>NC_139953.1:20446053-20838553 GCF_963454915.1 Gymnoscopelus microlampas
CCCGAACTTCTAGTGATGTAACAACTGCAATCTTTCCATATTCAGGAAAGTCACACATACACACCAGATAATCCTCAACAAAACCAATGGTTCTGTTTAGTACACAAACAACTCCTGGAGAACATCTTTAAGGATTCACATCAACTATATATTTATCTCTGATCTTAGCCATTACAACGTGACGTGAACGGGGATGGCTCGTGTTACAAACCCTGTGACCTATGAATCTCAATCTTGCCACATAGTTGATGAGTCATGGTAATCGCAGCTGTGTCCCTTCGTGGCGGTTAAGTCAGGCCCTCAACTGTTGGTTGAGCACAGGTGATGCTGTGCTGATGTAGTACATGTACCATGACTGGACATTGTTTCTCCTATCCTATATTGAAATTGGCTTAAGGGAGGACTGGCCGGCGGGCCGTATATAGGCATAAAAGGGACAAGGACTGACAGATACAGAGATCTCCATATATGGGCATATCAGTCTATTCACAGTGCGACGTAGGTGTGATGCACACACAAGCATGCACACACATGCACGCAGCACACATGCATTCATGCTCACACACACAAACATAAATATTTACACAGACATACACACACCTACACTGGCATGCACCTGTACACAAAAGTGCTTGTACATTCACACACAAACTCACCCATGTGTACAAACTAATGATTCCAACGATGTGTGGGGTTACTTGTTTTTCCAAGAGAAAACAGATGGTCACCCTAAACACGAAGATAATGAAATGGATTAGGGACATCTGAGCTTTGTTTGGCCTCCAGGCACACCTACTGTATACTGTAAAGGGAAGGGAAGGGAAGGCAAGTTTATTTGTATAGCACATTACATAAAAACAAGGTAATTAAAGTGCCTTACAGAAAGAAATTAAGTATTTATTATACATTAAGACACCGAGTATTAAGACAGTATAAAGGGATTTTAAATGTTGCTGTCAATGCTGTGCACACTGTAAATAACCACTCTGGAGAGGCAATACAAACGCAACTCCCGGCAAAGAGCCAAAAATGGAGGCTTGTTGGCACAATGATGACCTCGAGGGTCATGGCCCATGGGTCACTGACCAGCCTATCAATAGGTCTCCAAGTGAGTGAGTCATCCTAACAGCCAGTCACACCTCAGCATCAGCTGGGATGCTTTGCATCACCAGGCACTAATCTAAGTAATGAGATATTGACACCAACTCATGTGCGTTGATGCCCGACCCCACTCCAATCCCCATCTCTCTCACACACACACACACACACACACACACACACACACACACACACACACACACACACACACACACACACACACACACACACACACACACAATTTAACTCTGAGAGTGTATAAATGGAATACTCAGGGTTTTACATAGCCCTGGTTCAGAGTGTTAGTGAGTTCCCTCCTCTTAGAGGGAACTCACTAACGCTCTGAACCAGGGCTAGGTTTTACAGTGCACAATAACTTGATAGTTTATACTATGAATATCCCGAAAAATGGATATTAGTCTGTTAGCGTGTCTCAAAGTGGATGAATGTGCACAAAGTCAGTAAAAAAAGTGAAAAGTCAAAAATGGAACCGGAAGCAAGCTTGCCAAATACAACTCAAAAATCAAACAAACAACTTAATGGAGAGGCTAAGTGTTAATCTTGCCCCATGGCAGCCTACAGTCCTGCTTGCTATTATTGTATCCCTGAGATCGCCTACTGCTTAGGGTGCATCCACACATGTACGTCAAGTTGTCATACGGAAGTCGGAAGTCCCATCCACTCCCATCCACTCCCATGTTAAGTTAAAAACCGGAAGTACCGTTCCGGTTTTTCCTATAACATGGGAGTGTATGGGACTTCCGACTTACGTATGACAACTTGACGTACATGTGTGGATGCACCCTTAGCGGTTTCCCTTATTTACCTGTTTCCTAGGCTGTGTGTTTTCCACTTCCTGTCGATTTGATCCAATGAAATCCAATGAAATCGACAGGAAGTGGAAAACACACAGCCTAGGAAACAGGTGAATATAATCTGCAGACTCCAACCTCCCAATTCTAATCAACCAACCACAGTATAATATCAATCCACCCAAGATGCTCCCCTTGTTCTAATAATCAATCAGCTAACAGGATTAACAGGCTCCCCTCAATCAGATCTTCAGACACCAATCACATCAACTACACAGCTAGGCTTCAACAGGCCACTGCCCCATAACAGCATCTTCCTGTGCAAATACAAATATATATAAGAGATTCCAGTCACAACAGAATGTGAACCATCTGTGTGATTGGGAATCTACAAGTTAACAAGCATAACATATATGTCAATATGAATGTGTACTGCTGAATTTAAACATAAGGGGAAAATTATTCTAAGAGGCTGCTATGTCACAGCGTATATGCAAGTTGTTAAGTCCATAGTCCATTAGGCTCATCCATATAAATTAGTTGCTGGTGCAGGACAATGTGCACGTCATGAGAAAGAAAAGCCTGCACAACAGCTTGATGCTATAGACCAATTATTTGTTTACCAACATTGAGACTGGATGCACAGGTGATTGTTTCATCCAATCAATTCTCAACCTGTTGTTTCGGGGTGCCCCCTCTTGTGTGTTGGCTAGTGAGGCGTGTGACACGCGTCCTAGCGAGACCTGACAGAATAGGTTTCATTGCGCGCATACTGATTGCACACATACTGGTTCTTATCAGTGTGACGTCGTCTGTCCGGGTCTATGAATACTTTTTTTACTTGTGTAAATATGCTAACAACAACATTTTGAATGTGTCTGGCCATCCTCAGGTGAAAATAATAAAGGTGACCGATGACCCTCATGTGGGCTTGTTACTGTAGCCTGAGTGAAATTTTACAATAGGGGGCAAAACTACAGGTTCTATGCCCAAACAATGTAAAGACAAACGTTTATGAAGAATCCCATTCCTAAAATGTGCCAGTAAAAAGTGCAAATGCAAGACTAGATTAAAAATAGATTCTGGTCACACAGCCAAGTTTAATCCAGTGCGTTGCCTCTTGGATGACCAAAAATGCAAACCTCAAAGTTTTCAAAACAAATACTTTTGAACACATTTAGGTCAAGGGGTCAATTCTAAAGATAGAAGCAATAGCTTATCTCCCAGGGGCTATTTTCTTCCTTCTATCTTAACATCAACTCTGCCTCTCTGCGTAGAACTACTAGACTATCCATTCTCACACATCTAGAAACTCCTAATTGACTTATCTCAAATGTGGACATGTACCCATAAAAAAGTAAAAGTTTAATTGAATATCAGGTGAGTAGTGTTAGTGGCAGCTGTGTCCATTTTAGGGGTCAGTCAGCACAACTAGCATAATGTGTCATTTGTTTAGTCTGACCACAATGTTCTTGAAGAGGAAGGAAGAGAGAGGGTTTGAATGGGACAAACCTCAGATCACTCTGTGTCACCACAAGGCAAATTCTACTAAATGTAAAACACACAACTACAGAGCTGAAATTAGAAAATGGGGGGAAACTGGCAAGCCTATTCATATCCATAAAGGTTTGTAAATATTAGCTTATACTGTGCTCAAAATAATATTGTATGTTGAAACTTATTCTCCTTCTCAGGTTATATTATGACATTTGGCTGCAGGGACAACAGTTGAAAATTTGCCCGCCACCTTTACCTTGTGGTTGGATGCGTATTGTCCTTGGCCAGTAAATATTAATATTAAATAATGATGTTGGCTTTGTGGTTATTCTTCTGGTCTAATCTTTTCCCATACATTTCTGAAACAAAGACTGGCATGCCTCCATTTGTACACTCATGGGATTAAATTAAACACTTAAGATTGCAGTACTGTACAACAACAAGATGTGATATTTTTGGTGAGTGGCTAAAGAAAGACATCAAGGAAGGAAGCAGCCTGTACATGGGTAGTGTTTGATGTTACCCTCGTCTGTACCCCCCCACCCCCCAAGGTCCAATCCACTTCAATAATTGCCCCTGCTGTGACATGTGGTCACCTGACTACAGGGTTTGTTTACTTGGTGATTTATTGAAGACACATTTTCTTTCACAGTATGACCTTTTTGCTTGCAAGTACTGCCAGTAGGCCAATGAAGCTAAACATGGGACTACACAGGCGTAATTGTGAAGGCTAGTCTGCACTTGTAATCCTTTAATGTAGGGACTGAAAAAAAGAGTATAACTGAAGAAAAGCATAGTAGTCTTTGTGAATGTGGTCGAATAAATTGTGGATTCTTCTGGCTATGCACCATCATGCGGTTGGATTAGTTGGCCTAATCCTTGATCAGCACCCCCTTTCCGGGAAACTTTATAAAACATTCCCTTGATGTGGAATTAAACATTAGACTATACCCAGGACGCTGATAATCTCTCGGGAAGCAAAATGAAATGTAAAGGGTTAGAGCAATGGTTCTCAACCTCTGGGTCGGGGCCCCCCTGATGTTGGGGGGGTCCCCTGATGACAGTGAAGTGACAATTTAAGGACTTTTAAGACCTTTTTAATACCTAAAAAAAAGACCATGCATCAAAAGTCATCAACAAACTATACTTTAAAAACTGGTCAAACATTGGTCAAATTGTCAAATAATATAAGAAAGAGGCAAAAATTGTGGAAATATTCATCTGTCAAACTGAGTCAACTACATGTAATGCCTGAACTGTTACAGTTCCATGTGCTTCCATGTGTCAGGGTGGGGGTCCTGGTCTGAAAAGGTTGAGAACCATTGGGTTATAGAGGGTTCTTTCAGAAAGTAGAATAATCCAAGGGGAATGATTATAGAAATTGGGAGGTAGGCCTAGTGTGTAATAATACTTTACACTTATTTCACTGTTGCCGAAATTAAGTCAGTGTCACAGTTTTTCCACATCATCCCATTTAATTTGACCTGTGGAAAAAGTTGCATCACGCATGAATGCAAAGGGCTGTGTGTATATGATAGATATTCATAATGTTTATAAAGACAGTGAAATAGGAGCGGGCCGCTATCTGTCTCTGTGGTGCTATAAAACAACGAATGGGACGGGGGGACGGGGGGAGCAGTGTAAAGTAATTAACTAAGTAGCCTACATTTACTCAAGTACTGTACTTAAGTACAATTTTGACGGACTTTACTGGAGTATTTCCAATTTTCTGTACTTTTACTTCTACTCCACTACATCTCAGAGGTAAATATTGTATTTTTTCTCCACTACAGTTATTTGAAAACTTAAGTTATTTAAGTAACTAAAGTAAACACTTAAGTATAGTTACTTTGTAGATTTTGATTATTATTACAAAACATACACTACCCACTTCAACCCTATATATCGGCCGATCTACAAGCTCACAATGTGTCCCCATGCCAAGCCTTGTGAGCTTGTAGATCTACTATTTTCCATTTCATTTGAAAACTTGTGAGGTGGGACATTCTGCACAATGTAGGCTACTTTGTACTTTTGGTACTCTAAGTAGGCTACATTTTGATACCAATACCTTTGTACTTTTACTCAAGTAAATTCTGAACACGGGACTTTTAATTGTAACGGAGAATTTATTTCTACATTGCGGCACTGATACTTTTACTCAAGTAAAGAATGTGAGTAGCCTACCTCTTCCACCACTGGGGGTACACACGCTGTACGGGATGATGGGAGGAGCGATGCTTAAATGTTCGGGTGGTCGTGGTTGCTGCTTGCGTACAAACACCAAAAACAAAGACAAACACATATGAAAAGGATACGATCTGCAGCAGCAAGCAGCGCCTTGGTGATCAATGAACAGTGTGTTGTTTCTGATGGGAAGACGAAGGAGAAGCCTGCAGGTTGTGTTGCTGTATTATTAAAGAAAGAAAAGCATCACCGCGTCGGGGCTTCGCAGAGATCTCTCCAGAAACGGGCAAAAAAAAAACGCACAACTTTAACTCTATCTATCTGGACTACGTCTCCACTTTGACAGGATCCGATCGGACCGATTAACTGACTGTTGTGTTGGCCTGCCCTGGAGAATCAGAATTCGATCCCCCAGTACAGCCTCTGTACAACTCATCAGAAGAAGAATAACAACACGGGACTGTTTCGATCGTCAAGTGACAAGATGTTCAAGAAAAGCAAAAGCAAAGTGCTGGTGGATTATGCGTCCGAGGAAGACGACATGTCCTGGCATTATCATCACTCTTATAAGGTGGGTGATATAGTACATTAATGTAACGGGGTTTTAACGCGCAGGTTGTATAGGCTAAAGCAGGGGTCTTCAACAGGGGGTCCTCAGAGTTAAGGGTGTCCGCCAAATCTTTGTGTGATATGATTTTTTTTTACCTGAACCACTTGAACCCTAGTATCCCTTTTCTGAGGAGAACTTTGGCCAAAAATAGCAGATCTACAAGCTCACTGCAAGACGTTGTGAGCTTGTAGATCGGCTATTTTTGGCAAAGAGGTTTATAGGTGTAGAGGGAAAAAAGAGCAGACCACGTAAACAAACAAAAATGGAATCTGAAACACAATTTTATACGATATAGAGGGGGTCCCTGCTTCATCTCTCTCTCAGCTAGGGGGGTCCTTGGCCTGAAAACGTTGAAGACCCCTGGGCTAAAGATCTTTCTAGAATATCTTTCTACACCTCGACTTTTCCCCCTAACTAAGCTCTGAAAACACTATGGAAGCGAATAGATGCCATAATTCAAATTAAATGGCAAATTCGAAAATTCAATTGAAATAAGAGAACTGTTTTTTAATCTTCTTCAGAAAATGCACTTTCGAGCATTTTTTTTTAGACAAAGATGAATATAAAATGCAATAGCGTTTACATTTAATCATTTTCCATTTCATTTGAATTATGGCATCTATTCGCTTCCATAAAACATGCCAAGACTGTCCGAATTAACAACAGTTGGTTAAGCTATATATAATTATGAGCTATAATGCGACCATATAGAGCATCCCGTGAGAGCAGAGATGCTGTCAGTGTGGTGGGGAGATAAGAGTGCAAATCAGATGTCGCGACACACTGTAAAACCGTTGATTCCAAGGGTCCAGGTGGTTCCATTTGTACACTAATCAGAGTTACAAATGGATCAATTAACACAGGATTTTTGTATGAGAGTGATGGGACATCACATGGAAAAGGGCTGTGTGTGAAATAATTTAGCCTCAGTCACAAAATCGACTGAAGTGCCCCTATCTTAATAGGTCATAGTTTAGGTTGTTTGACACATGTCTGTCATGGTTACCGTCTGTCATAGTTAGCTCCTGTCTCTTCACATGATTGTGTGTGTGCATGGTCATGGAAACCACAATGTCTTTTCCATTAGGTCAACTTTAGATGTCTAGGAGTCATGCCGGGCTGTTATGAGAAACGAGGGGCGACAGATAAGCTCGCTTAGATGAAAATACCACATCTGCCCTGATAAGACCTCTAGTCTAGTGTACAGGCGGTCTTACACACACACACACACACACACACACACACACACACACACACACACACACACACACACACACACACACACACACACACACACACACACACACACACACACACACACACACACACACACCATTTCCCAGGTGAGCAGTAACAGTGTGTGGGGTCTAGGAGCCCCCATATCGGCACTTGCAGGCAGCCAGGCTTTGGCAGGGTGCTGGGGGATAGTCTTGAGATAAGAGACTAAGAGAGAACCTGGCTGTATGCACGCAAGCGGCTTAAACACACATACTATATACTGTACACACACACGCACGCACGCACGCACGCACGCACACACACACACACACTCAGAAAGCATAGGCCTACTTTTGGTCTATTATTCAGTGTCTTATGTAAGTGTAGCCTAATTTCTGGTAATTTAAAATGGATCCTCTTATTAAGTACAAACCCTCATGGTCTAGTTTGCATGTTGAGACTTAATTGCTTATGGCCATTTGTTGTACATTATGTCATTCATTGACTGTTGCTTTGTCAGCGTTTCAAAATACAGTGTAGAGATAGATAGACTAAAGTGCCAATCTCTCGTCAATAGCAGGCATGGAAGATTAGTCAACACTGTTAACCAGCGACATTCCTCATGTGTTGTTGGGATAATGTCAGGATCTATAGCCTGATTACTGCCTAATTTACGCTCAGTCGACGGTGCCCCACACCAAAAATAGCTGATCTACAAGCCCACCCACCACCACATGTCACATTTGCAACGCGTTGTGAGCGTGTAGATTTGGTATTTCTGGTGCGCAACAGATCATAAATCTGGCATATTTGGCCCTTGGCTGGATGTCTGTGGTGTATTTCCCAACTCTCCCATCCTGGGAACCAACCCTGACTTCAGTGTCGTTTTCCTCTTCTCACCGGTCCACCGTGGCTGTTTGGACACTAAGAACTGATCCCGGACCAGGTCAGTGACTTCTTCCCCAAGACGCCTGGGAAAGTCATCAGGGAGGTCTCCTCCAGTCGCCATAGCAATATAGTGCCTCCAGGGTCAAGGGGGTCGGATCATAAAATCTGGTAAACGATGCAGACAGGAGTGCATTCAGCCCTTGTACACTGGAGGAGTATGAAGTTGGCATCAGGCCCAAAAACACGATGGCAGCACACTGTCTCGAACGTTTTCCCTTTCCTTCCTTTATTCAGTGCCCTCCCTTGGCCAACATGAATACTAGAGACCGGTTTGTAGGTTGGAGATTTGGTAGAGTGTGATAATGACGCACAGAGAGAGAGAGAGAGAGAGAGAGAGAGAGGCTGACAGACAGACAAGTCATAGATCCGTCTCGCCCAGGGAGAGAAAAACATACAGACTTGAACACAGACACAGCTGCAGGACAGGTAGATGCAAACAAATAGGAAGGAGTAAGTATAGTACATGAAGAATCAGAAGGAAAGAGAGAGAGTGAGAGAAAGCAGAAGGAGCATGACGGGGGAGAGAGAGAGAGCAGAAAGGATTTGAAGTTAATATCTTTTCTTTTTTTTCTCTCCACAGTGCTCTAGGGCTGCTAGGCCTGTGCCACAGCTTGCTTTCCCAACGTCTCCGCCTAGCTTAGTTTCTCTTGAAGTTCATTAGGTGTGCGTGTGTGCGCGTGCGCCAAGCGTGCGTGTGTTTGTTTAGCAATGTGTACAGTAAAATCCTCATAATTAAATTATAAATTAAACTGTGAGAGTATAAAAGTGGTGTGTGTGTGTGTGTGTGTGTGTGTGTGTGTGTGTGTGTGTGTGTGTGTGTGTGTGTGTGTGTGTGTGTGTGTGTGTGTGTGTGTGTGTGTGTGTGTGTGTGTGTGTGTGTGTGTGTGTGTGTGTAAAATCTTTTATCTGTGTGTGTGTGTGTGTGTGTGTGTGTGTGTGTACCCCTGTTTTCCTATGTGGAACAGCCATCAGACACCTGCATACTTCAATATCGTGGCCTTAAATCCACCTGCTTACAGCCCTCTCTATGAAGCAGGATTATTGACATTACACATCAGGGCTTCAAACAACTTCAGACGACCTAACATCTGACTGGTGTAAATCATGAGAAGTGCAAAAAGAAAAGAGAGAGAGAGAGAGAGAGAGAGAGGGAGCAACAGAGAGAGAGTAGTTGCCCTGATCCTAAACTGACAGTGAAAGGTTTATGGGGAAGGCAGATCAAACAGACGTCTTGCCCCGTAGGGTCCCAATTATTAAATCATTATAATCCGTAATGCAAAGAAAACCTGGATTCGTCAGAAAACCCCTCCTTTCGCAGCAAAATGTAATACATGTGTTAAGTTACCACTGGAAATGGTGACTGGTAAATACAGCAGGCCCTGATGTTCTTCTAAAGAGTCGTCAGGTTTTTTAGTGTAAATCTGTGTAAATCCTGATGGTGCTTTGAACTTTAAAGTGTTAAAATTCCTCATCTTGCTGGAAATCAGACAATACTGAGCCAGTATCTACACACGCACGCACGCACGCACGCACGCACGCACACAGACAGACAGACAGACAGACAGACAGACAGACAATAACACAGAGAGAGAGAGAGAGAGAGAATCCTCCCTGAGGTGAGAAAGCAAATCCTTACTCCCTGTTTGTAGAGTTTGTTGAAACCCCCACCCCGAGCATTAGAAAAGCAATACTCTCTTTACCCCCCCCCCCCCCCCCCCCTTTATGCTCTCTCTCCCTCCTCCCCTCTGCCACTATCTCTCTCTCTGTTCTATGGTTGTTAATGCTTACTCTCTAAGTATAAGCTGTGTGTGTGTGTGTGTGTGTATCGTCTTTGATCTGCACAGGTGGCAGGGACCCAAAAAGACTTTGCTCTGGCATGTCCAACCGCCATCTCTCTCTCTCTCTCTCTCCCTCTCTCCCTCTCTCCCTCTCTCCCTCTGTCTCTCAGATGGAAACCTTGTATGTCCAAAACCGTTCTTTAAAAAAATATTTTAAAAACATTTTAAAATAGCATATCTACTTTTGTGTAACACTCTTGTATTATGAAGTAGGGCATTCATTTATGGGGTCAAAAATCGAGGATGGAGATAAGAGGAAACCTCTTATCTCCATGTTTCAAATGTATCGAGGTTTCTGCCTGACAGCAACGCCTTTCTCATAATTAGAACTAGTTCTGCATTAATGATGTCTTCGGTGAGCTCTGGTTCACTTTAGCAGCCTCACATTCTTATTACTAACTCTGACTGAGTGTGCAAAGTGGCCAATAATGACAGAGTTAAATTAAGACTCATGACTTTGCAGTGTATGAAGTTACTGGGTTTTTTCCCCTTTGCTACTGGCTTTGTTTCCCTTATCCTTTGTTTGAGTCTTCCCTCAGTCAGGTCTGTCTGTCTGTCTGTCTGTCTGTCTGTCTGTCTGTCTCTCTCTCTCTGAGCCCAGTGGCTTTCCTCTCACCCCCCCTCTATCCCCACCATCCAAACACGCTGTGTTTATGTTACAACTTGAAAATAGTTTAGCCTGTGTGTTTTACAGGAAGACCTGTACACACACACACACACACACACACACACACACACACACACACACACACACACACACACACACACACACACACACACACACACACACACACACACACACACACACACAGGACCCCTGCTGTGGAGTGTGGACTGTATTTGGCAGGAGGGTAAGGCAGTTGCTAACTCCTCCTGGCGTGTGTGTGTGTGTGTGTGTGTGTGTGTTCAGGATAAAGACGTAGAAGGAGGAGGAGGAGGAGAAGAAGAAGAGGAAGAGGAGGAGGTAGAGTCTCCAGCATCCAAGGTAAACAGAAAAAAGTAACACACACACACACACAAACAGCCGTACTTAAAGTAATTCACCTTTTCATTTCACTTTCCTTCCATTTTCAGTTTTACACAACGCAACACAACTCAACAAAAATAAAATACCCTGACCACATCTGCACACACACACACACACACACACACACACACACACACACACACACACACACACACACACACACACACACACACACACACACACACACAGACACACAGACACACAGACACACACACACACACACACACACAGTACATACTGTATGCACATGCTAGTAGCAGTGCAGCTGAGGCTGCAGTCAGTGTTTATCAGTAAACATCACCAACCTGATTCCTAACCTGCCCTGCTTCTCAACCCTGACACTGGATAACTGCTACGGTGTGTGTGCGTGCATGTGTGTTTATATACAAGTGTATTTGTGTATGTGATTGCGTGTGTGTATGTGTATATGTTCGTGAATGCGTGATTGTATCCTCTGATTCCAAAGATATCCATCCAGCATGTTCAGTTTACCTATTTGGTTTTCCATACAAGAAGCATAGGGGTTTAGTAATTGTAAATAAGGGGCTTTTTGATATAATGTTTGAAGTAGGGCCGCAACAAGTAAATCTAACTAATAATACATATTTTATTTTACAGTTTTACTGTATTAACCCATTAAGACCTGAGGCTGATTCTACAAAATGTCGTTACTATGTCAGTGGTTCTCAATCTTCTCTCAATCTCATGTCAAGGACCCCAAAATGTATATGTATTTGGCCGCGGACCGCCATCTCAAAATATTTTGTACCAGGGACCCCCACAAGCAAAGCTATGAAGCCTCATAGCGCGGCACTCAGTGCCGTGCTATGAGGCTTTGGCTATTTTTGAATAGCCAAAGTGTAAAATAATGCTTTTTAGGTCAAATCTAAAAATGACACAGATGCTTCTCCCGGTCTTAAAGGGTTAATAGTCTTTTACAAGACACTGTTGATGAAGGTTCAGAGGGACCGAAACGTCATGTCAATTTGAATAAAACTGATGCTGCTGAGCAAGAGCAGAGTGTGGGATTTTTTATTAGATATT
Organism: Gymnoscopelus microlampas; assembly: GCF_963454915.1. Lineage (NCBI taxonomy): Eukaryota > Metazoa > Chordata > Actinopteri > Myctophiformes > Myctophidae > Gymnoscopelus > Gymnoscopelus microlampas. Next base: position 20,458,333 of record NC_139953.1, read on the forward strand.
TCTTGGCTTTTTCTGCCTTTTTATTGATAGTATACAGTAGACTGGCAGGAAATGGGGAGAGAGCGATGGGGAGTGACACGCAGCAAAGGTTGTCGGGATCGGGATTCGATTCGCATTAGCTACTGTACGCCAGCCGTCCGGGGCCAGAGTGCAGGATTTTTGTTCATGAATGTTCATGATTGCTTCACTTTTACTGTAATATAAATGTAATGTTTGTTGCGGGTGTCTGTAGACCTACATCTATAGTCTCACATGGTTACGTACTGTAAGTAAAGTATTAAAACCCTCAGAGTTAATTTACCACTGAGAGAGAGACCCTTACGGGTCCATTTTACTGTGTAGCTTACTTGGTTCACAGGACGTGTGCGCTATTTCATAATCTGTTCCTTTTTTCCTTTGTAAGTTAGGACATAGGTGGCTGGCCTGGACAAGGGAAGGAAACTGAACATTCCTTCGAGGAGGTTCAGCCTTTGGTGGGGGAACAATCGCCATGAAAGAAAAACAAAGCTGAAAATAGCCACAGCTGCCCTGATAGTATGGAAGGTGACATTTGTCCCCCTTCGACCACAGGTCACTTTATGTTCCTATTAGGAAACCTGACAAAATGGACAGGAAGTCTCTTGGCAAGAGTGCACGCTGTAAAATCATGAGTGTTAATTTCACTCGGAGAGTGTAACAAGATACCTTTCCCTGCCTCAGGCTAAGTCCAGACTGGTCTTTGTCATTGTAACCACTTTAACCCTGTCGTCCCTATTTAAAAAATGAATAGCAAATGTTCAAGATCTGTAAAGCTTGTAGATCCGTTATTTTCACCACCAGGCACTGTCATAAAAAGTAGTTGTGCCATTTCTGAAAATGTTATCATGTACGATGGAGAGAGACGGTAAAGTGGAGAGACAGAGGTCACGTATGTTGGATTTCAGCCTATCTCGTGACAAAGCATTCACCTGCCTTAGCTCACAAAGATTCCATAAATGGACAAAGTTAATACGAGTTCTCAAACGCTTTCAAATAACCGCCAAACCCATGAAACTCATCTGCCTCTTGAAAACTCCCATTCTCATTATCTAGTTTGACGTCGCTGATTCATAGACAACCTTTCATGCCAATTTCTAAATGATTGCAGAATGAAATTGCAGGGTGAACGCCCCTTTAATTTCAAAGATATAGGTATCTCTTTGGAATGGATGGAAGAATTCTATCCAATAAGAGAGCTATTGTTCCTTCAGGCATAGAATGCATTAAAACCATAAAGATACGTTGCTCCCCACACAGTAAGCTCGCTGAGCTATTTGGTTTGCCTGCCGGCCGGCTGTGGCTGGGGAGAGATTACTGCAGACTGAGCTGCTTTGGGCCTAGAAGCTTGGAGGTTAATGCTGAAGAAAATCTCAAATAGGCAAGTCTCTGTATGGGTGCACAGACATAAAGGCACATACAGTACTTTTAAATGCTTGCATGTAACCGTGCAAAGACAAACATGTATTGTACACATACTATATGCATGTACACGTATGTACGTGCACGCGTGCACACACACACACACACACACACACACACACACACACACACACACACACACACACACACACACATACATACATACATACACATACACGGCATGCAATCTCTGTTGGCATCTCTGGTCTCAGTCTGTACTGCAAAGCTCTAACTATGGCAAATCTGATCCACAGTTTACACTTGGCAGCACTCAGGGAACGTGGGGGCAGGGAGGAGAGGAGTGGCCAAGAGATAGAGAGCAATAAAGTGGGAGCGAGACCAACGCAACGACAAAGAGAGGGAGTAAGACAGAGTGATGGGAGGGGTGTTGAAATTGCTGACAGATAAGTCGCTGTGAATATTTTTGGGTGATAATAAACCTGTGGTATTATGATGGTGAGAGAAGAGATGAGCTGTATTAGACCAAATCAGAATGTTTGTAAACCACCGGGTAGGGCGGTATTTCCTGGTGGAATGTCTATGGATAGCTATAATATATGTTAATATAATATATAACATATAATATATGTATTGGAACTGTCCAGTTCCAATCCTTACGTCTATTTTGTCACCCTGTGGATATTTAGAACAAAATGGTGTATTTCTAATACTCGATACAAAATATTGTAAGTGCTCTGTTCTTGTAGAAATAAGGTGAACAATAATACTGACCTGATGAAGACCCACATGGGTCGAAACTGTTGTCACTTGTCATTCTTTTTCTACTGGGAGCTACGCACAGTGTGCAGACTTCCCTTCCTTTTCCAGGAACAATAATACTGTCCCAACGGACACTGACGGTGTTATCCAGCCAGAAATATATTTTTGGTTGTGGCGACGTCATGATGATTTGATCTATTCTAGGAGCCAGACACTGGGAAATTAGAGATCCGTCAGAAACTAGTCACTGCTCTCTGGGGTAAACGAAAAGTGTCCTTAATCAAACCCCTGTAACAATAAAAGAATAGCTCACCCGTGCTGAGTTTTTAAGCAGTTTTAGCTGTTAATTGAATTGGCTTCAGGTGTTAATCACTTATGACATCACACTGGCAAACAGGGTAATTTCCCAGTGACATCCAAGGAATTTATTTAGGAAGGAACGGACATCTACTGTATGTAATTTTCTCTGTCCAGCTGGCAGATTTGTCGCACTGGGAGGCAAATGCTCAATAGAGTGCATTGTCAATGAGAGCCAGGTGGACAAGCAAATAAATAAACACTTTCTAAATGACTGCGACCTTTGTAAAATAATCGGTTCAGGAACATAAAGAAGACATACAGTATGTATCACACAATGTTTTCTGCTGTCTTGTTTTTCAATGTGCACAGTATATAATTTTATTGAGGTATCTAAACAGCGCAGAGTACTTGAATGGGCAGTATTGTAAGTATGGGCTGTTGTTGTGAGGCTGTCAGTCATTGACAGGTTGTTAACCAATTATCACGATATTGCCGAGCTAGAAAAATTTGCTTGCGCTCTTTAGATGCCTCAAATTGAAAGACGAGTCATCAGAAAACAATGTGTGATATGGCTTCTTTTATTTTCCTGATAATATGACATCATTCATCAGTCAAAAATATTGTTTGTTTATAAGCTGGTCCAGCTGGGTCTCATTGACTTCAATGCATTCCATCAAACTTCCGTTTCCAGTTTGCTTCCCAGGTGCGTCAATGGCGCATGCCTGGCGTAGAACGCTTCTCTTCCTTCTTACTGTAAATACGTTCCTTGGTGACGTCCAAGGAATGAAACTGGGTGGGGTGAGAGTGTTAACCCACCGCCACCTTCATCCCCTTTGCAGGTCAGGCCAACCCGTGCCAACCGTTAAACCACAGACGGTCACAGTACATTACATCTCTCCTCGATTAGATATCACACAGACATTCATGGTGAACATTTTTCACACATTCAATTGTAAGATACTGTGAAAAGTGAGCATGGGAGGAGAGCATTAGACATACTGCCAAGATTTTGTACTGACACAGATACAGGGGAAGAGGATAAAGTATGCATGTCTATTGTGGATGTGTGTATGAATGCCTGCACCAGCAAGCGTGTGTGTGTGCGCGTCATATTACATGGCAAAGAGTGTTTGTGTATGTTTATTTACTGAATAAGTGTCAAGGTAAATTGTGTGGTATCAGTACTTTGTAATTTGAACAGGGAAGCTCTGCTGAGCGTTCCTGGGAATGGGGAGAGTTCTTACTTTACTAAATGTGTTTGTCCCAGGAGGAGTTCGCTGCTTTGGTCTAGAGTCGGTTGCTTGTTTGTTGTCTGTGTTGTCCCCTCATCTGATCTCTGAACAAAAAGGAAGTGAACTGGAGTGTGTGTGAATGCACCTCCTCTATAGGGCATCGCAGTTCCCGCCCACTTCCTGGTTCCACTGCAAAATACTCAATGCATTTTTCCCATTGACATTTCCAAAAATATTTATATCAATTAATTTAAGCCTAGAATCAAGCTATCCAGGATCCTGGTGAATCATGACCATAAAACCTTTGATTCTGTGAAAATTTGTTTTTGAAAACGGCAAAACAAAGGGTATTTATTAAATATAGTATATCATATAATTAAATATAAAATAAAATAAATCACAGAAAAAAATGTTTAATGGTAATGATTCACCAGGACCCTGGATGGCTTGATTCTAGGCTTAAATTAATTGATACAAATATTTTTGGAAATGTCAATGGGAAAAATGCATTGAGTATTTTGCAGTGGAACCCGGAAGTGGCCGCAACTGCGATGCCCTATAGGAAAGAACATAGAAGTATATACACCGCTAAAAAGGGTTGTTGGGGTCAGGCCACTTCATCAAAGCGATTCAGTGAAAACTAGAAATGTTTTGATAAGTGACGCAGCCCGGGGCGGATGTAAGCAGGGAGTCGACGTTATAACCTTGACAGTTGACATTGGGAATGCTTCCCAGGCACATGGAGGAGAGAGAGACAGAGCCAACGTTTTGTTCCACAATCGCTGAGTAGGCTGGTATCGGCCTGCCGAGGAGCACAGTGGAGGCAGGGAGGAATTCGGATGTGACAGGAGAGTCGAGGAGGCTTTGTAGGAGTAGAGGGTACTCCAGCTGGAATGCACACTGTACTGCCAAGTCAATACAGCATGGAGTCTGTCTCCTTCCTTTATCTTTATCTCACCCCCCTCCCCCAGCATCTCTCTCTCTCTGTACTCTTCAATCAATATGTCCTCAATGCCAGCAGAGGAAAAACTAACCAAATTATTGCTTCATAAAATAAAAATGCAATACTGTTGGTAACAATTTCTGGTCACATTGACTTGGTATGGAGGATAGAACATACAGGAGCACCAATGTCAGAGCACTGATGGCTGTGTCTATGTGCCATTTTATATTTTACGTAGACAGATATAATTTAGACTGAGCTTTGTCCAACACTGAGAAGTTTGTTTTTCAGCACATTATGACCTTTTGGAGCGTAAATCATTCACAAAATGAGGCATGAGGCGGAGAGAGAAGAATGCAACAGATGATGTTTATTATTTCCACCCTGTGATTCAAAGCCGTGGTGCTGTGTCTCTGTCAGGAGTCCAAAGTCAAGAAGATCAGATCCAAGAAGGAGAGGAGAGACAAGAAGATGTTCTCCTCCAAAGACGACGAACACTTCCTGATCACCGGAGTCAAGCTGACCGACCGGAGAGGGTGAGGTTATGGTCTTTTGTTTTTATGACACCTGCGATAGGTATTGACATAGAGCAGTGGTTCTCAACCTTTATTTTCATTTAATTTGGTGTGCATTAGATAAGGTCACGGATCCCCATAACTCTGAGAGTTATGGGGGTCCGACATTGTCCATTTGTACTCTGACAGTGTGCAAATGGAATCAAATGGACCCGTAAGGGTCCATTTCCATTACAGACCTGTAAGATTTCCATTTGGTTCCTAACTGTTAATAATTAACTGGGGACCCCCTGGAACCCCCTCAAGGACCCCTTGGGGGTGGGGGGTGAGAACCACTGGCATACGTACAAATCCCAGTCGACATCTCGACCTCCTTTGAGGAAGTGGAACACATACGGAGAGGAAAACCCGAGTAAATCAGTCCAGCCGTGACAGATGTACAATTCTCCTGGGAAATCCTATACAATGGCTCACTCTGTGGGGGAAAGTTCCACTCCCCAGCCGTTATGCGTCTGAAACGTATCCCTTTCTCCGCCCAGCCTCTTAAGTCCCGGTAACAGATCCCACACACCCTCCACGGTCCAGTATCCTGTTAATTTGAGGAGTGCTTCCTGATTCCTACTGGTTCTGGGTGATTTGTGTGCTGCAAATTGTGTCTCAAGTACAGTATATAATACAGTATGTCGTAGAGTAGTCTGGCCTGGATCCAGATCAGGTTTCCCGTTGGGGTGATGTCCAAGTGAGCACGGGGTGGGATTGTAGCAGAGTAGCCCTGCCTGCAGACCAGAAGCCCAATATCTCCTTGACAGGGTGGATTCCCCATTGCTTGTGCGGTAGATAGTTTGGATTTCCATGGGGCAGACTTGGGTTGGTTACATATTATGTATATACAGTACATGTATACGTACCGCTTTGTTTTTCTCAATCCAATTTTCTTTTTTCTGTTGTCATACAAAAGGTCTCACAAGAAAATCAAGGACGAAGAGAAAGAGAAGGAAAAGGAGAAAGAGAAGGAGAAAGACAAAGAGAAGAAGGAGAAAACAGAAAAGAGCCACTGTTTCTGGGAGAGCGTTACCATGACGATGAAGCAGATCACGCCCACCAAGAAGCCGGAGAAGCTGGAGGGCTGGGAGCCGCCTCAGGTCAGCGGGGACACGACAGAGACTCCGACGGACGAGAGCCCAGAGGGCAAGAGCCAGACCGGGGGGGACTCACCTGTTAGCCTCCCCGAGTCCCCGGGGCCCCCCGAGGGGGGGCTGCCCTCCTGGGCAGGCCTGGGGCTGGAGGAGGACTCGTCACGCTACGCTAACCTGTCAAGCGACTCCAAGGATTCTGCGGCCGTCAGGTGGACGACGCGGGCCAAAGGCAAGCTGGCCGGCATCAGCAGGAGGAGTCGAGGGATTGTGTCGGAGAGCTCGTGGGAGGGGTTTAAATAGTAACCCCCATCACCAATTTACCTCCACTCCTCTCTCTCCATCAGTACCTCTGGTCCTTTCTCTGTTTATAAGGGGAAAGTATGTTGATGGGAACCAATTATCTGTCTGTCTTTGTACGTAGCAAACCATTGTTATTGAACTGTTCATTAGAGTTTTATTCCAGCCCTGGACTGAACAGACTAAACCCATACTTACTGTACGTTCCCATTGGTCTGCCACAACCTTAGAGGTGTGCATAGTTGAACCGTGTGGCTCATCGCCGACCTTGACCTTTGATGACCAAATTGCACCACATGTCAAATAGATAATATATGAAGTTTCATGGCCTTGTGTTGTGGTTTGATGATGTTACATTGTATTGCGTCATTGTAGATAGTGACATACATACTTACACACAGACAGACAGCCTCATCAGAATCATTTTGCAATTGCGTCGTGGCTCAACTAATAATCTTGATAATTAATCCACCCAACACCAATGATTCCGTGCCAAAGTTGTCTTACCGTTGTAGAAACCTTGAGCTAGGCGACATATCGTCTCTTGTCGGGTGGAAACCTCATTTGTACAAAACTATAACTTTTCAGGATTCAAATTCAAAAATAGCAAAAGTAGCTGATCTACAAGCTTGTGGGTTGCTACAGTACTTTTGATACTTTTGTGTGATTATGTTGTATGATCAAGTAGGGGCATTCATTTACGAAAAAACACAAAAAGCTAGAATATGGAGATTCTTGGAGGTTTCTGCCCGACAGCAACGATTTGCCAGGTTTATCAGCGGCCTGAGACAGTATGGCGAGACAGGGCTCCCATCGCAAAGCATTGAAATTCAGAAGACAAAATTCACCACACACAGAAGCCTTACACTACTGTATCTTTTAAACTGTGATTTTCACTGGCCTTCAGACATTTTATAATGAAAACAGTACTTTGAGATTGAGCTTTCACAACACTTGTGGGAAGATATGCAAAGCTGCCAACATGCTTCTGTGGGCTTTTATATTGGAATGGATTCCCCATGCCATTCCTTCTATGCAGTTTAAGCCTTGAAGAAAAGAATGTGAGTTTGTTGCCTTAACTTATACATAACTAATGCTTTGTACAATCAAAAGACAGCATATTAAATGTTTTTTGTGCTCTGGACTATTAGGTGCTCTGTAAATGGTGTGTGTGCGCGTGCGCTGTAGGTGTTTATGAATGCCTGTGTGAATGAATCTATCAGTGTAGGAAAGGATGAGGGTTTTTTGTCAGGTTGTCTTGACATTCTTTAAGATGATTAACTGTATGTTCTTCCTTTCTTTAAAAAAATATTAGGGAACCACCCTTACTTTGTAGAATGGCAATACACTTGAATGAGAAGCTGTGTATTTGGCTGTACTGATGATAAATTATCTTTATACCAGGACTACTATTTATCATGAGAGCTCTGTGATGTGCCTGCACAGTAAAAGTCTTAGTGTTAATTTACCCATCTTTAACTCTTAACCAAATGGACCGTTCCGGGTCCAGTTGTAAGCCCTCAGAGTTAAATTAACACTCAAGGATCTTACGGTGTGTACTGTGTTATCAGAATTTTTGTTATATTGTGGCCTTGGTGTGTTAAAACATTACTCCTAGACCAAACAAACTTCTCTGACCAATAACTTGCCTTGCATATCAAAATGCCCTGCAGGTGCAGCAGGCCGCCCTCCAGTGTGATGTTAAGATGTGCCAACCTTGAGTTGGTCGCTGTGTTCCAGTTACTACCCTGTATCCCTGGTTACTGTTAGTTCTGCCAGATGCTGAGGGCCTTTGCGCTGTAACTGACTGAATAGAGTTGGTATTGAAAGAAAATTGGTCTGCCTTGTTTATTGTACTTACACAGTAAAATACTGAGTGTTACTTTAACGCAGAGTGTACAAGTGTATTCATTTGTACGCTCCGAGTTATAAATTATGGATAAATCAACACTGAGGATTTTACTGTGTACATATTATCGTATTGAATAATCATGTAATTTCTGCAATGATTGTTTCTGTTTTTTTTAATGCCCTTTGTAACATCGGTGGCTTACCAAACAGTTTAAATTCACGCCATTTGCCTTTTATTTCCTCTCCCTTTGTTTTGTTTTTCTTTGCAAAGCTACTGAATCTGTCTGAAACTGAAGTCTGCTCCACTGCGGCCAAGAGTGTACACAGATACGGATCCATTGCCAAGGATGCCTGTATCCTGTATTTACAAAAAGATAGGGTCGCGTTCGACCAGAATAAAGACGTACCCGGGACTGTCTGGCTCTGCTTATTTCAACACCTTCCACTCTGAACTAAATACACAGACTGATTTACAGGGCATGCTTTCAACACTGGAATGGTTTACACTAACAATGTGGCCAAAACAGGACCATTTTACCTAAGCTTCTTAACACAAGTCATATAACACTAGCCAACCTGCTTACATAACTCCAGGAGTATTGAAAAAAGATTTCCCTGCCTTTGAAAGATGGAACAGGAGCATTCCCACATATAGACTGAGGTGTCATAATAAAAGGACATTACTTATTTAACTGATAAAATATAATGGCTGTTAAAATCTTTCAGATCGTGAGAGCCCAGAGAATGGCCAAAATAGTTATAAATGACCATCTGCAGTGCATTTATGTAAACAACATGCATGTTATTTCTATAATGACCATATAAGTGCAATTGCTCTTTGTCTATGTCTAAAAAAGATCTCATAAATAAACAGAGCCCAATAAATCCCAGAAGCCATAAAAATGAGACCTTTTTAGAAAGATTTAATAATTATATAACCAGCTACTATCCCAGAAAAGTCATGATAGTACCAACAACAGTAGCCTTCATAAACACGTACATTTCAGTTATTGGAATGGTAAAGGAATATTACAAAATTCAAAGAAAGGATATAAAAGTTGTCTTTCATAAATAACGTTTAACATTACTTTTTTTCCTGGTTTGCTTGACAATTCTGGTATAAGTGTATTGTAAAAAGTTGTTTTACAGCAAACGTATATTTGACATTATTTTCTTTTAGTGTCGTTTCCTTGAAATGTATGCACAGCACAGCAATAATACACAAATGACGATAAACACACAACTACGACTACATTTGACATGCATTCAGTTACTGCAGAAATCCCCCCAAAACAAGACAAAACGAAAACAGGACAGGCGGAAGAGGGGTTGCAAAGGGTCGGAAATATCCAGGAAATTGCCGGAAAAGTTCCAAGGAAGTTAAGCTCGGGAATTTTGAATATGTGCAAACTTTCAATATAGCAATCATACTTTTTAATAGAGAATTTATTTTGAAGGAAATTACACACAAAAAAGCAATACTAGGTCTTAATGGCATTTTGGGGTTAAAAATATGCCCATTCAATTGAATTGTACCCATGCACTGCATTCAGCATCACAAGTACAGATCATTTGACAGCATCATCACATTAAATAGGAATCCAGTATTTTACAATCCTCTTACATGTGCAGTGCATTTGCAGCTCACACTACTGCCAACTGTCTGAGCCAAATGACTACATTCTTTCAGGAAAGTTTAGATAATATTTCTGGAGTGAACATATTTTATATTATGATATTTCACTTAACAAGCAGAGTAGGCTAAAGTAAAGCACACACTTTATAACTTGTTAAGAACACCCTCTGCTAGTTTTTGCTAGCTAGCTATTACCATGTGGGATATAGCTTGATTGAGCATGCTAATTTAAATTAGTTGTTTACTTTAAACCCTAAGTTTGCACACAGCCCACATTGTTGCCTCAAAGGACCTTTCTCATTGGTTATCTTACCAGCTAGTTAACTCACACCACATGGCACATTCCACGTTAAATGTATTTGAAAAATTAATAGATTTATTTAATTTGGCTTTTTCTATTTGACTTGCTTCTATCAGTATATGATCTAAGAAAATAAGCCTTATACTTACATTTTATTCACATAATGTCCCGTTAATTCCAATACGGTTAATTCCCATGGAAAGTTTCCACCTTGAATTTTGCTGGAATTCTGCAACCCTTGGCGTTATAACCTACAAAAAAACACCCACCTTGTTAATCATGAAACAATTTAACAAGTCCATTTTCTTCCAAGGTGTCAATATTCACCTTTACCATCGAAGCCATAGACTTATTAATCATTCTGAAAAACACTTTTCATATATTTCTCTCAATTTTTTTCTGTCAGGGAGACAAATATTTGTGCGCAAGGAAGAAAAACAAAAAATAAGTCTTTTTTCAGTTGAAGCCCTTTGTAACTGGTTGAAAGACATCAAAATCTCATATACAAACTTCACTTGGGGTTGAGGGGGAGTAAACAGGTCCCTCACATGGAGTAAAACATGTAGGATTAGAACTTGAAGAGGTCGATAAAGTGCTGGGGGGAGACTGGCGTGAGGCAGTTGTCAGGATCATTGGCTGTGCACGGATGTCCAGAGTCCTGGAAAACAGTCAGGAGGGCCAAATGGTTACGAAGAATTCATACAGGATACACAAATGCTGCAACTTCAAGTATCAGTGTACTGGACTTCAGCACAAATAAACATTTAGCTATATTTAAAGGTGGAAGCCAATATAGTCACCTTCTTTTAGACAAGTGAACTGGGCATCCAGAGGAATTTATAACACAACAAAGTCTAGTCGTTAAACCTTTTAGAGAACACAAAACCCTCTGAAATGCCAGAAGCAAAGGTGAGACTGCTTCATAAACATTCTTAGAGCACAAAATGGGACTGTAAAGTGTAACACAGAGAAAAATAACTTGAATCTCTGGGGCAACACAAAACCAACCCGGAAGAAACAGAAGCATAACGGGACAGGAAGTACCTTGAATAGTACAGCCAGGTGGCGGTCCTTTGGGGATTGAGGAGAAGGAGTACCAGGAATAAAGACCGGAAGGAGGGAAGACAAGCATAGAGCGGGATGCAGAGAGGTCAGAGGTTAGAAACTAGAGGAAAACAGCCAAGGAGGATAACATAATAAAAACTTGATTGGCTTGGAAGAAAAGGAGGTTGGGGTCAGTCAGATACTGAAGTGACATGAGTTTGAGTCTAATCACAACAAGTGGTACAGTATACGTAAGACTTTACCTGAGATTATCACCACTCACAAGTTCACAACCCTCTAATTCTCTGAGTGATCACCTAGTCTTTCTTGGTTACAGACGAGGTCTACAGTGTCAATGAGGTCTAATTAGACCATTAATTTAATGAATGGAGTTCACAGATTACCAGGTTGTCCAAGAGCAGGAAGGATTAGCACAATTAGCAAATAGCCATTCGAATTACTGTTAGCTGATCAGTGTTGCTGTGCGTCATGCATTAACTTGCTTAGTCCATGTGCATGGTTAGTTACGATGCGTGGAAAACAACAAAAGTAATTACGCTGGCCTGTTTCATAAAGTCAAAAGTTCTAAAAGACAGGATTATAGCACCGAAGTCTGACATAATTTATGCATCCTACCTGTAGACGTGTTTAATATCGTGTCAAATAAGAACTGTGTTCCAAAAAATAAACAAATGATCCCGGCGGTTTGACTCATATGGATATGAAGCATCAACTGACAATGAGAAAACACTAATGTTACTGCCGCCGAATTAGATAGTCAGATCAGTGACTGACTATCATAAACGATACAGAGCCAACTCCCTGACAATATCTCCAGGACAATTTGTTTATTTTTGGACCAGAATTCTTATATGATGGCCCAATGTTATTCTCCATACAGAAATTACTTCTGCGACCCAGGGGATGAACGAGTGACGTCAGGACTTCGGTACTCTATATACCACTATTTCCCACTGTCTCATAACCCTCCCCATAAGACTGCAACCAGGGTGAGCGAGGTTGTGTGCTTTGACCTCAGTCAGAGTGTACCAGCTGATAAGAGTTGTTTTGGCTGTCTGGTCGTGGAATAACAGCATGTTCTAGCTAATACAGAAATTATTCCTGATTCCATGAGCAGCCTCACACACACGCACGCACGCACGCACGCACAGGTCCAAGGCCTTTTCACACAATGGATGCAGGAATTATAGGTTCTTCTACACTGAAAGCTCTGATACCTTCATGAAGCGTGATTATACACAAAGGCACCCCCCACCCCTTTTTAACCCATTAAGACCTGAGGCGATTCTTAAACATTTTGTAAATGCTAACAGTTTTTTGGGGGAAAAAAAGTCAAGAAAAAAGAAAGTCAAGATTTTTCAAAAATAGAAGATCTACAAGCTCATAGCGCGGCACTCGGTGCCGCGCTATGAGCTTGTAGATCTGCTATTTTTGAATAGCCAAAGAAATCTAAAAAGTGACACAGATGCGTTCCAGGTCTTAATGGTTTTCCCTTTATTTCTTTAGTTCAGTATTTCAATACACAATGTATTCAGAATGATGTAAAACCTTATTGAAAATGCCTGATTTGTGTATTTAAATGTTAACTTCCACAGGACCAAAACATGTCGTCTTTGCATCTCGTGTCTGGCTCCTTACCTTCCAGAAGAGGATGCTACAGTGCCTGCAGAAGTGCAGTGTATCTCCGTACTGCTCCCTCTTGGGGTAGTACTTCTGTAGTGTGTAGTACATCAGCTTCCAGTCTACGTGGCCCCTCTCAGACAACACCAAATGTCTGCAGAACTGTTTTCACACATCACACACACACACACACACACACACACACACACACACACACACACACACACACACACACACACACACACACACACACACACACACACACACACACACACACACACACACACACACACACAGAGAAATTATTTAACATCCAAAATGCAGAGGATGGTAAGGTAATTATAATTGGTCAAAAGGCTAATTAAGAGAATTTCACATTTACATCAGGTCTGTGTGCATGTATATCGTCGCTGTCGGGCGGAAAACTTGTATCTTCCGAAACCTTTCCTTTTTTGTTACTATCCTAGAAATAATATAAAATAGTGAAAATAACCGGTCTACAAGCCCACCACATGTCACATGGCAGCGCGTTGTGAGCTTGTAGATCTGCTATTTTAACGACTTTTGTGCGCCACCATTATATGATGAAGTAGGGCATTCATTTGCAAAATATCGAGAAACAAGGTTTCTGCCCGACAGCAACGACACATTTGAGACAGAAAGAGAGACAAAGACAGAGAGAGAGAGAGAGAGAAAGAGAGAGAGAGAGAGAGAGAGAGAGAGAGAGAGAGAGAGAGCGAAAGAGAGAGACAGACAAACAAAGGAAGAGAGAGTGAGAGAGACAGAGTGGGAGAAGGGGAGTGAGGGAAGGAGGGTAGGAGACATGAAAAACTGGGCCAATTCTGCTCTCTAGTGGTGAATATATGTATTACTTTGTAACGCCTCTGCATTTGATGTACAGGTATGTGTTTACCTTGCTTATTGTAAGTCACTCTGGATAAGAGCGTCTACTAAATTGTAAATTGTATATGCTGTATGGGTAAATTATCCACTGAGCGGCAGAATGAATTGAAAATCACTCGTCCATGTATCATAGTTAAGTCTCAATGTCTCTTACGTGTTTCTCTGAGAAGTGGAAGTGGCAAAGCTTCTTCCACAGCTGTCGGTCCTCGCTGAGCATGTGCAGAGTGGGAGTGGCTTGTCCGAGGTTGATGATGTCACAGGCGTCTGAGAACTTGCAGAGGATGTTGTTCTGCATGTGGAGTGGCAGGTCGCTGAGCGTCATCCCACTGGAGATTTGCTGAGGGGGACAGAATAAACAATGACACCCTGGAATCAAGAGTTGAGGAACTCTGCGAGGGCGACCCAGCGAGGGAGTGCCCACAGGGATCGCACAAACGACACTACTTCATGAGGGATGATTTATTGCCTGCGAAGCAGTAACATAGAGTTAAAGACTTGAACCTCAGCTATATGTGCAGGTTTCCAATAGGCCCGTCACAATTACTACTGTACATAAATCACCTAATCGCAATTATTTTGCATAATCGTCATAATCATTTCTATGTTGAAAAAAGTTAATATCTTCAATCATTGACAAAATAAGTGGAAATAGCAGATCTACAAGCTCACAACGCCTCGCGATGCGATGCGTTGTAGCTTGTTTCTGACTCATTCATACAATGGGCTACAGAAAGAACGGTGGTGCACTGAGCCAGCTGGGTGAAGGACCGAGCCCTGGCACAGTGCCATCTGTGCTGAGGTCAGCACTGGAGGCATCCTGGTTAACCACTTAAGCCCTAACTTATATTGTATGATGAACAGAAGAATAACCGATGTGGTGAGCGTGTAGATCTTCCTGGAAAATCTAATCTGGAAAATCTTCACCAATACCCAAAATAAGAATGGCAGGCTGACCTTGATAGCGCTTAAAAGCTCTGAGTGGAGCGCAGGAGGCAAATGTATTGATGTAAAAATGTATACTGTGGCCTGTCCAAACTTGCTTTCAAGTTGACGGCCTATTTAGCTTTTTAAGAGGAATGTTTAGGCATAACTAAACTCCTAAACACAGTCCTACCTTGGGAATCTGCAGGTTGTTGAGCTGCTGTTGCCAGTTGAGGATTGTCTCTAGTCTGCAGACCCAGATGTTGACGTTACCCACTAGCACCGACTTGCCCATTCCTTTGGTCAGGATATATAACGTGGAGCTCAGGTCCTGCAACAGGTCTTTGATAAGGCGTGGGTTGTGTTGGTCTTCCAGGACTATAAAACCAATTAAAAAAGCACAGGGATGGCCATGAAAAACACCACTTATACACCAAGGGTGAATTGTTTCCCCCTTTTCCTTACTTGGACAGAGGCCATTTATAACTTGATATGGACATACGCCCAGGTTGTCGAGATGTGTGTGAAAATTGCTAAATTGCTACAGAAAGGTTAATCTTCTTTGACCCCCAAAAACCACATTAACTTTTTCGTATTCACTCCCCCAGCAGGGACAATTTGTCTTATTATAGACATACTACTAGCATGCTCGGAGTTTAAGAAGACAGTGAAAGCCTTTTCCATGACACAAAATACTAAACCACATAATGAATACAACATTCATTGTACTAGATTTCATTACATTTAATTACACGATACAACATTTCGTCATACAATATTTGTCTTAAAGAAGACGTACGAGCGAGCTCAGAATTCTGCCAGTGAATCACTGGTGAAAAGGTTAGAAATAAAATCCTAAACTATAAAATCAATAATATCCTTTAAAAAAATTAAGTTTACAGCATGTCGAAGAGCATTACATCGATTTTAATAAGAATTATTCAGGGATGATGTAGAAACCCGGAAGTTACCTTCACCACGGGTCCCATTGGATATTTACAAAGGAATCTTTTCATTGGTCTTTGGATAAATTAAGACAATAGAGTCTGTAGCAAACAAAGGATAGATATTCACACATTTTGATGATAACCTCTGCGAATCAACACACTTTTTATGTATGAACCACAAAAGTAGAAAAAAGAAAAAGGATTCAAAATTCATGGTTGTGTCTCAGAACAAAGCAGAAAACATTCTTAGGCTTATGTTAACCACAGCCCTTATTTTCGGCATTGAACTAAAACCTATAGTAAAAGAAAACATTGGAAACCTGGCTAGGTACCCATTATTAACTCATTTATAGGTTTTAGGACACAAACTGTGGCACACTATACTGACGTAAACTAATTCAACTGATCCCTTCCTTCTATGTGTGACTGAATAAACTATAGTCTACAATCTCTCCTTTGATCCACTCGACAACACAACCTCCCTACTAATAGTAGAGTTCACCGATTCTTTTGGTTTTGTGGTGGGCCTTCACTCTGACAGCACCACTGCTAGCTTACATGCAATGATGACTACATGGTACCCTGAAACCCAATGTCTGCCAGCTGCTCAGATCCTTACCATTTGGGTTTTGGGCCATGGGAGACAAGAATGTTGATCTGTCTTGCTAAAATGTGAGGTTACGTTTACCAGCATGGGAACAGCCTACACTAAGTATGGATCTGGGGTGAGACTAACAGTCTCCGACATCAGGGTGTAGGCTGGGGCTTGTCATATACATGACCATGGTCTGCTATGGCCACGGGACAGTAGAAAGTACACATGACGCTTTCCGTCTCTCTCTTTTTCTCAGTTTCTTACCCTTCCGTACAATCTTCTCCAGTACGTTGAAGTAGTTCTTCTGGGCGGCTCCACTCAAAGAGGGCAGCTGGGACTTAGCAATTAACTGGAGGAGCTGGGGAAGGCAGAGAGAAAGGAAGAGAAAGAGGGAGACAATGAGAGAAATACAGAGAGAGAAAACTTGCAACACGGCTGTTCATGGCATGTGAAATTTTGGCTTACTTTTGCCACATAGTTGAACCTCCTGATGTCCTGAATGGCACTGGAAAAGTCAAGGCGGTTGAAGGCTTCACCAAGTGTACAGTATCCATGTCTCTGTACAAGCACACCACACACACACACACACACACACACAAGTTTCACTCACAACAATTTCGTTAAACTGAGCCACCGCTGTTCCCAACTACAGCCAATAAATCTGTCACGTGAAACCTCATATGGGCCATTTCACAACATAAACACATCCAGATCTGGCACTCTCACCTCTCTTGTGCTCTCCTTCTGCACATAGATCCACTTCTCCCTGTAAACGACTGCAGTGAGAGGGGAGAAAAACACAGTCACATCAGGGAAGAATAACCGGACAATTAATCACCTGTTTGTTTTGGTACAGCTGCCAAAAGACTCCCCTTTAGCCCCACATGTGTGTGACTCTTAAGAGACACACCGGCAAAATGTATTTGGCCATCTACATTTTCCTTTCTTTACACCCATGCTCTGGAGGGGTTTTAACAGTATAAAGCAGGTAAACTTTGCATAACTCACTTGGCCCTTCGTAATTCAAAATACAGTTTTGTGTGACTTTAGGGTCTACAAAGTATACAAACATAAAAATGTTTATAGCCTGTAATATATATAATTGACACAGACTGTAGGTCCTTGTAAAAAAAACTCAAGACAATATATTTAACCTACGATCCAATAAATCAGACCATAAACAATGTATGACAATACATTGGACAATGTATCTATAGGGGGTGCTCTAAGGCAGTGGTTCTCAAACTTTTTACTAGTGTACTCATTTTTGGTGTTTCTGTCTAGTAGTTGTTGTTTTCCCCCAAGCTCCCAGAACCGCAGAGAATTATTGAAGCCTCAGAAGCCTAGTGGCCAAATTGGGTATTGCAGGACTTCCACAATTGGGACGCTACTGCGCATGCTTCTATCGTCTGAAACGCTAGTGTGCCTGCTCTATTGGCACCAATATATTCAAACGTGTATATTAGTTTCCATATTTAAAGGTAGGGTAAGTGATATTTTTTGGTATACATATTTTTTTGTTGAAAAGGTTAAAATACTATACTCTGATTGTAATCATCGCTACAGAGCGTTTGTTCAGTCACAGGGGTCTCTCCCGCTCTTTAGTAAACAGAATATAGTACATTTTCAGGTAGGTGACAACATTTAAGCCAATCAGGAGAGAGCACTGAAAATGCATTTTCTGTTTAATAAAGAGCTGGAGAGACATGGGAGACTCCTTTTACGGAACAAACACTCTATAGCAATGAGTACTATCAGAATATAGAGCTATTTAACCCTTATTTTAACCAAAGTAAATCACTTACCCTACTACTACCTTTAACAGATTTTATGAAAATGGGACAAATTGTTCATAACAAATATCATACAAAAAAATAATAATTACATTCTTACAACCAATATGAGACAATAACAACAATGATAATAATTACATTCTTATAACCAATATGAGACAAAATAATAATAATAATAATGATAATGACCCATTTGAGAAAGAGGCAGAGGCTTGCTTATCTAGAGCTCCTTACAAAGTGTAAGATTGTAAGAGCCATGATCCCTTGTTAACTCTCTGGCGTCCACATTTTTTTTTCAAATTACTCTACGATTAATTGTCATTCAAATAATTGCGATTAACAATTTGAACACTTGAACACCAGCATCCATATTCTGGGGGAAACATTAGCCAAAAATAGCCGATCTACAAGCTTGAAGATCGACTATTTTTGCCGAAGAGATTTGGTGTAGTGTAGACCCTCTAGGCAATTTTAATATAGGATAGGATTGTGACAGGCATACTCACACTGAGATTTGGTGTTATTGTTGTAGAGGTCCTTTTTCCTCTTCTTGGCAGCGAGCTCACAAACATCTCCCACAAACAGGTTCTCTTTGTTTTCATCACAGAGCCTGTTTTGAGAAGAAGTGACAGAGACCCCTTGAGAAGAAGAATGGGTTACGAACATTGAACAATACTACTTCTTGACAAGTTCAGTAAGCTCACAAGACAAAGACTAAAAAAGTGAGACAGAACCACCGTCGCTTGATTTTATTGTCTTTTAACCACTTAAGCCCTATATACTTATGAATAATAGCCAATCTACAACCTCAAATGAGTTAGGCGTCACAAGTGTGTAGATCTGCTATTTTCGCTGTTTCTGAAAATGTTTAAAATTCTTGAAGATTTTTGAACATTTTCGTTTGCCCTAAATAGGCAAGCCAGACTGAAAATGGTTAAAGTTCACATACTATGTCACAGGCTGGTTTAGAGATTTACAAGCTACACAATACACATGTCATGTGTAGATTAAGTCCAAGCCAAGGTGAGGGTTTGTGCTACAGTGTTTGGGTATGTTTCAGCGACAGTAATATTGCAATATTGTGTTTATAGCCCTTACTGAAGAAACACAACCTTGACCCCTTGGTACTGTGTAACTATAGGCCTATTTCCAATTTGCCTTTTTTGGGCAAGGTTGTGGAAACAACTGTTGATCTCTGGATGTGCTTTTACAAAATAATAAGATCCACAATAAGTTCCACTCTGGTTTTAGAGAAGGGCACAGCACTGAAAAAGCGCTTTTAAAGTTGCAAATGATCTCATGGTGTCTTCGGACAACAACAACAACAACAACAATGCGTCTGTCCTTTTACGATTTGAACTGCCGGCTGCCTTTGACACAGTTGACCACAAGATCCTATTACATCTTACGGACAGAGATGAGCTGCAGGGGGGGCTCACAGGGGCAGCGCCCCGGTAGCTCTGCAGCTGCATGCACGCGCGCCCCACATGACGCACATGCGCTCCACAGGCTCGCGCCGTCAGCTATAGGCCTATTTCCAATTTGCCTTTTTTGGGCAAGGTTGTGGAAACAATTGTTTATCTCCAGCTGGATGTGTTTTTACAAAATAATAAGATCCACAATAAGTTCCAGTCTGGTTTTAGAGAAGGGCACAGCACTGAAAAAGCGCTTTTAAAGACGCACTGAAGTGACATTTTCGGGCATTTTATTTTGAAGGTTCAGCCCGAAACGTCGGCTCAACGACTCTAATCCAATCAGAAGGTCCCATCCCTTCAGGCTATGGGACGTTGGATCTCAATCACTTCAGCCGTGGGCAACACGGCTAGTGTTTGTTTACAAGTGAGAGAGAGACGGCCAGTGAAGCGCGTTTGCTACTACCTGGCTTATTTCTAACCTATAATGTTTTCAGATACATATTTTAGTGTGCAGATGAAGTTTAAAATGAGTAATACACTCATCTTCAATGAGATTCAAAACGGAGTATCTCTGTAATTAAAATCAGCTGTGTTTGAAGAACGTGCAGCTATGGGAATCAAACAGGTGCATGTAATCAAGATTCATTTATATTCACGAAGGTCGAGTTATGTCATCACGCAGCACGTTTTCGTTTACAGGAAGTAATTAAGATTGGCTTTTTAGGGACTTTAGATGTAAAAATACACAAAAATGTTTTTTTTTCATTTTTTTTGGCATCTATTGTTAGGTATGCCCATATGATGACCACGGATATGCTCTAAAAGTGTGAAAAACATATTTTTCATTTCACTACACCTTTAAAGTTGCAAATGATCTCATGGTGTCTTCGGACAACAACAACAATGCGTCTGTCCTTTTACGATTTGAACTGACGGCTGCCTTTGACACAGTTGACCACAAGATCCTATTACACCGCCTTGAGAATTGGATTGGTCTATCAGGCACGGTTTTATCCTGGTTTCAGAGATGAGCTGCAGGGGGGGCTCACAGGGGCATCGCCCCGGTAGCTCTGGAGCTGCACGCTCTCCACAGGCTCGAGCCGTCCTCAACAAATAAAACAATAGCCTCTACCTGGCTGCTTTGCATAACATTAGGCTACTTGAGAAAAGCCATGGACTTGAATTGAATGTGTACTGCACTGCAGAGTATGAAAGGGTTAATCGCTTAGCAGAGGACCCAAGAACAAGAGCTGTAGCCTACCAAACACTCACAAGGTTATCCCTGTCCATTGTTGCAAGTTCTTATGACTGTTCATATGATTGTTTTAAACCCACTGTTTTGAAAGCAATGTAAGTCTTAAAAAAAAAAAAGTAATTCAAGTTAAGGCAAGTTGTCTGATTATTTTAAGTACTTATGTGTGGGTGAGTCTATGTAAAGGGATTTTATATCAAAATAAAAGGAACATAAAATAATTAATTAATTGAAATAAAAATAAAAACAACAAATTAACAATGCAACTAAATAATAAGAAATAGTAGAGTCTGTGTGGTTCCTTCCATTGAAGTGTGTACCTAAATAGATGACAGGTAGTCTGAGTGGTTCTGGAATCCTTCTAAAGTGATGTAGTTGTTTTGTTCTTGCTATGTTCTTGTATTGTTTTAATTTTGATCTTGCCTCCTTTTAATTTGTTCTTGATCATGTTTTTGATCTCATTGTTTTTAATCTTGTTTAATATTGTGTTATTATTCTTTTGCTGATCTCTTTTTTATGTAAAGCACTTTGGGCTGCATTTGATGTCATGAAAGGTGCTATACAAATAAAGTATATTATTATTGTTATTATTATTTATATAACCTAATTGGGCATCTATGCAGATAGCAGCCAATCGATGATCTGTAAGCACTTAACTCCATACAGAAATGTACACAGTAAAATTCTCAGTGTTAATGTAACTCTGAGTGCACAAATGTAACCAGTCTCAGAGATATAAATGGATAAATTACTTTCAGATGTGTACAGTGTATTAACGTGTGTGTGTGTGTGTGTGTGTGTGTGTGTGTGTGTGTGTGTGTGTGTGTGTGTGTGTGTGTGTGTGTGTGTGTGTGTGTGTGTGTGTGTGTGTGTGCGTGCGTGCGTGCGTGCGTGCGTGCGTGCGTGACTGTGTGTGTTTCAAATTGAGGTCTAATAGAACACTACAAACAACAGCCCATTTACAGTCATGAGATGTAAATGATTTACATCAGTGAGTTTTTCAAGCATTATATGAAGGGGAGAGGACAGTCAAACTACAAAAAATAAGCCTATGAGGTTTTAAGACATGCATAATTTACTCCAAAAAACAAGACACACAGTACAAACACAACTACAACAAAAACAATACCATCTGCTGCACATAATCATAATTGTCAAAACAAAAAAGAACACAATGCAGAAAACTAAATAAATGTGTTTGTGTCTGTTTGCAACTAATAACATATTCATAACAAATATGCATTCATAAATGTGACAACATTCCAAATCCCCAAATTACGAGTTAACTCATTCAACTCAGTTGCCAAGTCCCGGAAAAAACGCGCTGTGATTGGCCAGTACTTTGATTGGCAGTTATGTCGAACGCTCACCCCAAAAGCCAAAACATGATTTACGAGACTGTGGTGGCTCGTGTGGGACAACCAAGGCATGGATGCGTGTCTAATGACAACTAATAACAGATCCATGAAAAAAAAGGAAATAATTTTGACAGGCAACAAATAGGGTAAGTACTTAGTGATATGCTTATGGGCTCCACTCTATGCTATAGGGGCTGCTGGGGAAACTGGACGACAGGGGCAAATAGACCCCATGGCCAGTCATTTGGGATCAATATAAGTAGGGAAAAAAGGCTATATGTTATTTTAGTCCGGATATGTTCTTTAACTCAGTCTTTGGCCCCTTTGAAACTATTTAGAGCAGACAATCAGCAAAGCAGATAAGAAGATGGAGATAGGTAGACACTGAATGAGTATGTGTGAGAGAGGACAGCAGTAAAGATGTACAACTGGTAATCACATGCCATGCTGCTCTTTCATGGCTGTAAATAGAAATGCAACTGCATACATCTCTATTATTATTAGGGCATACCTCCTGGCGGAGTTTTGTTCTCTACTGTAGCGACTAGTGAGCACACCTTTCTAGTTGGCAACTGGCCTGGACCTGTAGTCCAAAGTTCAGAATAATAATATAGTATGATGTATGGGCCTTTTGAACAATTTTAACAATCTGTTGTTATCAACATTCTGTTAATAAGAAAAGAATCGCACTGAGCAACAGTGGGGTTGCATTCTGTCTGAGACAGCAGTGGTGTTACAGAATCCATAAACTCCTCAAAAAGGATAAGGGATAAGGATGTGAAGCTAATAACAGTTTGTGGCCGTCCATAGATCTGTTATAACAATATCTGAGAATGTATTACATGAACAGGTTTCATTACCTAATATACTCATTTTGAAAGATGTCATTACATTTTGACCAATTATTATACCACTGATCCAATTGTCACTGTCATATCACATCTATGCAGCCTTAGTGAAGTTCAGTTATACCATGAGAATCAGGACCTAGGCTATAACTAATCTATGGTGATGCACAGAGTGCTCTAATGAGCTTTGGCTGACAGATCAAAGGGCCTGACCTTGGCTGCTAATTGGCTCTCCATGCATTAGTAATCCAGTGGCTGAAGCTGAGCACCTGACTGCCTGCACTCCCATTCAAACAAATACATACTGTAGTTTCTAATACTTTGCAATGTACACAAATGTATGAAAGGTGAGAGACAAACACTGAACATTCTGTTG
Organism: Gymnoscopelus microlampas; assembly: GCF_963454915.1. Classification (NCBI taxonomy): domain Eukaryota; kingdom Metazoa; phylum Chordata; class Actinopteri; order Myctophiformes; family Myctophidae; genus Gymnoscopelus; species Gymnoscopelus microlampas. Next base: position 20,481,794 of record NC_139953.1, read on the forward strand.
AGATATGAATGTAAAAGGGCCTTTCCAAAGAATAATCTGCTTGATGGAAGATAGCCTTAATGGTTAGGGCTGGAGAAAAACTCATTTACTTTTGGCCAGTTCTGGTTTGAGTTCCAGTGTAAGACACAGCTTTGCGTGTGAAAGTGGTCTCTGTGAAGTAAAATAGATAGGATGAATGAGCTATACGGTAATCTCTCTGTCTCTATCCATTCATCCACTCTCTCTCACACACACACACACACACACACACACACACACACACACACACACACACACACACACACACACACACACACACACACACACACACACACACACACACACACACACACACACACACACACACACACACACACACACACACACACACACACGATACTGCCACGATAAGTGGCAGTGGTGGCCTAGTGGTTAGAGGGGCGGCCTTGATACCGGAAGGTCCCTAGTTCGATTCCCCAATTCATCACATCAATCATGAATCACCGCTGAATAGCCCTTGAGCAAGGCTTCCATGCAGGGTCCGGCTGGAAACAAGCTTCGTGCTTAGTCCGACACCCTGGGTAAACAACAAACTTTGCTTTGCTTTGCTTTGCCATGGGGAATTACAGGTGAGGAATGCAATAACCTAACACTTCACAGAGGATACATGAAGGAAGCTCATAAAAGTAACAGAAAGCGCAAAAAACATTCCGCACAGCCAAAATGACTCAAATATATATGCTGTGTGTTATGACACAGAAAGCTGTGCCCATGTAAGACTGTGCCCATTAGTCCAACGTCTCAATAGTCAAATGTTAGATTAGTGTGAGAGGCATAGTTTTAGGCTGGTTAAGCTTAATTATAAGGGGTCCGCTCATAATTCCGACATCCCATTATTGCGACCATTAGGTTAGTGTGGGGTTAGGATTAGGTATGGGATAAGGTTAGTTATAATGGGACCAGTCGGGACGTCGGAATAATGGGATGTCAGAATAATGACATGGCACCGCTCATGCAGTTATTCTTAGTTTAGCTGCGATATTCATAAACCTTTTTCATGGCAGCCATATTGACATTAAACAGTAGGGTAAGCACGGGTGGTACCAATGATGCTAATTTTAAGGATCGGCAGGTAGCAGAGACCTGGATGGAACATAATTAGTATCATAACACTTGTGTTTACTCTAAAATTCCATGTGAAAATGGCCTATTGAACCAATATTTCAATGTCAATTAACAATCAATATTAGGTACAATCAATAGATCATGAAATGCAGACACATATTATTATATTCACAATCAAATGTTTGATATGATACGCAAAAACAAACAAACAAAAAACATCAGGTTGGGAGACTGTTTACAGAGCCTGGTGCCTGCCAAATCATTCCCAAAACCTTTTGATAAAAATGGTCTCACTCAGACTCCACATTATGGCCATAAATCCTAAATGCTTTAGCAAAATACTGCTTTTGCAATCAAATGACACCCTCAGAATGACATAATTATACCCTTTATTTGCTACGATTCCCACTAGGAGTGACAAGGATTGACAGGATCAGAAATTACAACTCTACATTAGAGGATCAGCCAGGGTTAGAAGGTTTGGGGACAAGAGAGGCGAGGTTGAGATGGTTTGGACATGTGCAGAGGAGGGATGAGGGGTACATTGGGAGAAGGATGCTGAAGATGGAGCTGCCAGGTAAGAGGAGAAGAGGATGGCCAAGGAAGAGGTTTATGGATTCGGTGAGAGAGGGCATGCAGGTGGCTGGAGTGACCGAGGAAGATGCACAGAACAGAAACACATGGAAACAGATGTTCCGCTGTGGTGACCCTGATGGGAATTAGCGGAAAGAATAAGAAGATACCCTTTATTTGAATACATTTTCCAGAATGAGAATGATTAAACCACTGACTTCTTGTGTGTTATTGCACTGTACACAATTGTAATTTCCATCCTGAATTGGATAAAGTAGTCTAACATTTGAGACGGTTCAGGTTGAGGTTTGGGCCTGCATTCGGGTACCATTTGTTACATGTGATTTCTACTGCAATAAGGACCATTCAGATAGCAGTCTACCAGGAGTCAATCACAGACTCAATAAACACATTTAAAGTGGCAAACACCACCACACAGAAAAATCTGTATTCATTTAACTCAGAGTACGGGTCCATTTGGACACATTTGGATGGATGGACTATGGATTTTATTGTATAAATGGCTAAAAACAACAGTGGTTTTGTGACATTACAGGATAGCACTCAGGCATCTTTTGTATCAGGCTAACACTCTATAGCTAGACTTCCTGTCGATTTGATCAGGTATCAGAGATCAAATCGACAGGAAGTGATGCCCACTATGCCCTAGGAAACTTGTGGATAAGCTCTGTCAAACAAGGACAGTTGTCTGTTTGCCAGTCATCAGGCAAAGTGGAGCCACTGTATTAGGTCACTGGCCTTGCTGAGTGAGAAGTGTGTTTGGAGGACAGCCAATACGAAAATATGATGTCATAGTTTATGGCCTGATGCAGTGTCAATGTTTGTCTTTCTATGAGTAAACTATGGGATGTTAACTGGATCGCACGGTTTTGGTTGATCTGTAGAATGAATAGAATACTAGAATGATCACAGAGTGACAAAAAGAGTCGCCAAATACCACTGTATCCATATGGTTTTGGACTTGAAACCATATCATTTTAACCATATCTCCATATTGGTCCTCAGTAATGCTCACTATAACACGTGATACCAATTCTGTCTGCTCACTCTGTGACTCAGAGATGGCATGTGGATAGCTAGAAGATTTACCTCAGATGACATCATCGGTAGGGAATTCAAGCTAACTACGTGATTGGAACCAATGGTGTGCGAGATTAGCTCCAGCACACAGATGCACACACACACACACACACACACACACACACACACACACACACACACACACACACACACACACACACACACACACACACACACACACACACACACACACACACACACACACACACACACACACACACACACACACACACAGAAACAACCTATTATAGAAGACTCGGCCCCCACCATGCCACACCGTAAAAAGAACAAGCTTGAAATTGGAGCTATCCACACTATCCACACACAGAGCGAGTAGACGGTAATGGTACTGTGACCAAGCTGGGACCACTGGTTGCCATAGTCTTCTGAAAAACACACACAATACAATATATGGCAATAGCAGACAACCCAAAAAACGAATTCAACAAAGAATGGGAAAACCCCACATTTTTGGCCCTCCTGAGGGTATTTGCTGCCCATTAAAAACAGAACATGTTTCCTGAAGATAACAAGGACAGCTCTCCAGCTGGGAGACAACATATTGGCACTGAGGCACACAGAACACAGAGCAGGGAGACCAAAATAGTTCTCTTGTTTTACTTCAGCTTCTCCCAACAAACAGTGGCGATTATCAAAGTCTTTCAACAAGACGAATGCCTTTGGGAGGCTGTGGTATTTCAAAGGGGCTGAATAGGCATTGTTTGGACAGCGCTTAGTACAACTTAATGTGGCTACTCTTGGGTATTTTTAAAGGATAGAACCCGCACACCAAGCTATCTCTATCTAAACAAATTAGACAATGTTTTAATCCATGGTGGATCTTTATCAGGTCAGTGCTGTCGGGTATTGCCACAATCAAAAGCTTATGCTGGCAGCATTCATCAGTAGCATATCATCCTTGATCAGAACTGACATGTTATGTAGAGCTCAACCAATACCAGATTTTGGGGTTAGATGCTGATTTTTTGGAGTCCTAGACCAACCAAAAATTACCGATGTTTTGACAGATATTCGGATGGCTGCTCAGTAGGAGACTCAATTGACTCATCATTCTTGAGAGCTTGACCAAGTTAAGACCATAATCTATTATGACACCACCTTGCAGCATCCCTTTCTGGAGATGCTCCAATGGCATTTTGAGTTGATTAATCACTGTGTGTTACTCCTTATCCATCTGTCAGAGTCAGAATTACATCAGTGTTTTTTTATTGACTGGTGAAATTAAGTGACCCTTTTCCAGGCCATAACTTTAAACTTTGTTTGTGTTCACACTAAAGCATAACAATATGAAATGTTACGCGAGTGAAATACAACTTCTTTTTTTTCATATTACATTATATAAGATTTATCAGCATGTAAGTTTTATTAAACGTTCTGTTTGACCACAATAATGGAGAAAACTGGTTCCCAAAACGGGTTAAAGATCATACCCAAATAAGGCATTGGGACACAGGATCAAGCCACTGCACCCACTTTTAGCACTGACATTAGCTTAATGCAAATCATCTTCAAAACCTGATTAGTGCATGAAGGAGGATTGGAAAATTCCAGGCGAAGTTATTCATCAAAGTCCTGCTGGGTGGATGCTAAGCTGAAACACATGCCGAAGCAGATGTGAGATTAGCTGATAAAAGAAAATAGGACAAAAGAAAGAGGGAAAAGACTAAGCTAACCATATTTCAAAGGGTTGAAAAAGAGAACTTATCATTAATGCACCTGTTTTGTCTGACAACAAAATACAATAATGATACACCACATACCTTAATAACAGTTTGACAACCTTTGAGTTCATTCTTTCTTTCCACCACGTAAATAAAGGGCTACATAAATCAGTGATTATTAACTATGGGGTGATTTATTTTGTGTATGTGATTGTGACCTCAGTCTGGTAAACTAATCTCATCACTCATCAATCATTGTGAAGATGCTGGAAAAAATATACAGTATCCCCCAATCAGCATGGAACAATCTGTCAGTAACTCAAAGGGCCAATATAACAATAATGAATCAATATTTGGAAGATACTCAAAAAAATATGTTCAAATAAACCCTAATACTAATAACTAGGCCATTTCTACTAATTATGTCTGTTCCATAATGCAATGTCTTGCATGAGTGAATGTGTGTGTGTGTGTGTGTGTGTGTGTGTGTGTGTGTGTGTGTGTGTGTGTGTGTGTGTGTGTGTGTGTGTGTGTGTGTGTGTGTGTGTGTGTGTGTGTGTGTGTGTGTGTGTGTGTGTATATTCTCCATCATACAGTGGACTACATTCCACAGAAAATCGCTCAGAACGTGAGAACCACAACAGTCTCAGTGCCGGAAAGTCTTTGACTTGCTGGATTAAATAAAAACCTTTGACATTTCAACTCAAAAACATCCACCTCAAAGCTACCATGAAGACTTACCTTTGTTATAACAAGTTTGCCTTGTGTGAATGATTCACTCCTAACCTCAGAGCATTTCCTTAACTCAACCCTATACTCAACTCTGTTGGTTACCATGACGCCCCTGCCATCATGACAGGCTACAATTATACGTTGCAAATCACTTCCTCAAAGTCTGGAGGTCTCTGTTATTGCAGTGATAACAGTTGATCAGACATTTTCCTTCCTACTTTGGAAAGCAATGGTTTAACATTATATGATCGTTTACAATTAAGTGGGCACCGGTTTTAATCTACTGAAGGCCTGGGCACTTTCTGCTTCTACTCAAATCTATTTTAACAGCCCAAATCTGATTTCCTATGCAGATTGGAGTCGATTTGGTTTTATGCAGTCTGAACAAGGCTAAAGAATGTGATTCAAATTTGATGTAAAAATCAGTTTCCATGTGATTTTGTTTTTTTGCTGTTCAGACTTGATTAAAAAAACTGATCTAAATCTGGATAGCTAAAACATCTGATATGAGCTGCCAATCTGAACACAGCCTTAACAATGGTTGTTTGAACAACACAATGCCTGTGCAAAGAATGATTGACAGTTTGTATTTTCAATATCACAGCTTATAGTTGAATTAAAGCAGTGAGGGCTTTTTGAAAAGTCATCATTTACAATTAAGTGGGCCCCGTTATCATCTACTGAGGCCTGGGCACTTCCTGAGCATACTTCTACATTTCCTGTTCCAATTGCCCACGGAGTACTTCCTCCTTAGGTCACAGACACAGTTTCCAGTCTCTTTGTAGAAGTACAAGTCTGTGCTCTGGCTTTAAGGTCCAGACACACCATCTAGATCTCCACTGCTAATCAGTCTGGTCAACCACTGTTGGTCTCTCTCTTGGTGGGAGTCAGGAAGTGTTCAAAAGATAACACAAGTTACACAGAGTCACCTTTGGCAGTCAGTGAGGTTAGGCCCAATCATCAGACTGAATTTTTAAATGGCTGCATGGCTAATAAAAACAAATCTGCTTGAAGACTTGACATGATCATGTTAATGGCACTTAAGACGTTTTCCATTACTGTATGCATGCTTCCCTTAAATATATTTGGGGCCAGAAGTAAATACCTGTACATTAGCAAAATCCCAATAACCCTAAGAAACAAGTAGTCCCTCCAAGCAACCATATCCTGATTCATGTCATCAGAACCAAAGGCTTGATTCGATCTGATGGGAAATATTTGTAGAATCATGGCAACTAAAACAAACGCAATCTACAGTACCAACAAGCAACATACTGTATACATACATCCCTGATGAGGATCCAATGATGTTCTTCAAATATTAAACTTTTTAATAAGTTGAAAATCTGAGTGTCATGGCTGTGTTACAAAGTATAACTTATGCTTAAAATAGCAATCATGAGTGAAAGACACACTTCAAAGCCGTTCTAATCAAAAGCGAGAGCAAAGGGAGGCGAAACCAAAACCGCCCTGAAAAGAGAGGAATAATTATCCAGCTGCGCTTCGTGTTATTATAATAATCCCACTCCCCAGAGCTATGAAGGACAGAAACACTATAGACTGTTAACTAAGAGCAACAGGCGATGGGATAAAAGTAATTCACTTTAACACTGTTACACTGTGACAGGCTCTGTGGATGATGTGTCAGTGCTCAAACCACAGTACTCTGAGAGACGGGCAGACTAATGATGGCCTTGCCTGTCCTATGTCTCGAGTCAGAAAACAATGCTATTCCAGTTGAATGACGCCATAAATAACTGTCACATGTGTGCATGCTCACAGACACACAGCCTTACTGTCATTACATCAGTACCCAGACCCACGGTCAGAACCGTGTTAAGTCGATGGAAAACAAAGAAACCAATATCTGATGTTACAACAGAGGGTAGTGATGGTGGTGGTAGTACAGGATGGCTCATTAGTGAAGCCAATTGTGGGTTTACTATCAATGGCTCTTTGGTAAGCCGTTATGCAGGACTTCTTGCATGCATACTAAGGAAAATACAGCATAAAATGATACTAGATAGATGCTGGTCAATCTTAATAGTTTACAAAACAAGGTGAAGAGATATTTGGCACCCTTAGATGCTTTTAATGTGTGCCTTGCTTAATATGTTTTAACATGAACAAAACTTGTTTAAAAAAAACGGGAAGGCATCAGTGTCATTTTTGCGTTGGCTATTCAAAAATAGCAGATATACAAGCTCACAGCACGGCACGTACATCGGCTATTTTTGAACATTTTTGAAAAATCTTGAAAGTGTGAGAACTAGTGAGTGAGAACTACTGATTTAGAAGGCATTTGTAGAATCGGCCTCAGGTCTTAATGGGTTCATACAATCCATAATAACAATGCAATGTAAATATGCAGCCCCATCTGCAAATGAAGTGATTCATAACTGGTTACAAGGGACAGCCTTAGGTTAAAGAGACACAGGATGAGGTTAGGTTGAACTGGTTAATAACTAGCCTGGCATTGGCCAGACTGATAAGGTGGATTCACTCTCACGTTCCTTCCGGGAGGAACGTGAGAGTGAATCCACGTTATCAGTCTGGCCAATGCCAGGCCAGTTATTAACATAGCCAAGAACCAAATGGCACATCATGTAAGTAAGTAGCAAAGGCATATTATTCTTACTCCTCCAGGTCTATCTCGTTGTTATTGTCTCCCAAGTCGCTTCCAAAGAACTCGATCCTCTTCCAGCCGTCCTCTGTCTTTATCCAGCTCCATCCAGGCGACCTCCAGTCTTGACCCAAGAAAGGCATCCTTCAAACAGTGGAATGTGAAGAGTGACTGACAGCCGCTGTCACTCCAAGTACACCTAAAAAACAAAGTTAGCAGTTCAATAAAAGCAGTGGTGTATAGTAACTAAGTACATTTACTCAAGTACTGTACTTGAGTACAATTTTGAGGTATTTTTACTTTTTACTGGGTTATATATTTCAATTTATCAGTAATTTTACTTCTACTCCAACTACATCTCAAAAAGGTAAATATTGTACTTTTACTCCACTACAATTATTTGAAATCTTTAGTTACTAGTTACTTTGTAGATTTTGATTATTATTACAAAACACACATTACCATTAATACACATTGTAGATCTGCTATTTTCAAAGCATTTTTATACATTTGGAAACTCGTGAAATGGGACATTCTGCATAATGAGTATATTTTAGAAGTATATTTTAATGCGAATACTTTAGTACTTTTTACTTGTAACAGAGTACATTTCCTAAATTGCAGTATTGATACTTTTAATCAAGTAAAACATTTGAGTTTTTCCACCACTGGTTTTCTGATGACGGACAGATTCGACTGTCAGTTCGACGTAGAGTAAATACTGGGGGAAAAAATTACATTTTGGTGTTTGACAATCAATCATGATGCAAATGCCACTAAATGTAACAGTAAAGACATTAAACAGAGCCATAGTGAAGCTGGCTTTGTTTTGGTTTGGTTGGCTACAATAATATGATAAATCTGTCATTAAACGCATGATGATGACAACGGTAACAATGACACACACGATAAACTACGCTGCCATAGCCAGGTATTCATATAGAATAACTAAACAAACCTTAATGTGTGGAAGATTCCTTTGTTGTGTCGACAATCTCTGCTTTCTTTCTTTCCCCTGGAAATATATTGACGGAAGTAAACACAGTACCAGTGTTGCCATGTTTTGTGAGAGAGACAAGCACCAGGGTCTAGGGAAACAAGTCCAAAAGAAGATACTTAGGCCACATGGGCACTTTAAGGTTTAAACCTATATTGTTATTTGCTATTTGAAAAGAGCCAATCTACAAGCTCACAACGCGTAGCATTTTCAAAAATTATTGCAATAAAATGTGGAATATTTGGAATATATGTTCTAAACATTCTAAACTACCTGGCACATTTTCGTGAAAATATTTGAGAATAACTGGTTTAAATAATAATTTAGAAATGTGGAAGCAAGACTAAATAAGCAACTACACTTTAGAAACAAGACCCCCAAAAAACGCAACCCGCAATGAGCGCAATCTACAAGCGACTTTACAGAAAAACAAGCCCAAAGTCGCTTACAATAAGCCAACATGGCAACGCTGCACAGTAGGTTAAAGTGGAATGTGTACATGCCCCCTTGCTGTTCCGTGATTGGACGACTCCCCTGTATTTATCTTGTTGCTACCCGGAATCGCATCGTCGATTGGCTCCGGCGGGTGTCAATCATACCTATGTGTTTTGTTGGGGCTTTTTGCTACACGTGACAGAAAGCTGCGCACATGTTCAGTATGTTTTGGTTTTGATGGATGGGGGAGGGAGATCATACTGCATCTAAACGGCTGTCTGTGACAGTGGTGTAAAAAAGTAACAAAGCACATTTACTCAAGTACTGTACTTAAATAGAATTTGTAGAATTTTGAGGTATTTTTGCTTTACTGGAGCATTTCCAATTAACAGTACTTTTACTTCTACTCCACAACATCTCAGAGGCAAATATTGTATTTTTACTCCACTACAATTATTTGTGTGTGACTCTTTCAGTGGTGGAGGAAGTACTCATTTTGTACTTAAGTAAAAGTACATCAAAATGGTACTTAAGTACAGTCCACCACTGGACTCTGTTAGTGTGTTAAGTATGCTTAATAAGAAAATATGTGAAGATTTGTATATGCATTATGCATATTATTTTATATACACATCACAAAGGCCGATCCTAGATGTCGAGTTATTAATTAAAAGTGTATGTTGCCTAATGGTTTGAGATAGCACTCTTATACTGGTAAGTGTGTACAATTTAAATGACTTGGCCTGTTCCATAATTTGGATGCAAGACATCTTGATTTGTCTTAAAAAGTAAAAACAGCATAGTCATAATAAAATACACCCAAAATGGTGTATATTCAATTATCACCTTTTTGTTTTATTGCATTATATTATAGACCAATAACATGTAGACCTAAATACATGCAGTTACTGGCTGATTTTAAGACATACTAGTTTTGCACAATTATCCATATCAGACAGAATAATGTCCAATGCCACGTCAGACCAGACTCAGGAAATCCTTCCCTCACCCCAGAACTGGCTAGAGAGGCTCAGTTTTATTGCTAGATACTGCCCTCTTCAGGTTACATACTATGAAAGTATACAATTGCTACAAAGTGTCTGTCTTTGCATTTTAGCTGTAGTCTAGGTTTAAAATCTAGTTTCTACAAAACGTTAGACTATGAATGCAACATTTTGGTGACACTTATAATGCCTTTTCCACTACTTTAAACTGTACTCTACATTATTATGTTGAAAAGTTGTCAGTAGTCTATAGTGCACAGTTATAAATTCACAGCTATAGACCTACATTAAAGTAATCAGTTAAAATCACATACCCTTTAAATGACAAAAACATATATATATCACAGTTTGAATTTAAATTGCAGCAGTTGGGACCTTGTATTTTCTTCCTTTTTTTTTAAATATATAGCATTGCCTTTCCTCCTCACCAATACAATTGTATGGTTAATTTACAGCTTTCACATTGTTGCAACACACTGGTGGAGAAAACAGGACATGACTTGCCTAAGACGGTCATCCCCTCTGTAAGCCCCTTGGGAGAGGCATTTACGCAACATGAGGGTGAGTGAGAGTGTGTATTATTATTATTATTACTGTGTGAGGGCCAAACACTCCCACCACAAGTATAGTAGAATTTGAGAAATACAAATTTCCTGGCACAAGAGAAATGGTTGTTTTATGGCTAACGAATATTAGAGAGAGAGAGAGAGAGAGAGAGAGAGAGAGAGAGAGAGAGAGAGAGAGAGAGAGAGAGAGAGAGAGATCAAATCACTCAATGTTCAGTGCCTGTGAGTTCAGATCAGGGGCCATTGTGGAAAAAACACCTTAGGGAAAAATAGAGAGTGTAGGTGGAGAAGAAACAAACCAGACAGAGAGTGAAAAGGGAAAAAGAAGCAGAGATACAGTTTCAAGTGGGCATTGAATCGAAACCCATAAGCAAGCTCAGATTACCAAGTACATTCCTCTGTCAGATTGTCCTTGAGTCACCTGAACTTGTATTCAGGTTGCTAACGATTGCAGATTACATGGCTTTGTCTATTGGACTCAGTTATTAATATTGTTGCACAGATTAGTGATTTTACCCGTTTAATTATTGTCCAGTAGAAAAACACTATTACGATAAAATAATAGCATGCTCTAGTCTGCTGTGCTGTGGAACCTCATGTACAAAGTAATTTTAATTCTGACAAACCCTGTATTGAGTTTGGTCTGGGTTTTTTCTAAACTGTGGAACCAATAGTGTATTATTTATTATATTTTATTTGATATGGACGATGTTCACTCTTGTTTGTCTTTGTATGTGGGAAAGCATCTGTGTCATTTTAGATTTTTGCATTGGCTATTCAAAGATAGCAGATGTACAAGCTCACAGCGCATCACTTCGTGCCGCACTGCGAGCTTGTACATCTGCTATTTTTGAACATTTTTGAAAAATCTTGAAAGTGTGAGAACTACTGATCTAGAAGGCATTTGTAGAATAGGACTCAGGTCTTAATGGGTTAATAATACAGTTTGAATAGGAGCAGGATTTAATTCATGGTGAAATCCATAATTTCACTTGGGTCAAAGCACATAAAAGAAAATTGATTGGTGGTTTGTTAGGTTGTGCGTACTGCGTACAGGCCAGGGTTAAGCATGACCATGCTTTCCCCTTAGATAAGATATGATAAGATAAACCTCTATTGATCCCTGGAGGAAATGCAGGTGTCATAGTAGCAACAGCAGTAAGAGGAAACAGGACAGGAAAGATTCAGAACAGAACACGAAAGGATTCAAGTGCCAACTACAGTAAAATAAAATAAATATAAAATAAAAGACTTCTTCTAAAAGGTTCTGACACAAGACATCTGTACTGGGTCTCTGAATGAATGGGTTAACTTATGTACAGTTTATCAATAAATATAAGTATAAATGTACATTCTTCTATCACCAATGAATATATGAATGATTATACATCTATTGCCAATGATAGTTGGATATACAGTATGTACAGACTATCAGCAGTGAATAAGAGAATGTATTGTCAACAAAGGCTTCAGCAGTGAGTATCTGTGTAATATCTGTACAGTATAATATCAACAGTATTAATAATGTATATAAGAATGACTATTACATAAGTCTCTCATCAGTTATCCTTAACAGGCATCTGCCCAGGGTTCTGTAGTGTAGAAGCCCATGTGCAAGGGCCCCAGAGTCAAAGCAGGAGTCAGTAATCCAAAATAACACTGTTCCAGAGTCAAAGCAAGAGTCAGTGATCCAAAATAACACAGTGCCATAGTCTGAGCGGGAGTTAGTTAGTTATCCAAAATAACAGTGCCAGAGTCTAAGCAGGAGTCAGTAATCCAAAATAAAAGATAGTGCCAGAGTCAAAGCAAGATAGTGCCAGAGTCAAAGCAGGAGTCAATTTCCCAAACGACAGACACTAGTGCATTATATGGGGTTCTCATATGGGTTAAGCTTGGTTGTGGAGCCTGACGGCACAAAGGACTGTCCATGTCCCTTTGTGGTGTGCCAAGGCAGGATGAATCTGTGGCTGAATGTGCTCTTCATCCTGGCAAACTCATCATAGAGGGGATGGGAGGGGTTCTCCAGGTAACGTCCAGCTAAGTCCAACTGTGGAGCTAGGCTTCCTCACCAGCTTGTTCAGTTTGTTGGCATCCCTTGTGTTGAAGTTAACCCCCAACATATACCATGGCAAAGAAGAGGATACAGGCTACTACAGACTGGTAGAACATCTTCAGCAGCCTGTTGCACATGTTGAAGGACCTGAACCTCCACAAGAAGAACAGCTTGCTTTGTCCCTTCCATTCGAGGGCCTCAGTGTTAGCCTGGTTCCAGACAAATCTGCCATTGCAAAAAAAAATTGCCCTTGGCAGATTAGGTCTGGCCCCTCTCAATAGAGATTTTATTTCTCTCCCTCCAAAGTTGTGAGGGACCAATCAGAACCCAGTATGCAAATATGGGGCGGGTTTATCACCAGAGGCATTTTTTTAATTTGCCCCTCGGAAATGCAGGTTCCACACAGAGATTCCAGACTAATATCTACGCAGTGATATTAGTCTGGCCATGCCAGGCTACCTCAGTGTTGTCAGTCCGCCGGTTGTTTATTGTTCATATGTAGCCTACTCCCAGGAACTTGTAGGTGCCCACCATCTCCACCTCCTCCTTGGCGTGTTTTCTTAATCAAGATCCCGTAACTTTTTCCCAGTCTCTTTAGCATTTTTGCAGCTGTATAGCCATTTGATAATCCTCGCATTGCGCTCAATGACTGAGGTCTCCTGGCGAATATTTTCATGCAACTCCTCTTCCAGTAGGCCATCACTGTCACCACTATTCCTTGAGAAACCATCGTCTGATTGGGAGACACTGGCACTCCGTACATAGACAAGGTCACCTGAGTGTGCTGAAAAGGTATCTCTTCCCATTGACTCAATGACCTCGCCATCCAGCCCGCAATACTTGAAGAAAGCATCAAAGTCTGCAAAGTTTTTAGAGTATCTTGAGCTGATATCAGAATGAGAACGGCTGACTCCTTTGCAATTCCTCCTCTTTACCTCAGCAACTAATTTATGAGCAGGCTTATTTTTAACACCAAGAGAAACTTGTGTGACAGGGTTACTATTCTGTGTCCTCTCTTGTTCTCTAGAGTCACTTTGCTGTGTATTTTGTGTTAAAAACTTCTCAGATTGAGAATCACTGGCATCTGACATTTTATCGCAAGGCTTACATTCCGTATCCGTTACCACAAGCAATGGCAGTTTATTCACAGTAGTGAGCAATAACCTGCGTGTTACATTTTGCTTATGTCTCTCATTTGGTGACCTTTTCAGCAACTCACACTTCTGCCGGTAAAGTAGAATTGAGTCTGGTCGTTTTTTGGAGCTGGACCGACGCACAGCGTTGTCCTGTCCTGAGTAGCAGCTTAGCACATTACCTGTAGCCACAGGCGAATTCCTGTTTGTGACAATCCTGCCACTACGGTTAGAGGACCCGTTACTACTCACAGAGGCTGATCCAATACTAATTACTGGCTCTTGTATTGAGTTAGCCACCTGTTGACTCTTGACATATTTTAGTTTGCTTGCAGCAAGTCTCTCCACGGCGCTCATGCCTTCCTTCATCTCAGCTTCCAGTTCAAGTTGCTTTCTAAGGTATACGGGACCTTTCTCAAGAATCTTTGTGGTATCTATGTCGCTTGTTGCCTCCATCCTGTCTTTATGAATGATCCAAATGAGTCTCTCAAAGCAAAGTGGGTAAATCCGTTATGTATATACTGTAGCTTCTGCAAAAGTTGAAGGTAACAAGTTTAGAATTCCAAACAAGCCACTACCTCTGCCTGGGCATGTTACACAATGGGTGCGTTCACCTTTTCTGTCCAAACACTCCTTAGACTACCCCACCCATCCCACGGCAGGCCTGTCTCAGCCAAACACAGGGCTGTTCAAAGTACACCTGATGACATCACAAACGACTAGAGTGAAAGTTGACACTGCGGCCTGGTGTGTTTTTTCTCTGGTAGCAGGCATGTGTGCCATAACATCTCTCTCTCTCTCTCTCTCTCTCTCTCTCTCTCTCTCTCTCTCTCTCTCTCTCTCTCTCTCTCTCTCTCTCTCTCTCTCTCTCTCTCTCTTTGAAGAAGAAGAAGAAGAACACATGTTTCTATTTTAGTCAACACTCTTATGAGTCAGATTACTCTTACACAGTAGGTTGGGAGCTACCGTAGATTCACTGCAAATTAATGGATCTGAGGCTGTTCCCAGTTCCTTTATTCACACACACACACACACACACACACACACACACACACACACGCACGCACGCACACACACACAAACACCTACACCTTGTGTGAATTTCATAGAGGTGTCAAAAGCAGATGGGGTGTGACCCGCAGTAATTATTACTTTTCTAAACCATCAAAACAATATTTTCTATTGTGCCACAGTTATAATGACTCAAGTAGGGTCGAGGGAGGAAGTTCTATGGTGCCATCTATGGGCTTAATTGCTCAATAACTGTTTACTGTTGACTGTCTGTAGGCAGAAAGATAACAACTGTTCTAGGTGTGTATGACCGTTCTGTATAATTTCTTGCAAAGTGTGTGTAGAATGAGCACAGTTTATTTTGCAGCATGAATCCTGTACAATCTTTGTACCTGGTGTAAATACCTAAATACAAGTAAATACCAAAATAATAGCAACACACGCATAACATGTTTTTATACTTGACTATGTGACATCAGTCTTTCAAAGGAAATAATTGTTTTATGAAATAAACTCATTTTTGTAATTTTATTTAGCAAATGCAAAGTAAGTAAGCCTCCTGGTCTGCTGTATGCTGTATGGAGGGTGACTAATCCTCCTTTCAGTCTTTGGGAGAGGACACATTTCAATGATGTGCTCCATTGTTTGCTCCTCTCCACAAGCACACAGTGAGCTTTGGCTACTGTGTGCTTGTGGAGAGGAGCAACAAGCACACAGTAGCCCAAGCCCACTGTGTGCTTGTGGAGAGGAGCAACTGTGTGCTTGTGGAGAGGAGCAACAAGCACACAGTAGCCCAACCCCACTGTGTGCTTGTGGAGAGGAGCAAACAATGGAGCACATCACACATTATTTTTGTAATAATGGCAGTGGCAGAAAATCCCATGAAGTTGTCAACAGAGCAGAAATCTGCTGAGATCTTATCTTCTAAGTCAGACTGAATAGAGTAGACCATACCATGAAATGTGTACAAAACACACAAAACCAACATTCTTGGTAAATATACTCACTCACTGATTTTCTGGGGCATTTCCTTTGAGTGAGAGGAAGAGAGAGCCTATATGCACTGAACTCCATATCAAAACAGCTCAGAGTGAACCAAGAGGTATGATAGACCCCAGAGAGATGTAAAAAGAGAGTGGAGACAGACAGCAGAAGTCCAAAAAGCTTGATTGTCATGGTTCACGCAGACCTCAGATAGGACTAGTTTCATGTTTCATTGATTCAGATGGGCTGATAATATGCAATATCATTATTTAATCATCACAAAAGGCCTATTCTGCTGTAACTCTACTGTGCTGCTACTTTTGTTTGCGGCTAACTTCTGGGAACTACTGAGAGGCTCCATATGATCCGCCATGGCTGTAAAACAAAAATCAGTCCATTGAAGTGAACAGAGATGTCAGAACTCCCTCTTTACATGGCTGTGTTAGTTCCATTTCACAGCAGCCAGGTAAACCGAAGTTAATAACATGAATGTGTCTCTTAGTGTTACTATGTGACAGCAAGGACAGCTCCTGTACAATTATAACACCCGGAATTAGTCATTATTTTCAGCTGTGTTTACCTGTCAAAATGTCTGCTCTGAGAAGGGTCCTTGTGAGCTGCCAGCTGTCTGCTGTCAAGGACTTGATAAATCCCATGGACCTTTAATTGTAATGGTTGGAAATTACTGGGGAGGGGAGGGAGGATTGCATTAGTGATGTTAAGGAGACAAGTGTTCCCTCTTTTCTCCCTTCATCTGTAATTGAAAACACATATTCAATAAACTAGAACAAAAAAAACATCTGTCCAATCCAGATTTATCAAACTTAAAACAACAGAGGGCAGCACTTGAATGCATAGTGACAAATCATGGACTACTTTCCTGAATACTGAATCAAGTGGTGCCACAGTCAAGCCCTTTACATCCTGGTGGAAGGAGACCTCTAATCTCTATCCTTACACAATAATATTGTTTTATGCCTCATTTGTGATTATTGGTTTAGCTGAGGCATACATGTAATTGAAACAAAACAATAAAGTAAATCTTTATTTTTATTGAACCCATTCATGTAAATTGAGTGGACAAATGTTTCTCAATGCGTGTATACAATTGCACATAATTCATATGTATATAATGTGCTTTGTGTTGATTACATTTATTCTGCCAAATAATCTTCTTGACTTTGGCTTCCTCAATGTATACAAAGCTCTTTGGGGGATTTAACAGTGTTTTCTTGTACTTATCCTCACTTACCCTCTGTTCCAAATTAATAATAGATTGTTGGAGATAAATTCTCTGAGACTCAAGGCAGAGATATGGTACTTAATATTATGTGACTGATTTCTCATGAGTTTGTAAAAAAAAAAAAAAAAAAAGATAACTCGTTTTTTCTGTTGATGTAGGAATTGTTGGACAATGGCCAGTCTCAAAAAGATGAGACATATTCAACATGCATGCACTCAGAGTCACAGACATCTGCAGTTACTGTACACTCACAGGAAGATGTTATCATTTCCTAGAACTGAATGAGGGTTGAAAGGAGTTGATGTGTTGAACATGAAACAAGTACCAAGACGAATCCCTGGCCGAGCTGGCCTTGTGTGATCACCTTTCTCTGTGTGTGTGTGTGTGTGTGTGTGTGTGTGTGTGTGTGTGTGTGTGTGTGTGTGTGTGTGTGTGTGTGTGTGTGTGTGTGTGTGTGTGTGTGTGTGTGTGTGTGTGTGTGTGTGTGTGCGTGTGCGTGTGTGCGTGCGTGCGTGCGTACGTGCGTCTGTGCATGCATGCCTGTGTGGAACCAAAGTGTACTTTAGATGGTAATAATTCCCACATTTGAGCAGTTTGTGTCAGGAGCTGAGGAATGGAATAGATTCATGTCCCTTCTTCTGCTTCTAATAACAGAGAAAGCAACAGTGCTTTTTGATGTACAGTAATACTCCATACTGTACTTGTTCTTTAAAACCATTTTACATTAGTTTTACATTACTGGGTTCAATACAAAAACCGCAAAGTCCGCAAAAAATGTGTGAAATGGTAGCCATAACAAAAGCAATGTGTGAGTAAAGTTTTTGTCAACCTCTACTATTCAAACACAATACAAAACTACTTAAGTCAAATACATCTGTAGTGGTTGCAATATATTGATATGGTTTTCATTAAAGTGAACTGTCTTGATTTGTATGCTCAAGATCTAAAATAATTGAATCAACACTTGAGTTCAGCTCAAATAAGCTGTGGAACGTTATGTAAAACACTGTACATTCTAAGTTTACTTTAAGGCCATTCATCATACCAGAGTGTTTATATTGGACACTGGTGTGAAGCAATATGGTCATTGGACAAAAAGTAATTCAGAGTTTTGCAAGTACAGTAAGTGGCATTGTGTTACAGAATAATAACTGCGTAAATATGTCTCCCTGCTGTCTTTTTGGTTATTATTCCAATCGGTCTATTGCAGTGATTCCCAAATGGGGTCAGGCTTGAGGAGGGTGGCAAAGATCACAGGGGGGAGGCAAAAAGTTTAAACATGTTGCAAGACATCATAATAAATAAGTCCTTGCATTCATCTAATGTCTCTATTTAACATAGCAAACTCCAACATGTAACATTGAACATTGTTGTAAAGTAGTACACTGTTAATTTTGTGTGCACACATGTCTCAGCTTTTCTTTGTACGAAGGGGGGCTCCAACGATGGGAACTACTGGTCTGACGCCTGTTTTTATGTTATTACGTTTTCGCCCCTGTGTGTGCGTGTGCGTGTGCGTGTTTGCACACACACTCCTTCCTTGGCCTTCTGGAGTGTCACACTCCAGAAGGCCAAGGAAGAACCTCAACCCAACATTTTTCAAATGGGACTCATGGTGGCACTAACAGGCCACTTCACATTTTGGCCAACAGCTCTGAACTGTTTCTTACAACAAACACAAAGAACAAATCACACTTTCCCCTCACATAGGCCCATTTCCGCCTGACAAGATTTTCTACAATTCGGCATTTTCTTCAAAACACACTTTATGATAATACTTTTTGTCCAAAACTCACGTCAATCTTTACACATAATCTCTGGAGTCATGTGATCAAGATGTATCAGATCTTTTCAGATTCCATTCTAATTGGCAACGATTTCCTTCCAAAATTTGCGGGAGGGCCCATTTAGCAAAAAAATCCACAAATCATGAACGCAGCATCCGATCTGCCTCAAATGTGAATCACTCATTGAGGGGCCTCTAAACAACACCAAACAAAGCCAAAAGCGATTTCCCTTCCACCCATAGGGACCCCACAAATGCTGCAAATGTCATTGTTTGTTTTTTCCCCGCCACATTAGGCACACATCTTCTCGTGAGTAATGTGACAATTACTGACAAACAGGGTTTTGATATACTCCACACCGTTTGACTGTGATTGCCTTCACAAATGTGTAGGCGGGCCCATTTCTTTCACAAAAATGTCATGAATCCAAATTGGAGCCTATTCAGCTCACCTTCGCTTTCACTTATGCCCATAGGGGGTGCCACAAACTTGCACAGTTGTACCATCTGTTGTACAAACTATTAGCTATAAGCTTCCTTGTGTCCTGATGGCTGCATCCCACGACTGACACAGCCCTGGGTAGGCCACCCAGCCTGGCAGAGATGTGCGCTCCAAGTAGTGCACTTTTCTAGTTTATGCTCCATCACACGATGACGCTGCATGCTGAAAATAGTAGACCTACAAGCTTTGTTGCATCCGCAATGTGTTGTGAGCTTGTAGGTTGGCTATTTGTGGGGTACGACACTATCATGCTACAAATTATGAATTGGGCATAACCCTTTAAAACCGGGAAAGCATCTGTGTCATTTTAGATTTTTGCGCTGGCTATAAAAAGCGCGTCACTTTGTGCCGCGCTGCAAGCTTGTACATCTGCTATTTCTCTTTTTAAAATCTCTTTATTATTTTTTTTCAGACAGTAAAGACAGGGGCATCATATCAAATATTGAAAACAAAGAGGTCTGATTTTTCTTGACAAAAAACAACAACGAATAAACACAACAAAGCACAACAAAACAAACAGTAAAATAGATCTGCTATTTTTGAACATTTTTGAAACATCTTGAAAGTGTGAGACCTACTGATTTAGAAGGCATTTATAGAATTGCCCTCAGGTCTTATTAAGTGGTGATTGATTTGAAACCTATGTCCAATGTTTAAAACATTGACCATGACCTGCAGCTGATAACTTAAACGGTCTGCAGAACCACATCTGAATTTTGTCTCACAGACCATGGAGATGTGATATCCAGATGCGAGAGGATTTAGCCTACGTAGACCTGCTGTGTGAACCTGCAGAGCAGGCACACCGTGACTACACAATATCCACACCGGAACTCACACATAAATCTGTACCGTGTACACTTTTTCTGGCCTCATAAGAGGCAAGAACATGCTTAAACAACATACTACCAACCTCACTATCCACCATCCCTTCTCTTATGCATAGTGTAACTTTGCTACGTGGTCATTGCAACATGTTCATAGCTTGTTTTGCTGCTGCGGCTTCAATGACGACCGGAAGTCACACGACACATGTGACATGGTTGAGAAAAATATATCAGTGAAAAATTGCTTGAAAAATTATGTTTAATTGAAATTGTCACACAGTATGACTTCAACAACTTAGCACATTGGCACTCTTGTAGCACATTTAATTCATAAAATAGACTAGTTGAGACTTTGTTTGTGATTATTAGAAGAAAGGAAAAAAAACAGATCAGGTAGAGGGGTAAAGAGGTGTGTGTGTGTGTGTGTGTGTGTGTGTGTGTGTGTGTGTGTGTGTGTGTGTGTGTGTGTGTGTGTGTGTGTGTGTGTGTGTGTGTGTGTGTGTGTGTGTGAGTGCGTGTGTTGTGGCAGGGGCGCACATGAGCACTGAGACCAGTTGGTTGAATGAATCACCAGTCCCCTGAGCCCCAACGCTCTCTTGTTTGCAATTCATATTTTAACCTGGTTCTAGGAAAAAACTATATTGTGCCTCTTAATGTGACACTGTTTGCATCATCGCTTAATTGTAGATTTTAGTGAGTCATTCACAATAATTAGCATCGCTCATTGAGATGTGAAAAAGACTGGCTGACTCAATTAAGAATGGCTTGCAAATTATGAGATGTAATTGCTACAAGCATCCTTTGCTTGTGGTTATCGGCTATGAATGTTATTATGAATATTATGTAACTGATCATGATGATTATGCATACAGTACTAATTGCTGAGACTATGAGGTCATTTACCACTCAATTAGTCTCAGACAGTGTCAATTAAGACAAACTCGTCTTACTGTATTACAGAAAACAAATGTGTGCATGTGGAACGTTAATTTCATTTTTCTTCTTTTCTTGGCACATAACTTTTTAAATGTCCCATTTTTAATCTGTCACACATTTTGTTTTGCTTTAAGTCACAAAATTAAATCAGCTTAAATTTCAAATATCTTGGATGAGTGTTTGGCAAAAAAGTCACACAACGTGATACTCATCCATCACTCACACAGCAGGAAATAACCAATGTGGTCTGCTGTCCAGTGTCCACAGGCTGCCATAATAAAGTTCCCTATAGCGCTAGCTTGCATGCTTGAATTAAAGTAAAACAGAAGGTGCTGAGCAAATGATCATGTCTGGTATATGCCTGACTGTAATTACAAAGCTATGGTCAATAGAAATCCTCTTTATCGACGGACAAGGTAAGAAACACCAATAGAAAATGCACCAAATGTGTTTAATCATGTTTGAGTGTACAAAGGGAAGACTTTTTGAGACCAATAATCATTGCTTTTGACTAAGACATATGTCCTGTCGTAGTTGCTTTGTCCAAACCAAAGTGAAATAAATGATCCACTATGCTGAATAAAAATTATCTGCAAAGAATTAATCATTGAACGAAACCAAATGTTACCATACTCCAAAGACATTTACACAAGTGAACAAAAGAATGCCAGTGCTTGAAGCTCTGTAATGCCATTTTTAGAATCTAAGCAGCCATCTTAAAGTCTGAGTATATTTCAAATCATTATGACATTGCCAGTTAATGAGATTAACAGAGAGCAAATCTTAAGGATTAAAAGATAGTAACAAGAGTTTTTTTTTTCCAAGCATCCCAATAAACAAGAGTTGAATGAGAAAGTCATAAATTACATGTGAAATCAGTAGATCAGACCAGACAAGTGGCAAATCCCTCTTCTCAAATATGTAAACTTGAGCCCTCTTGAGAATATCCTCATGTTGGGGTATTGACTGAACAAAAGTTCAGCAAAGGTTACACATTGGCCAGATGATGACAGTAAAAAAACAGGGATGGAATGATTTAGAAAATGCTAAGATGATTAATGAATACGGATTATCCAAAAGAAATCAACATCAGTTGTGAGAAAACAAACAGAAGTTTGATGAGACCAGTGGGAATTAAATTAGGGCGTTAAATGTCAGCCAGTATTCCCTTGGATCACCACCATCAGGAGGTGGAGCAGGCAATCAGTGACAATTTATATAGATCTTTTTCAAACCAATAAAAGCCACATGCAGTGTAATAGCTAATTAACTGTACTTCAAATCGGTGAAGATAGTGTGCTGAAACTCAAAGAAATAATTTTTAAAAGCTTATTCTGCTGATAAGAGAGTATTTGTTTAGGGCCTAAACAAATACTGTATATATTTGAATAGACTAAACTTTAGGCTATTAAAATATTGCATACTATTATTTTGCTCTGAGAAATTTGCATCAGACCCCTTTTAACAGCAGGCGTCTGGTATTAAAATACTGACATGGGTATAGAGCCTCCAATAACATAGACATTTTTTTAATGTATTTTTAAATTTTTAAGAATGGTTTTGCAAGGATTTGCTTTAGCTTGAGAAAGCTCTCTCTATGGGTTGCCTGGTGAATCACCTGGTAAGAGCGCATGCCACATAAATAAAGCTAACATCCTTCCCGCAACATCTTCCATTGTTATTGGATTTGTATCTGTCAGCTGCACATGTTGGAATAATAAGTATGACAAATCTCCATGAATATGAGCCCACATCATAGAACAGTAAACTTGTACAACAGGGAAAATGTAATCTGTAAACCACTTATTGCCAGGATTTTCTCATAGTCATAGCATGACTAAGGTCAAAATTACTTCAGCTATTGTATTCAGAAATCTGAAGGAAGGGACAGCCGGGTGGTGTAGAGGGAAAACACACCCACCACCACGGAAGCCTGGGTTCAATTACCCAACTTGGCCGGGTGCTCCAATGAACACAATTGTCCTCGTCGTTGGGACACCTGTTCACATTTATTCATTTCTGTGCACATGTTCTTGGCAATGACCAAACTGGGAGAAAATGGGAAAGGATGAAAAGTTCTTTCAAATGCGCAGCTCAAAAAATATGACATAAATAGGGTAGGGTAAATTATGAATAAATGTCCAGCCTCATGCAACATAGAATGCCAGGGTGAAACTATATTCATCACATACAGTACCCACTGTGCTGGGCGATATAGTACATACAGTTTGTTTATATTAAAATAAACAAATTACATATGGATTCAAATATGGATTTCCTGAAGCAAATCTGCTGATTTACATATTAGCTGGCCAAGATTAAAAAAAAGTGACAAAGAATTATGTACTGTATGTCCTGATGCCAAAAAAGTTAATATTTCATGAGAATAGGATATATCTGTATGTTAGCCCAAGATCTGAGGCTTCTCGTAGACAGGACATCCAAATTGAGCAGTGGGATTTGTTTATTCAATCTGGGACCAAACACAAATGCATTAAACTCAAGGAGAAGGCAGACTTTGTACCAGATTTTGTCAAAACTTAGTCTGCCATGCTTTGTTTGTCATTGATTCTGTTGCTATTCTCCTGCTGTCATTTCAGATCCAGTCGCTCCCTCATTTAAAAAAAATCTACATTTTAATATAGCAATGCATTGATATTAAAAAGAAAATGTACTTCGTAGTTTGTAATATGTACTTTTCAATACTTGAGTGTTTACTCAAGTATATATGTACTTTGTCCACCACTATAGTGTTTTCAGCTTGAATTTGATGTGGTCTGTTGTACAGTATGCTTGCCTGTTCCTGACCAGACCTCTGACCCGTTGACAGCTTTCAGGTTTTTGGATATCCTTCCAGATCGGATTTGTTTGCCTCACGGACGGATTACCCAGTTTGATTACCTTCGCCTACCCCATATCGGATTTGTTTGCCTTATGGACTGGTTACCTAATTTGACCTCTTGCCTGTTTTTGACGTCATGCTTTGTAAAAAGGCATAGCTTCTGAACTGACTTGCGCAAAACCATGAAACTTTGTGTAAAGGTTCATGTCATGCATAGATGTCATGTGGCCAAGGAGTTTAGAAAGAGGCGTGTCACAAATACCCTCTTCCTGTGAAAAATAGTAGTATAACACGTGCGCAGTTCAAACTTCTTCTTATCTGCCAATCACCACCCACCACCATCACATCTCCACATAGCACATGTTTGACCCCCTCCCCCACTCCTAATGTCATTTTCTTGTTCTTTAATAAACAGCCATCTAAAAAATAACAAGTAGGCCTACAGGGATGTAAAGACAACATAAGCCTCTTACACCATAGCTCCTTCAGGACTGATATTGCCCATCAGCCCCTGAACAAAGTGCTGGTAAACTCTGAATCTGGTGAACTCCTAATCAGCCAGTGGTGGAAATGACTGATGATTGACAAGAGAAATCTTCAGATCTTTGACTTAAATAAGCTAAAAGTAGCAATACCACAGTGTAAATTATATACTTTGTTACAAGTAAAAGTTCTGCATTCAAGGGTTAAGGTAGGCTTACTAAAATACAAAAGTATTGACATCAAAATATACATCCAGTAGCAAATTGCATAATAAGCAGAAAGCATATTTCATTTATTCAGTAGTCTATCATGTTATTGGACTATAGCCTAATTATTGTGTTAATTGTGTTGTGTTAAATGTTAAATAAGGTGTTAATTACTTAAATATTGCAGCATGGTAAGTTAACCTATATTATAATTTATTAGTTGTTTTATAATTTATAGTCTATTATAAATCTAAATCTGCAAAGTAAGTTAGTAACTAAGCTGTCAAATGAATGTGAAGTAAAAAAATAAAAACATAAAAACTCAAGTAAAGTATAAATACCACAAAAGTGTATCGCAAATTATTATGTATGTATGTATGTGTGTGTATGTATGTATGTATATGTATGTATGTATGTATGTATGTATGTATGTATGTATGTATGTGTATATATATGTATGTATATGTGTATGTATATGTATATGTGTGTATGTGTATATATATGTATATGTAGATAGATATGTATATATATATTTATACAGCAAAGGAATATTTTCTTTTTCAATGATTGAGTATAAAAAATGATTTTCTGTTTTTTATATATTATTCAATGCAAGAAGGGTAGGCACTATAAGCTCTTAGCTTCAGCCTACGCCTTTTCGGTCAAGCAGTTTTGTTCTGCTTTGTTTTTGGTTTAATTGTTTTTTTTTAACTAACTAACTAACAAATGTTGTGGTTCTGAAAATGTATGATTAGATGAAGCATCTCATTTTCAAGGCCAAGGGGGTCCTATGTAGCTACAGGTAGCCTGCATTCAGGTGACATTATGCTGCACTTGAGTGCAATCCTACTGAAGCAAAGAATTCAGGTATTAAACTCGGGTAATTAGCGGTGGTGTAAGTACACCTTAGAAGTATTTTCTTTTACTTTACTGAAATTATCTGATGACTTTAGTTACTAGTTACTTTGTAGATTTTGATTATTACCGGTAAAACATGCATTAACCACTTCAGCTCTATACTTTGGCTATTTTCAAAAGATGTTTTATACATTTTGAAAACTTGTGAAACGGGATATTCTGCGCGTTGAGTACATCTACTTTTGGTGCTTTAAATATATATATATTGATGGTAGTACTTTTGCACTTTTACTCAAGTAAATTTTGAATACCGGACTTTTACTTGAAATTGAGTATGCCTACATTGTGGAATTGATACTTTTACTTGATTTATATTTATGAAAGTAGTGAGTGACACTGAATACATTTTGATCAGGCATACATTGGACTTCCAGCCAACGTGACACAGGACCCCTCAAAGCAACATGGCGGCCGGCAGTAGCAAGTCAGTTAACTTCGTGTGCCTGGGTAAGAAATGTCTTATAATAATAGGCTCACTGAAGTATAAACTATAAAGCAGTTTGACTGTGTTTCATGTCGTAAATGTTGATGAAGGCTTAACTATGGCCAAGAAAAGCCAAGAGAAAAGCTGCGACACAGTTTTTAAATGAGTAACAGTGCTTTATGTAGATTGTAAACGGTTAGAAACTAGTTATTACTGCTGTATTTTCAACCAGTTCTGAGTGACGAGAAAAGGGGATTTATATAATTGTATTGTATTGTACAACACAGAGATGCGTATATTGTAGGTGATGTAACGATTAGCCAACGTCATGGTTAATTATTGGCCACCGGAAGGACTTTAATTAGACCTGATATCGCACCTACAGTATCCATTCCATTCCAGCATGAATATTCATCTATTCTACAGTAATATTGCTGTAGAATAGATGAATATTCATGCTGGACATGGAATTGAATCCATCATCCACAATTATATGCTGATAGGTTCAGTCAGGGACTGGTTCCCTATTCTTCCAAGCAGATGAGCCTGTTTCTGTAATGTGTGAGAAAATCCATTGCACTTTTTAAAAAGGATCATTTAGAGCAGTGGTTCTCAACCTTTGATCAGGCCTTGATCCCCCAAAAGAATCATATTTGAAGTTGAACTGGGGACCCCCAGAAAAGACTGTGTTGTATGGCAAAAACAGACGATCTACAAGCTCACAATGCATCATGCATTGCTTAGATGCAGTGTTTTCTCCCATACATTTTTATGTTTGCCTATGACATGCACAACATTGGGATGCCCGGGTTCATGTAGTTAATGCCTTAAATGCAGGTTATGCAAACTGGCCATAGCCACCTGTCATAACATCCTGTTGATATTTGATGATGATTGATTAAGATGCTTGCCTTGTATACATTTTGCACATAATATGTGAAATTTGTCTCTTGGTTTGTTTGGAACAGGGAATATCTGTAGATCCCCCATTGCAGAAGCAGTCTTCAGAAAGATGGCAGCAGATAATGGTGTTGAGGATAAGGTATGATCATTAAGACCGATTGGAAGGGATAACTCTACAATTGAGGCCAATATTCATACAAGTCATCATAGTGTTTTAAAAGCATTCCATGATTGATCAGCAGAGATGTGGCACCTTAAAAAAAACTTTTACATCTTTTTAAACAGCAATGCTGAACCAAGGTAATTTTTAGAGACAACACAGATTATGAAACTAAGATGAACTAACTGCATTAAATTGCATGAGACTTTGCCTTTCCAAGATACAGACTATAATGTGACTTAAGATCAACTTGATTGGGCCTTGGTGGTTAGTTAGTACTTTATTACCAATTTATTTGAAGGAATACATACAATTCTGTAGCATTCTTTCTTTTAAATATTTCTTTATTTAACCAACTGTTGTGTGACAAGATAATTGGTAGCTACTACTTCCCTTATATGAGTGTTTTATGTAGTTAATAACTACAGTGCATGAGAGTGAGACGAGTGTAGTGTAAGTAGGTTGTAATGTGTAATAGTGTAGCTAGCTGCTGGTTGCAAAGTCTAACAATTCATTTGAGTGCATATGCTATGGTTAAATGAATGCCCAGTGAACGTGTTAAATAGAATATTTGACGTAAATTCAAGCGTTTGTGTCACTAATGAATCTGTTCTCAAGAGCCCATCGCATACAGTATGCCGTGCAACTACATAATCCCATTTTGTAGTTCTGTATGTGTGTTTGCTTGCGTGTGTGTGTGTGTGTGTGTGTGTGTGTGTGTGTGTGTGTGTGTGTGTGTGTGTGTGTGTGTGTGTGTGTGTGTGTGTGTGTGTGTGTGTGTGTGTGTGTGTGTGTGTGTGTGTGTGTATTTGATAAATCAATGCTCTACTCCGTCTAGTGGAGGATAGACAGTGCTGCCACCTCCACCTATGAGATAGGCAACCCTCCAGACCACCGTGGCCAAGCCTGCATGAAGAGGCATGATGTGCCCATGAGGCACGTGGCCAAGCAGGTATGCTCACCCGACTCAACCACCTAGCCTTCCCCCCTCTGTGTTTTCTGTTCTTGCAGTGGGTGATAGACAGTGCTGCTACATCTGACTGGAATACAGGCAGTTCGCCGGACGCTCGTGGTTTGGCCTGCCTAAGGAAACATGGCATTGAGACCAACCACAGGGCTCGACAGGTACAGCCGGTTGTCCGGGGGTCCACTTTCTTGATAGATAATATACTATAGTTCTCTAGAATGTGCAGGATGTTTGTCATGTTGTTAAAAGGGTACCTAGCAACTGAACTGGGCACAGCCTATCCACATCATAAATACATCATATTTATCTATTAAATAAGAAATACAAGTATTTTAATATTATTTATACCAATATGAATGACAGTGTTTACCCACTGACCTGTGATTTTGTTGCAGAGCTATAAAATCTAAAGAGCCTGATGGCCAAGGCTTGCATTTGCTCCTTAAAGCCTGATTTATACACTGTCACACAATGGTGTTGTTTACCGTAGATAACAGATTTTTTTAGTCACACCCCATTCACACCAACAAGCTTCTGTAAAAAACACTTTGTCATCCTGTCTGCGTAATAGGAATAGGAAAAGCTAGAGTGTTTTATAGCCAAATATGCTCTCTCACCAGAAATATGGAGGCGTCTCACTCAGTGCAGTGGATCTGCAGTCTCATTCATTTGTCTCCGTGCAAGCCCAGTCAGTCAGGCACTAAACTAATCTCTTCAAAGTAGGGATGGGGAGGCTCAACCCTTGGCCCAAAGCCAGCCAAATCCACAATCCTCACTATGAACTTTGACAAGGTTTTGCCCCCCCCCCCTATTCTTTCATTGCCCTCTTTCTCTGTCTATCATTTGCCTCCTCGCTCTTTAGCTCAGCCTCTCTTTTAGTCTCCCTCTCCCCCTACTTGTGTCTTTTCTGAACTTTGCTGAACTTCTACTGCTGCCAGTATGCTGACAGGCCAGCCAAAGAGGAGCAGACCATTTGGAGACTGTGCTGGTCCCACGCAAACAAAGTTTAGATGCTTTATGACGCAAGCACACAACAATGATTGTTAACTTAACCTTTAGCCAAATACAGTAGATATAATTTTCCTGACATTTTATCTAATTCTGTGGCCATATCCCTACCCCAATCTGCACGCTACTTGGAATACTTACAACACAGACGATGAGAAGTTGATTTTTTTAATAACAGAAGCATCAGCTTTCTTAGAACCAAACTTCAAACAGACCGCCATCTAGTGCAGGGGTTCCCCAACGTTTTAGCTCGAGACCCAAAAGAGAAATTTGATGTCTCCCCGGGACCCAAACTAGTGAAAATAGCCGATCTACAAGCTCACAACACGTTGCGATGCAATGTGTTGTGAGCTTGTAGATATCGCTATTTTCACTACTTAATAAAAGTCTTTTTTCCCTCTAATTATCTTTTTTTTAATCTTTTTTTTTCTTTTTTATGGAATTCTTTTGAAACGTAACTTTTGAAAAATGGTGAATTTTTAGGTCACTTTTTAAAAAAGTTTTGAAAACATTATTAAAAACAAAAGGTAGGAAACCAAAAATAAAGGTATTTACTCGCGACCCATAAAAATGTGTCTGCGACCTACATATGGGTCCCGACCGTTTGGGAAACGGTGATCTAGTGGTTGTTTTTACTGAACGGAAGTATTTATGGGAGACCCCTGTATAGTGTGTGTGTGTGTGTATGTGTGTGTTTGTGCATGCATGCGTATGGAGGCAGTACAGTAGCTAAAGGAAACTGTGTGTGCGTGTGCACTGTAGCACCCAAGGAGTTGTTTACGTCCGTAGTTAATTTGATAATCTTATTATGATTATAATTTTTCCCATAATTGTGCAGCTTCTAGCTTGAGCCAAGATGATGGATAGGGGGCCTTAAATTTGGTCAGACAAGGTGGTGTCTGCACCGCAAGGCAATACGATCAATTTGTTTAATTATCTGAAATTAAAATACAAAGTAGTTTATGACCAAACAATAAAGGAGCAAAAAGCTGAAAAGAAAAACAAAATCTAGAAAAAACACTATTAAAAAGACATGTTATTAAAAACTAAAGTTCAATAAATGCATGATGTTTCCCAATTTTTTTTTCTCTAATCAAGCAGCCCTAGCTCAGGCTCCATTGAAAAACCAAATCGCTGTACGGACTGTCTAGTCCAGGTTGGTGCGCTCTCTCCCTCTCTCCAGAGCCATTCGGTCCTGTCTATGCTTATTCATACTCGAATGAATAAAATAAATAAAATAAAACTGAAGACCCCGCTCAGAAACAAAGACCAGACCAATAAAGTACTGGTGCAAAAGTCTTTAGAATTAATATATTCTAGTCCATATCCGGGGATGTGTGCAGTCAAAGTACTTACAGACTTTGGGTTATGTGCTGTGCTGTACAGCAATAGTCCCAAACCTTTTTGGCCCCAAGGACCCCTTCCAATATAATACCATATTCATTACCAACCACCCACGATGTCAAATTGTGTGTTACAGTAAATGTTGAAGTAATGAAGAAACATTTATCCATTACTAACCAACAATGTATATACTTTATAGTTGCATAATGTAGATATTTGATATTGGTATGAGTAATGTGACTGCATGTCGTTGAGACTTTGAGACAAAGGTAGGAGTTGGTGTCACATTAGCTCTGTGTAGAATTACTGGTGTACCTTAACTCAGTCCACCTTAAGGCCAGATTAGCTATTTTCATGAGCTTGTTTACTCTGTGACATTGTGTCTAATGGACAAACAGAGCCAATAGATATCAGCATTATTGTTATTATTATAGTCCATACAATATGTGTGTGTGCACTCAAAATATTCCTATGAGCCCGTCAGCCCCCCCCCCCACACACACGCACGCACACACACGGCAGCGCCGACCCCCAGCGAGTGCTTCGCAACGCTCTGCTTCGCAACGCTCTGCTCCATAACGCGGGGAAGTGCTCTCTCTCTCCCACAACCATGAGAAGTTGATGTAAGGTGTTTGAGCTAATCCACAACGTGGATTTGAACATTGCACGTGTGACTGTGCATGCTATTGGTATGAAGATGATATCCAAAGTGTCCTCCTTCTCTTAAAATGCAGTGTGAGTGTACACGGCCCGTAAATGAAAGTCCTTTATAAGTTAAAGCGCGTTCTCTGTGTGTGCCAGATGGCAGCAGTATAACAGAGTGGGTCTATGGATTCGACGCATGCGCAGTTTGATGATCATCCCATAGCTTGCGGGGCTGCAACCATGACGATGGCTGTAAGCATGTCGACGATAGCTCCCATAGCCCGAATTCCGAATCTACGGTGTTTACATAAAAACGCTAAATAAACAGCTTACATGTTGGGAAAGTGAAAAACGGGAGGTGCTGTTTTGTGCATATGCTAATGGACAATGGCTGTGTGCAAATGCAGATCAAGTACTCCAGCCACTGAGGAGAACCGGGCAGAACTAAGATTTTGGTGACAGGTTTTGGTGACACACATGTTTTGGCGACTCACAGGTTTTGGTGACAGAGGTTTGCGGAATTATAGGAGGATGATAAACTACCCATACTATACAGTTTCTCTCTGCCTGTGTCGCAAGTTGATGATGTCATTTGTCCATGTGTGGTCTGCCAGCCTGGGGAGAGCCCCGAACTGAGCTCATGCTTCCTTCAATGCATGAGGAGTTAGCAGGCCGCTTCCCCTACGCAAAACCCTCTTATTGCTACTATTGCAGATTTTGTCCAAATGTCACAAAATGTGGCATATACATGGTCATTGGAGTCACGTGACAAAACATACCAAACAGCATTTTTATATTCAATATCGTTTGCTTCAATTGGCTTCCAAATTATTACACATCATCCGATCAACCCCAAATTTGAATTGTGAATTGAGAGGCCTCTATAGAGCGTACCAAAAAATCCTGAAGGGGGCGTCAACAAGTTTCTTTTGGTAGCGGCGGCCATGTTGGGAGGATTGGTCTTAGGGTTGAGGGTACATAAACAGCTTGTAAACAGTGACCCGACCGTGTTTGTTTTTTAAACTCACAGTCACAATGGTGAGGACTTGCTCAGTTCATAAGTGCCATAGCAGGTCGGGTCGAGGTAATGTGGTAGATAAAGCAGTACAATTTGTCAGCTTTCCAACATAGAGGCAACATCACGGAGCTCAAATAGATGTAGTATGGCTTGGATCTCAGCTGTTACGACGCACAGAATTAACGTTCAACAACCTGCCCAAATACAGCCGTGTTTGTTCACTTCACTTTCTCAAAAATGTTTTTTACCAAAAATATGAAACTGCTATTTTGTCTCTGCTAACTGAAAGTAACTAGGTAATGTAACTAGGATGGTCCAGACTAGTGTTAGTGGCTTTTTTTTCCTCTCTAACGCACTGACAGGCGCGCTGCTCTGCTCATAGACCGAACGTTCCACTACCGTGCGAGGTCTCCAACTTTAATAATAGGGGTGAATAGTGAAATAGTTTTGTTTATTTTTTTATTAAAGTTGGAGACCTCACACGGTAGTACGCTCTGACAGGCGCGCTGCTACTACCGTGTGAGGTCTCCAACTTTAATAAAAAAATAAACAAAACTATTTCACTATTCACTGAAACAAAGGCAGTTTTGTGTTGTTGAAAGTTTCGGTGAGTAGCAAAATAGCTTTGTTTGTTTTGATTAAAGTTGGAGACCTCGCACGGCAGCGTTAGAGCATTGGTTCTCAAAGTGGGGTCCGGGGACCCCCAGTGGTCCTTGAGGGAGTTCCAGGGGGTCCCCAGCTAAATAATTGATTAGGTTAGGGTCCATTTGGTTCCATTTGTACACTCTCAGAGTTAAATTGACATAGATTTTACAATATAAATTGCGGTCCAAGTGATAGAAATGCCATTAAATGGGGGGTCTGTAGCCCTAATGCATGTCAAACTGGGGGTCCTTGAAATTAAAATGGTTGAGAATCACTGCTAGAGCCGTAAAAAATCTTCTCTTATGGGGGTCCCTGGCATATCTTTTGAAATGGGGGTCCACGGGCTAAAAAGTGTCAATTTGGGGGTCCTTGACATGAAAAAGTTTGAGAACCACTGCGTTAGGGAGAGAAAAAAGTCACTAACACTCTGGACCGCCCTAGGCTATCCTAGTCTAGTTACATTACCTAGTTACTTTTAGTTAGCAGAGACAACATAGCAGTTTCATGTTTTTGGTAAAAATGTACCTTTGAGAAAATGACGTGAACAAACACGGCTGTATTTGGGCAGGTTATTGAACGTTAATTCTTTGTGTGGTACAGCTGAGATCCAAGCCATACTAGTCTCTTCTCTTTAATACATTGTTAGCCTCACACTGTATTCAATCTTGAAGAGGAGAGCTGCGACATGTGAACAGCTTTCTCATAGACCAGCCACACATGTACAGTGTGCACTGATCACTATACAAAGAAGTTAATGTTTACAAACACAAACCACCGTCACTCTCTAGTCTTAAACCCGTCTCCATGTACAGTTTGACCCCCAAAGGGCTGGAGCGTTGTAAAAGGGGGCGTGGCTAACTTTTAGTGACGCGACGTTGGTATGGTCTATAGAACGCACTGCCAGAAGTATTTTCAGTGTTCTGCTCAAAGTGGGCACCACTACTGGGTACTGAATGAACTGAATGTTGTAGAAATGCTATACATGCTAAACACGATGGTTTGAATCCAAGAAATCACAAAATCACTAAATTGCCTAGTTTTGTATTTATACAGTAACTTTATATTTATATATGTATTTATTGCTCTGAACTTGAACTGTGGACTCCCAACGCATTCCTTATGCACAGTAACAGCCTCCCTGCTTAGCTGTCAGTCAAGCATTTGAGAAATCTAACCAGGGCCTATGTCTGCCTCATGGGAGGGTTCACATAAGGCTTTCAACATGAGATTACCAGAGTGTATGTGTGTGTGTGTGTGTGAGAGAGAGAAAGAGATAAAGGTTGAAAAAGAGAGATCAACATCTACAGTTAATATTACCACCATGTCTCTGAGAGTGTGTAACGGAGGATTTGTGACAGCATGCGAGTGTGCGTGCATGTTTATATTTGTGTATGTTCGCTTTGTGTTGTGATGGAAAATGCAGCCATAAAACTCCAGTGGCTGCAATTGGAAACACAGAATATATTAGTTTAGAATAAAAACTAACAGTTCTTATGCTACCCATCCAGTTCTTTAGTGTTCCCTTAATTGGCCAAGCTGTCTCAAATCAGCTTTGTCTTTATCTATCTTGGGTCTAGAGCTATTGAGAACTGTTTACCCATAGCATACTCTCTCCTTCTGTCACTAGCCTCTATTTCTTCTCTCCTCTGCCTCTTGCTTTCCTCCTCTTCTCTCAAACATGCCTCTAAATCGAAACCCCTTAACACCTACTTAAGAGGCTGCGGTTCTTATGTTGCTGCTTGTTTCATTGAGTCACCGCCAGTCCTGTTGGAAGCTGTTGCACAACAGCCCGCCACACACTTACAGATGTGCTGCTTTGATTCCTTTCATACAGTAACTCTGTTGAAGGGTCTACCCCCCCCCCACACGCACACACACACACACACACACACACACACACTTTATCCTCTCTCTCTCACTCTGAGATCTCCGGCACCTTGCCAGGTTTTTTATGAGATCAGAATGATTTTTAAATTTCAGTTTTGAGCACCATGCTCATCCTTCCCCATAAAAAAAATGGTCAGATCCAGAGCAGCAGATATCTGGGACCGTGCCAGAATGCCCTGAAATAAATAATGCTGTGATGCCTGCTCAGCAAGTGCCAACGCTGACCATTGTTCTGTTCTGTTTCCCTCACTCTTCTAGGTGACTAAGGAAGATTTCATCAGCTTTGACTACATCCTGTGCATGGACGAGAGCAATTTGAGGTATGCGTATTTTGGACTCAGTCCTAGTGTTTTGAGTTTCTGTGGGTGTGGATTACAGTTGGGGGAACAATTTCCATGTGGACATGGTGTCTGAAAAACATCTAGCCTATGCTGTGGCATTGTATGGTCCTAGTTGACTGCCATTCAAAAGCACTTACTGCTCAGTTCAGAGCAACCAAAACTAAATTGGTGATTGTGATTCAATGCCAATTTATTCAACATTGTAGAGTTGAATGTGGAAATGGTTTAGACTTTGCCTTTTGGCATGCGTTGGACACTTGTAAAAAAAAAATACACTTTTCAAGTCCTGTCCGTGAGTATCCCATTTTATTATTCAGGCCGTAGGAAACAGCAGCGGTTTTGCTGGCTCTGAAAATAAGCCTGGTTTGGAAGAGGTCAGTATGTGTTTTATGTCCTCATCAGTGCAGAGAAATGGCCTAGAAAATAACCCAAGATGGACATGTGCCAGTCTTTCAAATAACACATCTGTACAAGAAAATCACTGAAAAACATCAAACCTATACGTAATGTGTAGGTGAAGGTCTCCCTTTAATGAGCAATATCCTTCCTTAAGCTCTTTCCAGGGGCAGGGGGAGGGAGTTTTTTTTTTTTTTTTGCTACTTTGAACGTTTAAGGATCATTTTGAGATCACATGCCTATAGCGGATCTGATCTGTAAGCAGCTTACTGAGTTCCTTGGATGCCTTGTCTTTGCTCTTTGGGCGCTGTTATTTCCCCCCTTCCTTTCCATTTTCCCCCTCCACATGTTTTAAGCTGGCCAGAATGAGAAATAGAGACCAGTCCTCCACGACCCTAACAGACTCTGCCTCATTGTTATCAATTAGTGAAATGTGCTTAATTCTTGACCCTTCCATTTCAGGCAAGAGCCTTTTCTGAATTAGGCCAAGGTTGACATTTTTGCTTAAACAGCACTAAATATTAAGATTTTCATCATGGGGTATCAGTATCATTGAGATTCCTGTTGTTAGTTTCAGCCCTGTACTGGATTATGGTCAGCTCCCAATTTGGCACCAGTACCCTCCATATTTTGCCTGCAGTCCTATAATAGGTTGTAGTTACTCTGCTGTTTTAGGATGTTGCAGAGTTTTTCAGATCCAAGTAAGTATCCATCTGTTGCACCCATTTCGGATACTGTCAATGCACTAAATGGGACATTATCACGTTTAATCAGACTTATTGATTGGTCTAAGTACGTGAGATACTGACCTACCGACGGGGCTCAGTGGGTGTTTTGTATAAAGTGTAGTTTTGGACCGCGACGGCGGCGCGCCGTCTCAAGCAAACTTGAGCCACGAGAGGCACCAACTTTCATCAACACACAGAATAACGACAAAACACCTACTGAGCCCCGTCAGTAGGTCAGTATCTCATCTACTTAGACCAATCAATAGTCTGATTAAACGTGATAATCTCACATTCAGTACATTGACAGCATTTGAAGCTGGTGTCTGTTGACACTGGAATGATGCCTTATAAAGTCCTAAACGTCCCCCGTATTGATGTCTTTCGTTGTTTGGTAACTATCATAGTAGCTTCTCTTTAACCTGTTCATATGCATTGCATATGGCCTACATTTACTGTATGTCCAAGCTATTGTGATAGTTGTCAGGATGATTACAGTTTCTATCTACATAATTGGACACCATATTGAAATGTGATGTCCATCAGTTTTATTCTTTCTTACATGCAGAATTATGTACTGTTTGGGCCCAAACACATATTAGACAGAAGTTGTCATTCCTTCCAATTTTGTAATCTGTTTTCTCTTTGTGTGCAGCGACCTGAAAAAGAAGGCTAACTCCGTGAAAAACTGCAGAGCAAAGATTGAACTCCTTGGTTCATATGACCCTCAGAAACAGTTGATCATCAAAGACCCATATTATGTAAGTTTTTCCTTTTATGCGGAGCATAATGATAATAGTGGATTCCCACACTCTTAACCACTTAACCACTTAAACCCTACAGCAGTGGTTCTCAAACTTTTTTATTTCAAGAATCCCCATAACTCTGAGTGTACAACATTTGTACACTCAGTGTTGCAGACCTGTCCCTTACAGGTTGGAACCCTTCTCAAGGAACTCTGAGGGTCCGTGGACCCCACTTTGAGAACCATAGCCCTACAGTATATACTTTATTGGCTGCAGTCCCCCTAGGGTCTAAACTAGGCCCCCTCCTTTTTTCCCTCTTCACCAAAGCCCTTTGCCGAAAGTAGCCATCTACAAACTTGTACAAAGCGTTGAAGGTTTGTAGATCTGCTATTTTCGCCGAATGTTTGCCCCAGGATAGGGACGGTTAGGGTTCAAGTGTTTAATAATAAAATGGGTTTCTCTCACCCAATAAAATTTGGTTTAATTTAATCTTGATCCCCATACTAGCAATGCAATTGACAACCTAAACATGAAGTGAAACATGGCTTATTGTCTAGTATTGAGCAACGTTTCTGTAATATGCTTGCCTTTAATTAGGCCTGGTATACTAGGCCTAATTAAAAGTGTACTGGACGAGAGTATTGGTCCTAATATTGGTTTCAAAGGGTCGTAAGCTTTCTGGTAATGTCCATACATTGTTTTAGGAAATTTGCCCAGTTTACCATCCATTCCTTTCCACCATTTAGACCAAATTTTGCACTTGCACACAATATATCTAAAATCGAATGGGCAGATTGCCATGAAACCTGCTCAGTGCATTCATGCCCCGCAGAGGATGAACCCTGCTGATGTTGACCTCATGGCTGTGCCTCTAGCACCACTGTCAGGCCACAATTTCCCCTTGCACACTAGATATTTCATAGTCTAATTGGCAACTTGCCGTGACGTTTGGGTCAAACTTGTTTTAGACCCCATAACGACAAGATTCTGGGGATGGCATTGGCAATGTCAATTGTTCGGTCATTTTTTGTTTAGTTTATTTGAAATGCAAATAACCCACAAATCATAGACTTTCAGTTTCCATAGACTTAAAAAGCAATTAAATCCAGGACTTATTTCCATTGTGGTCCTCTAACAAACAACAGAAACGTGAGAGTGGCAGTCAGCTATAATATTAAAAACCTATTAACGTTATAAAACATCACAGAGTGACATTGAATAAAACAAGATGGATACAAAATAAAAAATATACTACTTAATTCACACGACCAACAGTCAAGATTGTGTTAGATATTTGAGGACATATTGAGGATATGTCCTCAAATTAGTAGTTAATTTAATTTAGTAATTTGGTTAGTCCACAGGGGTGGTGTTGGCCTCCTGTTGGTGTTGCTTAGCCCTGCCCTCTCTTTTTGTGTCTTTAACTCAGTGGCCAACGATGGACATTTGATAATTTCTGATCAAAAGCCAATAGCCTGTGACCAGAGAGAGGAAGCTGCCTTCTAGCAGGGCTCTTAGTCTTGTTTATGTCATATTTAGTTATCTAGCAAATAGTACCTGAAAGCTAAATATTGCTCTAAATAATGTCTAAATAATTAGACACAATTGAGCATTACATAATGTCCCAAGCCCCTGTAGACTCAAAATCTTCATAATGTGAATAGTGAGATTCAATACATTATGTTTATTAAATACTGCTAGAAGGAAAAGATGCAGTCTTGAGCTGCATCTCAAATTATTAATTGGGGTCCCACCTTTTGGTAAGCCCTGTATATCCATTGCTTTCCGGTTAATTCGCATGTATTACCGTTAATTACCATAGAATGTTTCCATCTTTGAATATTTCAAAACTTTGGCAGCCCTAGTCACATTACACAGACCATACATAATGACGTACTTACAAAGGAACAGGTTAAAAGAAAAACAGTTCAAAAGTAAATATTGTGCTGTTGGACAATAGTTGTGACAGTGAGGCTGTCATTCATTGTGCTTGCCCAATACAAATGTTTTTTCAGTCCAGGCCTAGAATTTCGTCATTTTAGGGGCAAGGCCACTTGGCTTTTGGTGATGTCAGTTTTTTTAGGGCACAAAGGCCAAATGCCAGGACAGCAAGGCCATCAAATAAAACAATGATGAGGTCATTGAAGTTGAAGTCATTGAAGACCATGAAAATGAATGAATTGAACTTAAGTAAAGGGTGAATTGAGTTTTAATACATAGTATGAAATAAAGGATTGAATGAATGAATGCATATATATGAATAAAGCTGTTTATTTCACAAAAGGTGAAACTGTGTGTTGCCATGGAATTCCTGGCCTGTTACAGTGCTATTTCCATTTTTCACATATTGAAACAATGAACCCAAACCTGGCAGCACAAACTCCAAGGTAGTTTGTGTTATTTTTCCACAGTGCCATATTATTACTATATATTATTACAAGCATTTGTCTAGTTAAACATTCTGTTCTTTTCAAGTAATCATCCTTTACTAACGAGGCTTGGCTATTGTTGCTAAATAAGACCGATTTACATTACAAGCCCATTTTCTGACCTTGTGATAAAAGGCAGTACATGTGTGAACATGAACACACAACACATTGAACTTAAGGCTTAAAGGTGATTATATTTTTAATACATAATCTCACTGTCAGTGAAATAAATGAGGGAAAAAGGCTGTTTGTTTCACAAGCAATAATGTGAATAGTGTGTGTCACAACATGTCGCAAGGTCAGCTTTTTTTGCACGACACTTTTGTACGACAAAGTATAAAATAGGGCTTAAGTTAGATCTGCTATTTTTTTTTAAACTTGAAAAGTTTTGAATATAAATTTTTTAAGCGAACATTTGTAACTCAAATCTTTGCTTCTGGAGGTCCCTGGAATTAAATATTTGACAAATGTTCGCTTAAAAAAACGTATATTCAAAGATTTGCACAAATGTTCACGATTTTTCAAAAATAGCAGATCTTTAAGCTCTACATGAGCTTGTAAATCTGCTATTTTTTAATAGCCAAAGAAATCTAAAATGACAGATATGCGTTCCAGCGGTTCATAACTGGCCTGAAATCAAACCCACCACTGGTTATGTGCCCAACGTTTTACTTGATGTTGCCCAATAATATTTCAGTATCTCAACGAAAAAGAAAACATTGACAGGAAAGAGGTAGAGGAGAAAACTGAATCAACTGGTGCAGAGAATGCGGGGCATTAAAGCACATGTGGCCTCAGGGCATTTCGTTTTTTTGAGGGGCATAAGGCCAAACTGAGGGAGCATGGCAGCCTGTCCTGGTTCAGTCTTTAAGCATGAACCTTTAAATGGAAATGTTATGTATAAATAACAATCTACCTAATGTAAAGCATACAACTTGATTTACAGCCTAAGTTTTATAGTGCATGAAAACGCCATAACAAAATGCAGACAAACACAATTAGGATTCGGTTTGTTTTCGAAGACCACAATTGTGGACAGTATCTCAGGGTTCAGGTGCACGTGGTGGTTCTGGAAAAGAAGTGCATTCATTGAAAACGATCCGTCCCCACAGGGAGGGAGGGATCAGATCGTACCCAGGCGCAAGGCGCAGGCAATAAAAGCAAATTGGAGCAAACCAGAGTTATACTCTTCATGCCAGGGAAATTATGGCTACCTCACTTTTCACACACACAACTCGTGTTCTCCTTCACTCACAGTCAGTAATCAGAACTGATGACCTGTATACTTAAGGTCTAATCTTTCCTGTCTGGCCACATCTTGTATATATTGTATCATCCCCAAACCATTGTTTAATCCCTTTGACATTGATGTACCACTCCGTATGCCAAATTGCTGTCAAAGGTTGTTTTATTTGTATTTTCTTTTTTTTTGTGGTTCCCGTTTGCCATGTCATGTTTCGTGGCTCATTTAGCTTCTTTCGACCTCAAATGCTTCCCTCTGCATTTTGGAGGTTCTGCCAAAATGTTAGAACGTGGGTCCCTGGCCATTTTGTGAAGAGTAAATTGGGTTCCTGCATGATTTTTAAAATTGTGAAAATCAACAGAGGTAAAACCATAATGAAGATGCGTTTGGCTTTGGGTAAACGTTGGTGTTAGTCTGATGATAGGAAGTACATTATTATTGTGCACTAAAACAAGAGTTATTAACATTTTAGGAATGTTAACGCGCACTTTAACTGCCTGCTTGGCTCTTGAGTTTGCAGTGAGGTTTACATAATTCATATGACATTTTGATAATGCCCCTATTGGACTAATGATCTGTCTGCATCGCTGTGGCTTGGACTAATGATGTGTCTGAATTACTGTGGCTTTTTATTAGGATTTTTGGAAATGGCATTCTTTTGATTGAATTTATACAGAAAATATTAGTGGAAGGAGAAGTTGTGGTTGACCACAGCAGTTTATGTGAATGCAGTCAATCATCTCAACATGTCTCTAGCTCTGGATTTGGTGTTAACTTGGTGTTAACAACTTTAGCGTTTTTCCCTGTTGCGTGTATTTGTGTGCCTCTGGTAGCCAACAGAACTACAGGCCTGCAACTTGTGGTTTTGGAGTCATGTAAAAACTTGGGAGGCTCAACAATATTGGGCTGCGGTCCCTCACCAGTGGCCACAACGCATGGCAAGGAAGCCAAGCTGAAGAGCAGAGCCTGTGTGTGTTAGGGAGGATAAATGGAAAACACAAGTTCCTAGTCCAAGTGTGAAGCCGATGTCAAGCTCACATGTTGTAGCTGCATGGTGGCAGAATGCTGGATGTTGGAGAGCATTACTTCTGGGTAGGTGTGTCACTGCTTTGCTTGAAGTTTAATGTATGGATTCACAGAATATACGCCAGCTAAAGTCAGAAGCCTGGCTACATACTATAGCACGAGCAACTGTCAGTTTCTATAGTAAGGGGGTAATAGGTATTTTTTCTGCTTCTGTTTGTATGAGGCAATTAAAGGTAATATAGGTTCACTTAGTC
Source organism: Gymnoscopelus microlampas (assembly GCF_963454915.1). NCBI lineage: Eukaryota > Metazoa > Chordata > Actinopteri > Myctophiformes > Myctophidae > Gymnoscopelus > Gymnoscopelus microlampas. Next base: position 20,523,696 of record NC_139953.1, read on the forward strand.
CAAAATGTGGTTCACTTTAACAATGGCTGCTAATGTGAAATGTTAATGTTAAATTGCAAAAGCATTTTTTTTTTAATTATAAGACAACAGAGTTTAAAAAAAAGGAAACATTTAATTAAAGATTACAAAACAAAATAAATACATCTTTTGGTGGTAGAGATTGTTCTGTCAGGATAGGTGTTATGTTACCCATGTTACCCAAAGCAGAATACAGGCTTAAAGGGAAAGACCACTTTGGTAGAGGTTTGGGTTGTGTAGTTACCTTGCCATGATGTAACTCCAAAGGTGGTCAAGAAATAAAAAATAATTGCTGCATTGATTAGAAATTGATAATTCAAAATATGCTCCCCATTGACTTACATTGCACAGTAAAACAGCTCTCAAAGTCGCTATTTTAGCATGTAAACAAATGTAAACAAAGTCGATTCAGACAATAGAACATCACCAAACCCAGTACTGTTTTTTTTTTATATAAAAATGTTAACTTACTGTTGATTTAGCTATTTTTATTAGAAAGAAAACCTGGACTGGATCGGCGGATCCGGATCTTCAAATAGTAAAATCATCAGGAAGTTGACATTTTTATAAAAAAAATAAACAGTACTGGGTTTGGTGATGTTCTATATTGTCTGAATCAGCTTAGTTTGTGTTCGTTTATGGGCTAAAAGAACTTTGAGAGCTATTTCAGCGTACAATGTAAGTCAATGGGGAGCATATTTTTTATTATCAATTTCTAATTAATGGAGCAATTATTTTTCATTTCTTGTCCACCTTTGGAGTTACATCAGGGCAAGGTAAATACACAAACCAAACCTCTACCAAAGTGGTCTTGCCCTTTAATGTTAGTTTCATTGGCAAATTTTACACTGTTAAACAAATTAATTTGTAATCAAGATAGGAGAAAGAAACTGTTTTTCTTTTTTCCTTTTTTGTCTGACTAAATCAAAAAGAGTATTCCAGACAATATGTCAGAAATGACTCTCGAACATGAAGGCAGGAACTCAAAACCACAAACCAATCACGGGCGGATAGAAGGACATTTAGCGAAGACTTTACTAAAACACAACAGTACAGAGCGTAGAACACAGTCACACAAAGTTCACAAACTCACAAACTCACACACTACAATCGCAACAGTAGACCAACAATAGGAACACTGAACTCTAACTACAACATATACAGAACGGGAGCAAACTCTGACAAACAAAACCAAGACAATGATCCAGCAAGAAATGAACTCTCAGGCAGTCTGTTAAGTCTCTTTAGCTTGTTTGCCAGCTCGGCACAGCTGGCATCCACTCAGGGCAATCGTGGCAGGGAGTAGGGCTAGGAACTCAGTCATTGCACAGACGGGAGCTACACAGGGACAAACTGGAGAGAGGCAGAGGCTGTGACCGTGACAATGTATTGGATATCATCAGTATTCTAACAGATTGGGAAATGGCTATGAGGGCAAACTAGGGTATTTTGATCTGGATACTATATATAGCCCTACACGCAATATAACACAAACAAGACAGGGTACAATAACAGTGTCACCTCAATGTAGATCTTGGACTTCATTTGGCCAGTCTGTGATGTCTGTCATGTACTGTATGGCACACGCGCGTGTGCCATACAGTACATGACTGGCATCACAGCGCGCGCGCACACACACACACACGCACACGCACACACGCACACACGCACACACAGAACCTCCTCTTACTTAAATGTCTGACTCCTCGCCTCCTCCATCCTCCAGCATGGCCAAGTTACTGTGAAATTGGTGACCTTCCGAAATATGTGACTATCAACACACATTGAGGTCTTGCAATACGTGGCCCAAATACCACTAGGTTTAACTCTGTTAATAAGCAAACAGCAGTGATTTACTGTATGTTCAGACATTGACGTTATGTTAAGTCCACAACAAGATGGGTCACATATTTTGGCAGGTCACCAATTTCACCGTTGATTGGAATAGCGGTTTGTGAGATTACCTCCGGACAAACGGATCTGGTAGACGAATAGCCACACCATTAAAACACTGTGGATTTAATTGCAAGGGTGGTAATTCATCCTGTTAACCACAAGTAAAATCATTTATTAATTAATGTAATTAAATTAATGTAATTGTTTTTGTGGCATTCAATTTTTTTTTAATATCTTAAGCATTTGTTTGGAATTCATCTCTTTCTCATATCTGTCCCCAAGGGAAGTGATGAAGACTTTGAGAAGGTGTACGAACAGTGCATGAGATGCTGCAAAGGATTTTTGGAGAGCAATAACTAACAGCCACGGTGTGACCTCAGATGATCTATCCTTTTTCTGTTGGACCGACGCCAGGAATCACCCTCACATCTGCATTTTCAATATGCTTTGGCCGTGACAAACGAGCGCTTTACTGTGATTATGAAAGAATGATCACCAGATCAATCTCTGCAATGTCTTAAACCAAATGTATACTCTGTAGATTACAACGGGGTTGCTTACCTAAAAGAATAGATCGACAAGCTAATAACGTCTGTTCTTTTAAGCAAGTGACATTGTCATGTGATGCTGTATAAATTAGGCTTTACTTGTTTAAGAAAACACATCACTGTTTAGAACAATGCCTTTTAGGAGTTTGTTGAGTGTTAATTCAGGCCATTTTCTGCGTCAATAAAATAAATATAACCGATTATTTCCATTCTACATATACTTCAGACATAATCCTAAGTAGCTCTGTCTCTATACACGGGCATCAGACACCCAGATACCATTGAGATGATTTTGCATGACCAGAGAGGTCTTTGGGGATCATAGGGCAAGGTTAAAGGCTGGGACTGAGGTCGAAGTTAATTATAGTCTAAATGCTAATCCTAGTTTGGTTTTGGACTTTCTTAGTTCGTTATTACTTGGTTTAGTTACATTCTTGACATTACTTTTATTTTTGTTTCGAATATATTGCTTCATACCAACCTCTGTCTGTTGTAACAAAAATGTGTTTAATTAAACCAGCTGTTGGACATCTGACCAAAATATTTGTTCCTTCTTGTCTTTCTTTTCTTTGATCAAGGAATGTCCCAAATAAAAAAAATAATCTCTTCTGTGTGATTCAGCGCCCAGTGAGTGATCTCCTCTATAATCTTAATGACTCCAAAGCAACAGAGCTCTTTCCTATGGCAACTACCACTAACTTCAGAATGGTTGCAGGTGGAACATGGCACAAGTCATAAATATAATTTGAATGAGAAATGCACTCCTCTCCATTAACAACTGTTGTTGTGCTCTTTGGCAGGGTAGTTAACAGCTCCACTCAAGCTGCCTAGTTGAACGTGTCAGCAGTAAAAAACTGGTAATGGGCAGCTCCCAGGTATGACAGTGTCTAAGTTAAGTATGCAGGAGGGCATTACTAGGTTACATTTGTAACATACAATATATTTTGCATCCATCCAATCAAAAGCATAAAAGACTAGATCACAACAGTTTTTGATTGTTGCGAGAAAAAATAAAACGGCCTATATTGAAGAAAGTATGAAGAGGACTCTAGGTAGGATAGTATTATGCTTTTAGAATCAGACAACTCATGCATTGTTAACAGTAAATGCTGTGCCAGATGGCCTGTACAAACACACCCTGGTACAAGTGTATGACGACTGTAGTATTCTGGCTTATTCTGAAGCGTTCCCTACACAGAATGAGAGTTTGCTTGTGTTATCGTTTTAAGCATAAACAATTGAATGTTTATAGACCAATATTTGTTTTCTCAAATACTCATTCTGCTGAAGTCATGTCCTGTTTTGGACGGCATTGAGTGAACTGCCTCTTGCACTTCAACTAGAACATCTCACGGTATGAATGCAATTAACACTCTTACATGCTTTATTCAGGTCTCACTTGCAAATGAACCCACCTGCAAAAAGGGATTTTCCATTCTGTGTTTTTACTTTTAAGTGTTTCTTTAAAAAACCAAAGGCTTGCAGGGCTCAATCCATTTATTTTGTCCTTCAAAGGCCAATTTAAATGCTCTTCTGACAATGTAGGATAACAATACAAACCAAAGACCACTCATATTTATACCAATCTTATAATTTATTTAAATATATTTAATTTTTAAATATATATGCTTTTTTAAACACCCATTTGATATATGCCAGACACTTTAATTTATGCTAGTTATAAGGTTTCCTTTTATGCTTTTTTACAATATGTACATATTGCACTTGGTGAGAATGTTTATAGCGTACATAATGTACAGCAGAAACTTGTGACAACTTGGATATATAAATATACAATGTACCACACTCAACCAAGATTCACAGGAGGTCTTCAACTTAACATTTTGATTGCAACCATTACTTAAAGGGTAAGTTTGTTCATTTTAGACCTATATATAATTTGCCTCTTATACAATATACCTGTAATACTTGGACCTGCAGAGAATAAAAGCACAGATGTCGGTTGAAACGATGGATGGTCACCATCACACTTTCACAAACTGGCTTTTTATTTTGAAAATAACCAGTTTGAACTGCTTGTTATGTGCAAGAGGCTAATGGGGATGTGGGTCCAAGTACAGACAGTACAGTACTTTAGGAGACAAATTATAGGTCTAAAATTGCTGAACCTAACCTTAAGATCGCATCTATGTCTTTAATGTCCTGCTAAGACATCAAGAGGCAAGGATGTGTTCATGCGGTTAATAATTTAATCATAGTTTTCAGTGCACAAGTAGACGAAAGAATGCAGCTCTGCTGACTGGGGTCTGAGAGAGCCTTTTGTCCAGTAATATGCAGTGCTTAGAGGAAGTGGCAGGCTCGACCCAAAACATTAATATACCACTATCAACGTTAGAAGCCATGTCACATCCACACCTAAAATACAACTTGCATCTTTGTCTTAAGAAATGACACCCCTCCCACTCTCTCTCTCTCACACACACACACACACACACACACACACACACACACACACACACACACACACACACACACACACACACACACACACACACACACACACAAGCACCCAAACACACACACAAAAGAAGAAGAAAAAAAAACTCCAATCCCTTTTTGTTTTGGGAAAAAAGGAACAAGGTCTCAAGATGGTTGTGTCAGTACATTGGTATATTTTGTTATACCATCTCTCTTCCGTGTCCAACTGTCCACTTTCACGCTCTACAGTACATCATAGTCTGTCTTTTTGCCTGGTTGCTGCCATCTGCGGAGACAAGTGGTGACCTCCAGCTGAGGGCGGGCAGGGCCAGGGATAGTTGTACTCCACGCCTCAGTAAGAGAGACCACTCTGGAGGAGAATGCAGTGCCTAATAGCAGACGGGGATGGTCAGAGTGTTTAGCTTCCCTGTTACTGTCCAAGGCACTTTTTGTCCGGGTTTTTTCTTCTGGATAGTTCGGGTTTGGCTTGAACCTACAAGAAAGAGTAAGTAAGATTTAGTGCTGTCTCCAACTTGGCAGCACCAAAAAAATGTTTTCCTTTCCAAAAGTACAATGAAAAATGATTTGTTGCAGATCTGCTGTTCATGGTGTGCTGCAGCTACGCTTGGACACAGCATGCATGGCACTGCTTTGAACAGTCATTTTAATGTACAGTACTGTATGTGTACGACACAAAAGGATAATAACATCGGCAAAACTTAACTGGCAGTACATTGAGCGTGCAGGAGACTAAAAGTGATTAACTACTCACTAACCCTTACTAATGTTGTTTATCTGCCACTGTGCTACACATTACAGTGTCATTACTTTCGCTTGTCGTCACGTGTGTGATAATCCAAAACATGGACATGGCCCGTTTACTATGAGGAAATCACCTGTATTGGTACATGCATCGAGCCTGTGCCAGGCATAGCGAGAAATCTTACTATTTTTCTTACTTTAATCTTACACAATCTTATTCGTCCCATCGGTATGTGACTGATACACATTATAGACTGTTGTTGAGCCATATGGATTTTCATGGGTTACACATTTAGAGCAGTGTCAATTACTCTTTCAAGTGGGACAGTATCACCATATGTTTAACCTGTGCTGTGCTGTGAATCACCCAGACATATCTTATCACCCATGAAGCAGACCTGCTGACATCCCATTGTCTATAACAGTGGCCCAGTGCCAATACTTGCAGTCTTGCACATGTCTTTTATTGGAATGAATGTTTCTCAAGGGTCTTGGCCGTCTAAAGCATTTGATGACAGAATTGACAGGAAATGTCGTTCTGTACCTTGCGTCTGTTAACCCTCTGTGCACCGTGGGCTGCCCGCCAACCGCGTGAGAAGCCGCGCACATCTTTTGAAGTCTGTGGAGAAGACAAGATAAAATGGAGTGACTTATAGCAAATACGTATACTGCATACGAGGTACATGCTGCTCTCCCCCGCCCCCCCCCGGCCAACGCTGTTCATCTGAAACATGTGTGATGTGGATGAGCTCAGAGGAGCATACCTCAGCATGGTTGCAAAACTTACATGCAGGTAGTGTGCAGTCCCTGGTGTTGTGGTAGAGTCTGTATACATGCTTCCTGCACTTGGGACTGAAGTACAGAGGACCTGAAAGAGAGCATGCATCCATATGAATCCAGGTCACACCCACCTGCCCACAACAATCACAGCAATTGCGTACCATTCTCCTTTCTGACTGTCTCTCTATCTCTCGCACGCACACACACACACACACACACACACACACACACACACACACACACACATTCATCTGTCTCTGTTCTATGCATTCTTTTCTTTTTTTAGCATTAGTCTGATGCATTAGTCTCCCCTCTCTCGCTAGCTCACTCACACACACGTGTACACGCACGCACACGCACGCGCACACACACACACACACACACACACACACACACACACACACACACACACACACACACACACACACACACACACACACACACACACACACACACACACACACACACACACACACACACACCTGTCGCTCATAGTATAGGCTACAGTAGGCCACAATAACATGCTTACCTGTTAAATGTTTGAGAAACTTCTCTTTCTTTCTCAGATCTCTGGGGAATATTTCTATTAAAGATAAGAAGACGAGAAGGGAGGTCAGTTTTTAAACTACGAGTACAAGATATCAATATTGCTCTCTACAGCAGCTGACAATGCTCATAAATGCATTTAATGTTCTCATAGGCGTTTATGCACGGTTGTAGGCAAGAACATTCGCTTGGAAGTAGTAGGGCCCCAAAGTCAGGACTCGGGACATATTAACCACTTGAACCCCAGGCAGGCAGCATGTCTAAATCTGGGAGGAACATTCCCAAAGTTTGCCAATCTACAAGCTCACTGCAACAAAAGAGACTGTTGTGAGCTTGTAGATCGGCAATTTTGGGCTAAGAATGTAGAGGGTAGAAAAGCGGTCAGTTGTAACTCAGAATAGGGGGTTTCTTGCAGTGGTGTAAAGTAGCTAAGTACATTTATTCAAGTACTGTACTTAAGAACAATTTTGAGGTATTTTCACTTTACTGGAGTATTTCCACGATCTCAATGGCAAATATTGTACTTTTACTCCACTACGATTATTTGAAAACTTTAGTTACTAGTTACTTTGTAGATTTTGATTATTATTAGAAAACATGCATTAACCACTTTAGCATTATATATACTAAAATTATATATACGACAAGCTCACAACGCGTCCTGTTGTGAGCTTGTAGATCTGCTATTTTCAAAAGCTTTGTATACATATTGAACTTGTGAAATGGGGCATTCTACATAATGAGTAGGCTACTTTTACTTTTGGTACTTTTAGTACTGATGCCAATACTTTTGTCATTTCACTCAAGTCAATTTTAAATACCAGACTGAGTATTTCTAGATTGTGGTATTGATTATTTTACTCAAGTAAACAATTTTAGTACTTCTTCAAACACTAACTCAGAATATGGGGGTTTCTTGGGCCAACTCACCAATAATTTTATCTCCCCTGTCCGCCTTGTGGTTGCGTAAATCTCTCGGCTCCATCGACCGAGAAGACGTGGATGATGATGATGACGACGACGACGACGACGACGACGACGAAGAAGACGACGACGGGGAGGACACCTTATCCCTATCGGCGCTGTTCGGACCCCGGCTCGCATCCACATGGTGTCTCACCATGTCCGCTATCCGCCTCAGCAGCAGGTTCTTGTCATCCCTGCTGGCCGTGGTGGAGGTGGAGGAGGAGGAGGAGGAGGGAGCCAGCGTGTGCGCGCTCTCGCCGAGGTGGCCGCTCATAGTGCACAGCAGCAGCACCAGTCCCATCATGACGGGCTTGCGCCGCAGGCGTCCGCTCATCGCTGATCGAGCTCCTTCTCTCTTTTGCCGATCAGTTCGGACAACGAGAAAACACCTGCAAGAAGAGGTTTGAATACAGAGATCACGTAGAGATTCTGCACACATTTCCCACCGCACACTTTTCTATATTAGTCGGGGGTCTTCAACAAAGAACCCTTAGCTGAGAGAGATGAAGCAGCCCCCCCCCCCCACTATATTGTTTACAATTGTGTTGCAGATTCAACTTTTTCATAGATTTCATATAGCTTCGTTGACTATCATCAGTGTTGTTGTGGAAATTCAGTTTTTTGTTCATTTCAGACATTTAACTAACCTTCAATGCTTAGCAGGCCTACTTGATTCCCCTCAGAATAGGGATGCTAGGTTTCAAGTGGTTCATGTAAAAAAAAAAAAATCCTATCACACAAAGTTTTGGTGTACCCCCTATAGTAGCTTCGAGGACCCCTTAGGGGTCCCGGACCCCTGTTGAAGACCCTTGCTCTAAGTCCTATCAACAGTTGTTCGTCCTTTTAGACTCGTTGATGTTGTGATAATGTGTATTATAGCCCTATAGCCCATATATGCCTCCATTCAGTCATATGTCACATTGTGTGATCTCTGAATTCTACCTCTAATTGTAATTAGAGGTAGGCCTATAGTTAGATCAATAGAGTTCTAGTATTGAGGACTGTCCATGTAGAAGCAGACAGCAGTGACCAAATATCACTTTTGTAATGGAATGTATATATGGTAAAAGTGTTTTAGATCATTTTAGTCAGAAGAAGGGAATATTGGCAAATGCAATAGAACTGTACATTTCTGTGATTTTTTTGCAAACTGCTTAATAAAGTCTTCAATCAATAAATCAATCAAAGGCGTTTAAAATTGTGATTACCTTGGAGCTTGTAACCTCTTGAAGTAGGCAACAATACTTCCAGTGCATCCAACAACAAGAAAACGGGAATAAAGTCGCGCGTAAAAATCACTTCAGCGCTTGGCGTTGTCCAGCCCCATATCTTATGGATCCTTGTTGAAATGAATTATAGCGTGGGTAACACAATGTCTTTTGAAGTTACAAGCACGCTTCAGCATTTGTGGTCAAACATCTTCTAATCCTTGGAATGAATAGAAAGAAGCGGGTGGGAAAATAACCGCCGATCCGTCCGATCCGAGGATCCCCAACTCCGTTTTATAGCAAAAGTGTCAGATCGTTTGCCAACAAGGTGCCGCCGCTCACTTTTTATGCTGTCTCGCGGACGTGGTGACCTGTCCCCTGTGAATTAGATTACCATGCCAGCTCTTTAATTAGAATCGCGTTATAACTCTCCTCGATCCTGGAGAGAAAGTTCACATCAGTTTTTGGACCATCATCACTCAGTGCCGTGAGAAGTAGTTCTCTCTGCTCCCCCTCCCTTCTCGTCACTCCACTTTTATCTGCTGTCCGACCGTTATGTTACAGGAAGCTTTTCCCTTTGATTGGAATTCCAATCAAAGCATCACAGATGCCGGCATCCCTTCTGTTTGGTAATGATGCTCTCATAACCTCCGCGCTATTCTCAGAACATCCTTTCGGTTCACGTTCCTTGCTCGCTTAAAATCCATAATGGTCATATTGGTTGTAAACTAAAACAGGCTATTAGCCTACAACCGGCCATTAGAGATCAAATACGCACCACTGATATTAAAGCATTTTTATGGTCGAGCTTTCTAGGCGGAGCAGCAACGTTAGTCCAACAACCTTTATCCTCCGTCTAGATGATGTAGATTAGTTTGTAGCTCTAATACCTAGGCTATGGTCGGTAGAACACTCTTTAAGTGACGGCATGCAATTGGCTGCCATAATTCCCTCCCCCAAAAAAGCAACAATACAGAACTATGAAAAGAGGCCAAATAAAGCACTGTGGAATATATGTTTTTTTGTGCAAACTGATGAAACATTTTACATTTTTAAGTTTTTACATAATTGGATGAAGATAAAGGCAATCCCCATGGTATGTTTTACCATTCATTCAATCATTCGTGCATGCCCCATTGTGCGCATTGTGGCCGTGCGTAATGACAACTTTAGTTGGTGCTGAAAGGACAGCGGCGCGCAATTGAACCCAACCTGCGCACCTCGGGAACTGTGAGTCCAACAGTGTCCGTATGGATCTGCTTATTGCTTACCTGACCAGGCAAACATTTCTTGCAGCTTATATACAACAAACGATTCTACAAGTAAATGTAGGGAATTGTAGTAGGCTACATTAAACGTAACTTACAATGTATGATAATGCTCAGATGGCTGGTGCCACGTGATTTTATTTTGTCAAGAGCCGAGACCGCACAGTCCCAACCAGTGATGGAAAGTAACTAAGTACATTTACTTAAGTATTGTACTTAACTACAATTTTGAGTACTTGAGTACTCCAATACTTGTACTTACTCCACTAGCCTATATCTTGGATCTACATCTTTTACTATTACATTCATTTGAAAACTTTAATACTAGTTACTTTGTAGATTTTGATTATTATTACAAAACATACATTAACCACTTCAGCCATACATTTTGGCCATTTGAAAATAGCAGATCTACAAGCTCACAATGCACATTGTGAGCTTGTAGATGTGCTATTTTCAAAAGAATATATATACACATTTGAAAACTTGAAATGGAACATTCTGCATAATGAATACTTTTACTGTTGGTACTTTAAGTACATTTTCATACTAATACTTTTGTACTTTTACTGTAAATACATTTTGAAATCTGGACTTTTACTTGTAACAGAGTATTTCTACATTTCAGTATCGATACTTTTATTTAAGTAAAAAAAAATCAGTACTTTTTCCACCACTGGCCCCAACAGCCACATTGATTATTATAGAAGGGCTAGACTCACGAAAATAGTCATTCTTTAAAGATAGGTAGATTTGTTTTACTATCCAAGTCTTCTTGGTTTCTTGGTCATTTCTAGTATCCTACAGCAGTATATAATTTATTCCAAAACATAGTTGTGACACACTGTCAATTCTCGCATCAAACGTTTAGTAAATAAAATGTCAGAATGAAAATCAAGCCAATAGTGGGGTGATTTTATTTCAACAGGGGGCGCCACATTTACAGGTTCATAGGCTGAACCTGTAAACAGAAAACATACAGACAGTATATGCCAACCTTTGCCCGTCTGTTTTCTGCAATTAGTTTTCTATGATTAGATTTGTTCATACATGTTTAACAGCAATGAAAGTCAATGAACAAGCCTATCCAGGTCGTTAATTAAGGAATATATGATGACCACTTTGACAGTGTAATGGAAAAAAGGGAAGTCAGCAAACTCTCCTGTGACACCAAAAATGTGGTCACAGAACATTGTCTGCATGCCTGGCCCTTGTCACTTAATGACGTTAAGCAGTCCTCATGGTGCATATCACAACAGATTTGCAACATTTCTGGTCTTTGTGGGAATGATTGCAACGTCAATCTGACAGACTAACTGATAAACCCTCAATATTTGTGGTATGTTTAAACATTTTAGCATTTAAGCAGATTTATGGACAAATATATTGATGGCAAATATGCCAAATAATAATCAACTGTTATACTGCTAAACCATTTAGCTAATTAAATTAGTAATGAGATGTGGTAAGAGACGTTAGTTACTTTCACTGTGTTTTACAGCTGGCACATGCCTGCTACTGGTTGGTTGTCTTGCTTTGATAACCTTTTTAACAACAATCTGCTGCACCTCCGAGTGCACATGGGTGCCCTGAACGCTTTAAAAAGTGACATTCTGAACACAACACATGATTAGAATAATGATATTCCTTTGACTTTAACTCCTTTGACTTTAACTCCTATAGGGAAACCATGAACTGGGCTGCTGTTTGACCTTTTGCACCCGTGATTGTCCCATTAACCAACAATACTGATCCTGATCCCATAATACAAATCAAACACTGTCCACCAACATCACGAAATGGAAAAAAACTCGCCCCAAAACACACTCGCCCCCCATTCTATTTACTGCCGATTTGCCTGTGATACCGCCGGATTTGCCCCGGGGCGACAATGTTTTGGGGCGAGCGTTTTGGTATTCCCCCGTCGTTGCGCCACGATAAACAAGGAAGTGTAGTGGATCAAATAGAATGACTTTTCGGTTATTGCATCGTCTATTTCTCACTTCAAATGTTTTCAAAAACATTCTTGAGAGCAACGTTTAGTTGTAAATGACATTGGTTGTTTGTTTACATGGCTGTCATGTTGGATAAAGCATAAAATCAAGCAGCGCAGGTTGATATGAGCAGGTGTTCTGAGTCTCTGATTAGACAGCGGTCCGTTATTGAGCTCATCGGTCATTATCCAGATATAATGACCGATGACTGACCAATCAGAATCGAGCATTCAACCAAGCCGTGTAATAAAAGATTTTTATTACAAAAGTCAACATTTGTTGACCACTATCAGGACAAAATGTCCTGATGAAGACCATGTTTCAACCACAGCTGATGCTCTGGTCAAAACATTTGGACTTTTTAAACTTTGATCATCATGCAGTCTCTGAAGTCATGCATTAATAAAGGCTTATTGTTATTATTGTTATGTTCTAGGACTAGGTTGTTGTGTTGTTGTGAATGTGTTTTCTGTGTTCTGCCTATCTGTCTGTCTCTCTCCTCAAGCACCTCCACTCACCAATCAACTCATTGTGTGTCTATGCCAATTAACCTGTTATCTGGTCAAAACTTCACCAATTGTGCTTCCCACTCCCATTTTCTGCTCATGCTCCTCTGAATCCCACATTGTAGTGCCGTTTGTGCTTGTGTATCCCAGTCAGAGCAACCTTAAAACTTTGTAGTTCATTCTCCGTTGAGCCCCTGGTTGTTCTCTTGTTCTGTCTCTTTATGACCTTGACCTTTCAACGCCAAAAATAAAATCCGCGATTTGAACTTGATCTTGATTGTGACAGTTTTTTGTTTTTTTTACCTTTTCAACCCAAAACGTATAATCCTTCTGAGACAACATGCTGATCATTCCCAAAAAGGGGTGCTCCACGGAGCGCATATCTCCTCCAGGTTCAGTGCCCCACCCAGGGCTGTGTACGTGGATTGCAGCCGTCTTATGTTGCATTCATGATATGGCATTTCTTGTAGAGAAAGAAATAGGCCCCGTAAATCTATAAGAAATAGGCGCTGTAACTCCGACTCTGTGAGGCATTAAAAACACTGGCCGTATCTTTCCAGTCCAGTTGCCTGCTTCCACACAGCGTATGTGGTGCGTTTTTCTCAAGTAGGCGTTTCTTTAAAAGGTTTCTAAAATAATTACACATTTTTTGTGAAATTACATATATACGCCTGTGATTTCTTTTCTTTAAAATACGATAATGTGAAGTCTCCGATACAATAATTTTACATTTTTGAATGAAAGCAGCGATGCCCCACAGGAGAGAGGTGACAGCCGGGGAGGAGAAACACAGACAGCATCCGTCTGACAGCTTGTCAGATCAACACAAGTATGCCAGAAATATGCTATATGCAGTTGCTTATTTGCGATTAACTTCACATCTACACCTACAGTACACTAGCTGAAAACCTTTTTAACGATACTGTAGGCTACTTTGCATAGTTGAGACAATTTGTCGATCACACAACCCCCCCCCCCCCCCCTACACACACACACACATGCATGCCAGCAGAAAAGACAATATTGGTTGTGCTTTTCCTTCATAAAAAAGTCTACAGGTTGATTATATAAGACACACTTTCACACAATAGCATTGCATTTGTAACACATTTTACATTTTCATCCTCGATCCTTGACCTGTTGCCTCTCTCTCTAGCATGCACACACACGCGCACACGCTCACACGCTCACACAGTCCTTGAGCAAGACAGTGGATCCAGACCCTAACTGCTCCCTGATTGCCACTAGGAGGCTGCCCACTGCTCCTTATAGGATGGGTCAAATGCAGAGAACGGATTTCTCCACAGGCATCATTACACAGGCATAATACAGGTTACCCAAAAAAGGGTAAATCACACCAATGTCATGTTGAACACAACTCAGCGAGCGAACTAACTGTGCTGTAGATTTTCACCACATTTGCATTACATTTGACATGCTGATGAAAACTGTTATTGTAGGCTACTTGCTGCCGCAATTAGAGTTTGTGTTCTGATTGTGGATCAGTGTCCATTAAATTATGGCAAGGACACGGTACTTAAAATGTTGCATTCCACAAATATGTGGCCTTTCTACTATTTCTACAAAATGTTCTGTCTTCAGCAAACAACAAACAAACCTGTGATCCTGGAATTGCAGCTTTGTGTGCGGCCCTGATAGATGTTCTGTTTGTAAGCTCGTGCACAGACCCTACAGTCACGCAGCGATTGTATTACACATAAGCCTGTGTTCATGGGAACTGTAGGAACCAATGTACAACAGGAAGAATTGTGATTTAGCAGTTTCAGACATGCAGTTTAGAGCTTCATTCATCGCCCGCCAAATTGGCTCGTAACTTGACCGTGTTACCCGTCACAGTCAATCTTCATCTGAATTTGGCAGGTTAGCGGGTGCTAATTTCAAGCTCTGTTGACTGCACTTTCCTCCTCCTGCTGCCTGTAGCACCAGCGGACTTGTCCAGTGCTAACACAGTGTTGTGTCAACAAACAAAAAGTCTGTTACACATCTTAACTTATCTCATTCTCCGCTAGACCCGAAGGCCAGAGGTGGAGATAAGGTTTTTGCCGCGTCTGTCTGTGTGTCTGTGTGTGTTCTCAGCCACAGTAATCTCCCAAACCGCTGGACGGATCAGCATCAAACCTTTTGTGCATGCTGCCAGTAGGCCAAGGAAGATACTCCACCCAAATCTTCCAAATCAGCCTTATGATGGCGCTATACCATGCCGCTTTCGGTTTTGGCCTATGGCTCTTGAACCGTATGACAAAACTTATTGTATTTTCTAGGATGCTGCAGTGATGTTTTTTTTATCAAATACCTTTATGGCTCTCTTATATAACTGCAGGGCTTGACTGTCGTCACAACTGTGCAAGACCAATTTGTGAAACAGTACTCGATAAGGGGGGGAGATCATACAGTGCAAGTATGTCCTGGCAGCTCCAACTGTTAGAAAAGGCCTAATTTGTCTGACATTTTGCAAGTTAAAGTTGACATTGTTGGAGAACTTCTTGATGTGATTTTTTAAAGTTAGGGTTGAGTCCAGGATGACTTTGAGTGAGCTTTGACTATACACACCACTCTGCCGACCGCATCACCCGGTGTACTAGGTTCTTCTGTTCACGGGCGGTGCAATTTCCATAAGAGGCAATGACACAGCCTGCCAGGACGCTTTCAATTGAGCTGTTGTAGTACAGCCTGAGGATGTGGGGGCCCACTCCAAACTTCTACAAGCGACGAAACCAGCATAGTAGCTGCTGAGCTTTTTTCCTCACATGAGTGGTGTGTGTGTCCCACTTGAGCTCCTCCTCGAACTCGCTGACCCTTTCCACTGCAATTCCATCAATGAAAATAGGTGCATGCTCTCTCCTCGGCTTCCTGAGATCAGCTCGATCGGCTCCTTGGTCTTATTGAGGTTGAGGGTGAGGTTTTTCTCCTTGCACCAGAGTGCCAGTGCTCTGACCTCATCCCTGTAGGCATATTTGTCATTGTTGACAATCTGTCCTACTGGCCTACATGACATTGGAGCTGTACGTGGCTATGCAGTCATGAGTGTACAGGGAGTAAAGGAAAATAGTCAGGAAGGTTGATCCTCTGAGCAGCTTGAAGGTATACAGGAAAATCCACTCTAACCATTAGTTTCTAATACCCATGTCAGTGGATAAAAAAACATGTCTGGTATACCAGACATTGTACCATCATGGATGTGATTAATATGGCCACCACCAGTATCAACATGCTTATCAGCTTTGGACAGGTTTGTTCCTTTCTAATATTTCAATTTCTCTGCCACGTTTAGCTTGTGGAAGATAACTTGATGCCTTGAAAAAGGATGTGACCTCTCTTCAGCACATGAAAATGGTTTCTTCCCTTTGAATGAACTGTACAAGTTGCTAATTTAATTTCCTTAAGATGTTATTGAAGGGCATTTTCTATTCTTCTATTCTTGAAGAATGGTTCTGTTATAGTACTTGCCACACCAAAGGAAACTTCTCCTATAATCAAGGATGATAAAATATTTCCTTTCGTGAGGGTCAGGTACACGGACACCTTGTCAAAGGAATGTAGACTTTGCTGACATTTAATTGTTGAATTCTCAAAGATAAACTTCATTAACAATGGGAAAACAAAGTATCCTTACTCTGAACAGTTGAGTGAAAAGAGCATTTTCTTTTCTTTAAGTGCCCCCAACATATTTTGGCTCATGTACTGTATTGTTAGATACATTAGTCCCATCATCATCATACACAAAATTGTTAACCAGGCGTGGCGGGCATGACACCCTCAGCTGATTTTGTAATTAATTTTCCACTTACGGTTGAAAACTACAGCAGGGGAAAGACATGGCAGGCTGCATAATCACTGTACTTTAGTACACAGTGATGTAAGCAACACACATCAAATTAATAATGGGTGTGTTAGATTTTAGGTTTGTCAATACTGTCTATCATGCTTGCACATTGGCCAGTAGTCACTTTGAGTGGCAGCGTGCCGGCCGTGCCCCCTCTAAAATGATGGTCGCGATACAGGTCGCTCCAACGAACTCTAGAGGCCAATGAGGTATCTAGGTTTCTATATCTGGACACACCTATGAAAATCTAACACACTCATTATTAATTTGTTTGGTGCAGCTGTGTTGCTTACTAGTTCTAATCTGCTGTAGTTTTTCACCTGATGTGGAAAAGAAACTACAAAATCAGCCTGGGGTGTCATGCGCCTTTAATGCATGGGCTTTAGGGGCTGCAGCACAGGGCACCAAACACCTGTCCAAAAAGGAAAAAAAGCCTGGACTGTTGCAAATAACAGCACCAAAATAGTGTCTGGGGGCTGCTGTGGTAGCGGTTAAACGGTGCCGAAATGTGTTGGCAGCAGCCCTCGCGCCGCTGGTGAAGCGTAATTTTTCAGGAGCACTTCAGTAGCGCCGGGCACCACAAAGAGTTAATCCAGCCCTGTTGTTAACTGTTGTTCAGCAAAACTGTTGTTCAGCTGATGGTATCAGTTTCTGGTCTTATATTCTCCTCAGATGCAGCACCAATCCCTCCTGCCTCACATACAGTGTCAGCTCCTGCTTTGGACTCACTGACTCACTCACTATCTCTTCTTTCTGTCTTTCTTTCTTTCTTTTTTTCTATCTTTCTTTCTCTGTATTTCACACTCCAAATGTTCTGTGTGCAAAGCCTCAGACCACAATTGTATATTAGCCAATTCATACCTCCCTAAACACTGCATGTATGTTCGTGATTCGGCACTGATTGTTTCGCCTCCTTCACAATATATCATCTTCCCCAAATCCAGCTTTTGTCTGCAAATCTTCGGTCATTATACTCTGGCTCCCTTTTAACATGATTCATTCATGCAGCTTTCCTCACCTCTCCTATAGTCTTTAACTGGCTTTGTCATGCCAACTTGGCCTATGCTGTGAACCACTACATGTACAGTATGTCAAGCAGCTGGGAGTTTTCTAAATGCTCCAGCTGTTCTCCCCCTCTGGGGATAACCAGAAATTATTCCCAAACTGTGTTTCTACTTATCTCTGCTCCTGACTAAGCTGTAGTCATTGGTAAAATAAGAAGCTCAAGCTTGGTTCACCTCAGTCGTCAATACTGACCGGATTCACATGGGCAGACCTTTTGCTCTGATATTCAGGGGTGACAAATATTTTTTAGGGATTGTTATGGGATTGCTGGTGTTAATGGGAAACACATTAAAAGTGTAAACCAGTATGGCAAAACAGAATGATGCCTGATTTTATATAGATTAGAATAGATTCCTCACTTGCTACTTGCCAACAAGCATCATTCACCTGGCATTCCCTCCTTTCGCCTCACCCTGCTTGTCAAACAAGCAGTTGTCTCCTAATTTTTCAGAATCTATAAACTTTCTTGTCATGTTGTCAAAATGACAAATGAGTGCATGTGTACTGATTGCAATATTGCAGGTTTGTGGTTGCAGAGTTCACTATGTAGCCAATAAAAAATCACACCCTGTGTGAAGGTAGCGGCGCCTTTGAATACATTATGTCATCGATATGTGTTTATAATGTGTTTATAGCCATGTGTCATGTGAAGCTTGACCAATCACTTTGTTGACGGGTCTGACCAATCAGAGCGTCGACGACAGATAAAGTTAAATTGAGGATCTAACTTTAAATAACTTACCTAGAAGGAGACTTTAGCCAAATAAAAATATATACAAAAAAAAACATGAGGAAATAAAAAATAAACCTTGACATCATAGTGATGTCATGAATAG
Organism: Gymnoscopelus microlampas; assembly: GCF_963454915.1. Lineage (NCBI taxonomy): Eukaryota > Metazoa > Chordata > Actinopteri > Myctophiformes > Myctophidae > Gymnoscopelus > Gymnoscopelus microlampas. The sequence continues at coordinate 20,542,372 of NC_139953.1, forward strand.
TCCCCTTGCCTGACAAATCACAACCTTGACGGGCCTGACCAATCAGAACCTTGACGGGCCTGACCAATCAGAACCTTGACGGGCCTGACCAATCAGAACCTTAACGGACTCTTGGATTCTCGATCGTCTCTATCAAACCATTCTGTCATAACGGATGACTGGGTCCCGAACTCAGACTTTCTATACATTCACCCTTCATCTGTTCTTGTATCTTTCTCTTTCTATTCGTCATATTAACTTTAAATAACTTACCTAGACGGAGACTTTAGCCAAATGAATAATAAGATGAAGTCATTGTCATCGTTTATATAGACATCGAATTCTATATTCATGACATCATAGTGATGTCATGAATAGTGACCAATCACAACTTTGGCGCACCTGACCAATCAGAACGTTGACGCACCTGACCAATCAGAACGTTGACGCACCTGACCAATCAGAACGTTGACGCAAAAGCCAGGCATAGAGGGCTAATATCCGCTCTATACCTAAAGGTATAGAGCGGCTAGCGCCGCTAAAAAAATGTGTTCTACACCCCTGGGGTACAGGACTAGAAAATGCGCTCCTCTGAGCGCAGATCTCCGCCAAGCCGGGTTGTCTACCCAGGGCCTGCAGAACTTGGAAGTCAATTATAGACAAGGGAATATGAAAAATCAAACTGCTACATCTTGATCACATCACTCCAGAGATCTAGGCAGAAATGGTGGGACCTATATGGGAAGTTGTGTCATGATCCAAGGAATCCAGAGGGGAAACACTTGATTGTACAACCTAAAGAGTTATAGGTCAAAACATGAAGTGATCTGTTATAGCACCACCATGAGGCTGATTCGAAGAATTGGGGGTGGCCGTTCTTCCTTGGCCTACCGGGTGTGTCCGTGCAAAGCTTCACAGCAATCGTACGCTGTGTTCATGATTTGTGACATATTTTCTGCACAGCGGGGCCCCTGAAATGGAACTGGAATGGAATCTGAAAAATCTGACTGATACATCTTGATCTAACCCGATGTGTGGGAGTTTTGGGAACAATATGTATGAGTAGCAGCAAGTGTTTTGTAGAAAACACTAGTACATCTTGTCAGGCAGAAATGGGCGTGGCCTGTATTTGGAGTTGCACCACAAGCCAAGGATTAGTTTTGGACTGTTTGACCTATGGTTCAAGAGTTATCGGCTAAAACGTGAAACGGCCTGTTATAGCACCACCATGAGGCCGATTAAAAAAATGTGGCCTACTGGAAGTGTGAGTGCAAAGTTTGAAACCGATTGGTCCAGCGGTGCCAGAGATTAGCTGCTCACAGACACACAGAAGTACGGGGGAAAAAACATAATCTCCGGCCTGCTGTGTGTGTGTGTGTGTGTGTGTGTGTGTGTGTGTGTGTGTGTGTGTGTGTGTGTGTGTGTGTGTGTGTGTGTGTGTGTGTGTGTGTGTGTGTGTGTGTGTGTGAGCAGAGGCACTGGAATGGAATATGAACTGGGAGGACACATCAGGGACACATGAACGCGCGCGTTAATTCGGTTCAACAAGTGTACTCCATGAAGTGTAGATGTCAGAGGTCCTTTTGTCTTTCTATTTAAGGGAAAATCAAGGTTGCTCTAATGAAAATGAGAAGAACTCCATTTCCATGACACATATCCTTTAAACAAAAATGAGCACTTTATTTAGAAATAAGGAAGTTAGAAGGAAGGCGGTGGGGGGACCCACCCAGCCTGGGAAAAAAACCTGAAACGTTTTGCGCGTGCACGTTCATGTGTCCCTGATGTGTCCCCCCAGTTCATATTCCATTCCAGCGCCTCTGCTCACACACACACACACACACACACACACACACACAGAGCAGGCCGGGATTATGTTTTTTCCCCCGTACTTCTGTGTGTCTGTGAGCAGCTAATCTCTGGCACCGCTGGACCAATCGGTTTAAAACTTTGCACTCACACTTCCAGTAGGCCACATTTTTTTAATCGGCCTCATGGTGGTGCTATAACAGGCCGTTTCACGTTTTAGCCAATAACTCTTGAACCATAGGTCCAGGTGAGATTAGGGATCCGAAAAGAAAAGTGCCTCGACAGATCTGGGAAAAGTTATTTAAAAGGGATATCCCTGCTCTTGCAAAGGAACCATAACCACTTAAGCCCTATTTTATACTTTGGCTATTCGAAAATGGTCTATATTTGAAACATTTTGGACACTTTAAAAACAAATGTTTGCCTATAATGACATGCCTAAAATAAGGATTTAATTTGGTTAAACTCTTCTGGGAGAGCTGCTCAGCTGTGGTTATAGGCTACTAAAGCTGTGGTGGCCAGGCAGTGTCTCCTACCGTACTGAACTGTGTGCAAGAGTGTGACAAACTCCTTCCCCCGGCAATAGAGCTCAGACTTGGCTTCCCCCTCAGGTCCTCTCAGGCATATTTCTTTCAAATTACAGCCTCTGTTGGTAATAAACATCAGCCACAGGCATTTTACTGTGAAACAAAGAAATCATAAGTTCTTTTGAGTTTGTGGTAAACGGTTGCATAGTGGCTGTTTGCACGTTAACCTCTGTTTTGAAATAGGATTTTGTGTGGAATGAGCAGCGGTCTCTAGGTTAATACGCGGAACTACAACAATCTCGGAGAACTGTGATTTCTGTTGCAAAGTGATATTTCTGCAAATCTTCACTATCACCCGCAGAACCTGAGAATATAATGAAAATGTACAGATTCTCATCTGAGTTGCATTTTCCTTTATATTTGCCTCATAAGGGTTTAAAGAAGATGGACTAAAGATACACTAGGAGAAGAATGTGAGACTTTTAATTAAGAGAAGGCAAAATATCAACCTAAGGGATTTAAAAAAATCAACTACCATCTGATAAGGAATTCAAAAGCACATACTCCACCCTTCATTGTGATTGTCCAACAATGCAAAGCAATGCTTTCCATCCATGTAAGATACATATGTTTGTTATTAAAGTTGGAAAGATTCAAGGACAGAGAGAGAAGTGAGAGGGAAACCATTATGTATTTTCTTCTTTTGCACATTGTGTTTGTAGGCAAACCCAGCCCACGAGTCTGCATTTTGGACCTTACTTTGACTATGGAGGTTGTGAGGTTATTTAAATCCAGCTGTATGAATCTGATTCCCCCTAAACCCTCATAAACTCAAAACACACAGACATGCTGTCATAGCCTATTACATTCCAGGGAGATGGGCACTGGGCAGTCACAATAATAGCAAACATGGCCGTCTGTCACTTTAACCACTTAAACCCTATATACACTTCATTGACCGGTGTCCGCCACGGGCCTATACTTCACCTCCTCTTTTTTTCCCTCTACGACAAATGTCTGCCAAAAATAGCTGATTTACAAGCTCACTGCTATCTTAAGTGAATGTTTGCCTATTTTTGCAGAATGTGTGCCTATTATGTCATGCCCAGAATAGGGTTGCTAGGGTGCATGTGGTTAAATGACCTGAGCAGAGGGACAGAAACACGCAAACAATGATGAAACACATATAAAGATCATTTGAACCCACACGATTAATGGTGACATGTCCTGAACATATGCTCATGATGATCAACCAGTTGTTGCATGTGTGGTTTCTTAAGTGCAACATGGAAACAATTATCTCCACACTAATGGCCCAGCTCGCTCTGCTCAGGAATGGTGCCTTGGCCAGAGCTGTCGCTTTAATTGGGATTTGTGCAAGGCATAATGACTGTGGCAACCTTTGGCACAGGGTCATTAGCTGGGGACCTCCCCCTGCTTGCGTTGACATCTTTATTGTCTCATGACGCAGCAGCGGGAGCCTAAACTATAGCTTCCCAAGCATGCACATAACAGACAGGAAAACTATACGATTCTATCCCTAATTGTTACACAATACAAATCACAAGCGAGGTCAAAAGGTTAAATGACCACCTTGTAACACAGGAGACAAGGGTTGTGTCTCAAACTAGTTCAGTACATAGTCAATCAACAGAGAATTTATTTGATATGAATCAGGTTGATGTAATGGCGGTCAATGGTCATATAGTGTATGGGCATGCCAGGCCAGTGCTTATCCCACAAAATACATCTTGTGAATTTAGGTACACAGAGTAGGGCCAAACTTTTAAGAAAGGAGACTTCTCTGTCAATATCGGTTGTGTCATAAATGTTATTGTTTCTATATGATAGACCATGATAATAGTCTAAGGGTGTGTACATATCTGGTGGAGATAATAATGCTGGAAAAAAGGACTGTAGTTGCAGACTATGCAGTATTTGCATACTGTATGGTCTGTTTTGAATCAAAATAGTACTGTGTATTAGGATATCAGAAACCCATAGTTCCTGTCAGATAAACCAAAACTAGTTGTGCAATTTGTGCAAAAATGAAGGGTAATTCCCGTACTATCCGAAAGGCAGCCTCTTACAACACTAGCTTTGGCACTTTGGCACTGTCACTGTAGATAAAGAAATTGTGTGTGTGTGTGTGTGTGTGTGTGTGTGTGTGTGTGTGTGTGTGTGTGTGTGTGTGTGTGTGTGTGTGTGTGTGTGTGTGCGTGCGTGCGTGCGTGCGTGCGTGCGTGCGTGCGTGCGTGCGTGCGTGCGTGCGTGCGTGCGTGCGTGCGTGCGTGCGTGCGTGCGTGCGTGCGTGCGTGCGAGTGTGCCCACAAAATATATCTTGGAGATTTTAGGTCCACAAAATAGAAAGAAAGGAGATTTTTCTCTCTCAATATGAGTCGTATCATAAATATTGTTGTTTTTAGAATAGAATAATAGACTTTATCGCCGTTTGCACAAGTGCATATGGCATATTTTATAGACTAAAATAATTAAAAACAATGAATGGTAACAATCAACAGTGTTTCCTTTTAGCTCTTCCATGTCCCATGACCAAACTTTCCTCAAAGTTTCATGCAAATAACAACAATAAATAAACATATAACTTCAGATCATGTCTTTTGGAGATACTGTATCCTGCTAACAGAGAAACGGAATGGGGTGAAAACATAACCCCGATCCAACTCCGTTGGTGGAGGTAAAAAGACTCGACCCAGACAGCTGACTGTTCTGTTAGTGATTAGCACACACATTTCACTGTTTAATCAGTCCATTATTGACTCAGACATAACCATAAACAAACCCGATGCGCCCATATATAGGCAGAACCACGGCCACTTCACTATTACTCAGACATAACCATAAACAGACCTGATACGCCCATATATAGGCAGGACCACGGCCACGTCACTATGACTCAGACATAACCATAAACAGACCCGATATGCATATAGGCAGGACCAGGGCCACGTCACTATGACTCAGACATAAGCATAAACAAACCCGATGCGCCCATATATAGGCAGGACCACGGGCATGTGACGTCACTATGACTCAGACATATATAGGCACATACGTATATCCAGTTGCCCATAACCGCCGATCCAACCAATATGCCCATATATGGGCATTCAGTCTATGATGCGGTCAAAGCTGCAGCATCACTTGGAGAAGTGATGCTGCGTCACTTCAAAGAAAAACCTGTGTAATGCTAGTCTAAAATCTCCCAACAGTCAACAGACATTGATGAGACATTGACAGTATTCTAGGTATTGGGGAAACCCACCCTCGATGGCATGTGTCAAACTTTAGTTGGATACAATCTAAGAAAGCCTGACAAAAGAACCGGATGAATGCTGTACTGTAGGTTAATTTACCTGGAATAATGCTTTTCTTAGACATGTTTACTTTTGATACCAAAGTACAAGTACTGTAGGCTATCAATCGCTGTACACTGAACCACATTTTGAATCGGGACTTTTTGTGGTACAGTTCTATCTTTTAGGATTGTTGAAATTATTCTTCCATGGTCCCTCAGTGGGCATACATTTACTTTGAATCCAGCTCCAACTGAGACTTGTGTTGTTCAGTTTGATTTGGTTCCAACTATCATTGATGGGACTCCAGTTAGGATGACAATTCTGGAAAATTGTTTCCAGAAAACAGAGATTGGACATGGGATAGTATAGATTTGATATACATCCAATTTTCTCTCTCCCCCCCCCCCCTGGTCTACTCCTATTATTAATAGCTGTTGGATCACTTACTGTAATGCCTCAATGAGATTCAAAGCCAGCTCCTCTACATCAGCTACACGCCTGTGATTATATATTCTCCCTCATAAGGAACCAATGGAGATGTCTTCACTTTCCAGAACATTAATATTTAAAGTAAATGTGACAGAACAAAATTTAAGTGTATATTTAGGCAAAGAGCAGGAAATTAGTCTTAGTGAGCTGCACAATGCTTTTCTCTTTGTCTATCTGTCTCTGTATCTCTCGCTGTATCTGTCGCTCTCTCTCTAAATCAATCAATCTTGTATGCAAAAAAGCTGGTGACACCCTGTGAGTTTGATTGTGCACTACTCAAGTCTCTGTGCTCAGCAGAGTGCAGATCTCTGCCAGGCGCTCCCTAATAATAGTTTCAACATAATATCAAACTGTGTCTTCCTCTATGTCTATCTCTGTCTCTCTCTCTATCGCACTCTCTCTCACTCTCCCTCTATGTGTTTGCATCGGTATGGCACTGTGTGTGGAAGAGACACTGCTTGTTGTTGCGATCTTTAGAAATCCCCCCAACAAAACTGTGACAAGACAATGTTAGTGTAACAAAAACTATATGTTTTACATGCTTCTATTATCAGCTATGATGCAATGTAATATGCCGATGGGCAGGACCTACTGGATATATACTGTACCTGACACATATCCTATAGGCTGAAGGGACAAATGAATCACTACAAATGTGATTATTAATTCACAGCAACAGTTGAATTGATCCCTCTCATTCTACCTCCTCACCCCATCTGTCCTCAAGTGAGGACATTCTCTGAAAACTGAATTTCCCCTGCGGGATTAACCAGGTCTCCCATACAATGTATACTATACAAGTTCAAATGCATACGCACACGAACGAACACACACACACACACACGCGCACACACGCACGCGCACACACGCACGCGCACGCACGCGCACGCGCACGTGCACACGCACACGCACACGCACACACACACACACACACACACACACACACACACAGATATTTATGCTCAATAAATATGTTTATTTCAATCTAATAGTTGTCTGACAACCACAAAGCTGTCAATATGTAGCTGCAGTAATATATTCAGGTATATGTATCCCTCAGATAAAAATAAGTGTTACCATGTTGTAAAAGGTGGTGGTCTGTTATTACTGTGGTGCTGATAACCTCAGACACAGACATAAATGATAGCAGTTCCACCAAAGCCACTAGGGCTAGGCTGAATGAGAGAACGAAGCCACACCAATAAATCAGCACAGAAGCCAGAAATATCAGCATATTACTCTAATTATACAATAATTACAGGCCACAATAACAAATGAATGCTTATTACCAAGCCGTAGCTCACGAGCATGCTGTGTGTGTGTGTGTGTGTGTGTGTGTGTGTGTGTGTGTGTGTGTGTGTGTGTGTGTGTGTGTGTGTGTGTGTGTGTGTGTGTGTGTGTGTGTGTGATTTGTGTTACAGTGTTAATGAGCAGGTGAGAAGCCTGACCGTACTTCACTGTGAGGGTTTTCTTGTACATATATAGGCAATAGGCCATCTCCTGCGAGCCAGACCTTTTGACGTCATTTGGTGTCTCAGAGGCTGTGAGATACTTGGCTCATCATACCTCCGGAAATATCTAGCGGCTCACACCACGTCATCGATTGGTTGACCGGTCTCGGGACGCGTCACAATTACAATTAGCGGACATTCTGAAATATTTTGAATGCTGCTCCGGATCAATATCTCTCAAGTCGCTGACAAGGTTAAACTCCCCCGTGTTCATCTCTTCTGCTGTTTAAGGGGTGGACATTCCACCATAGCTCACGCCTTCCTTCTCCAATAAGACAGAGAATTTGTTATTCCTCCTCCAGCAATATAGGCATCACCAGCCTATATCAGCAGGCATCCCCATCTTGCTTGTGTAAAAATATAAACAAAACATGGTAGGTATTCCTGGGTAGTGGGACTAACTTGCGTGTGTAAGCCGAGATTTGAGTATAAACCTTTGGCCAGCGGAATGATTTGTTATTTTATAAAAGTCAACTTCTATTTGCTTAAATTAGCTGCGGTACACATTACATTTATACCAACTCAGTAGCCTTGTCGTTAGAATGTCCCTGGGATTGGGAGGTCAGGAGTTCAATCCCCGGCCGAGTCATACCAAGGACTATAAAAAAAAAAAAGGTTCCCAATGCCTCACAGTTTGGCACTCAGCAATAAGGGTTGGATTGAGGGTAAGTCCCTGCGACATACTAGCTTAATGTCCAGGGGGTGTACTTATACATCAAGCTGCCTCATGCTACGGAAGCAGTAGATAGACTCCTGACCTATTGACCTATGGGCCACAAGGCTCAGGAACTGTTGGTTCCCACGGCTACTTTTTACACTACATTGGTGCCAAGTCGGGAAGATTTATGGAATCATTTTAACAAGAAGTTGGCATATAATTCCAATTCTCTTGGCATTAGTGGTGGCAATATTTTCCCAACGTTTGTTTGGCAACTGCCAAAGCATCAAACCATGCATTACACATTCATTTAAAAAAATAAAAACAATGTAGGTTACTTGCAACCTGACAATAATGTCAATGCAGGCCCTAGACCTCTCTGTAACTGGTTTCCTCTACAGGGCCAAACAGAACTAGCCAGGTCGTAATGTCTCAATTATTCCTCGCTTAATTACTGTCCAAACCAAATTTATGTAAATTGTTTTTGCAACTTGTTGCCAGCATACAGATGGTTTCTTGATTGAGCTGTAGTGTGTCAGATAGATGCTTTTGATCGGAAGTTATTATTATTGGTTGGCCTTGGCCCTGATAAGTCCCATTGGCCCTGCTGCGGAGAAGCAGCTATTGACCTGCCTGGGTATACTCTTTTGCACCTACACCTCTGAAGCTGCTGACTCCATTGATGGCCACGACCAGATCCTTGGTCTTGTTGACGATGAGGGAGAAAGTTTGTTATTCTTTCGTGTCAACCATATACATATAAAAGGTAGACGCCTCCTTCGGCTCTGAGGCGTGCGTATCTCGGCCGTGCTTCCACTTCCTTCCGCTTCAGCAGGGCAAGCTGGAAACCTCCGTGTGCGTCACAGAAGGGGGGCGTTCGGTAGGCCAATCAGAGGCAGGTGGGGCGGGTCTTTTCTTAAGAGGCAGCCGCGCAGCAACTAGTCAGTTAGACGCGCTGTGATTGGCCAGTTGTCAACACGCTGTGATTGGCCAGTAGTCAAGTAGCCCTGCAGAAGAGCCTTGTATTGAGTCGCTCCAATGAACTGCAGAGGCCAATGAGGTATCTAGGTTTCTATATCTATAGTGTCAACACTATCAGATTGTCTCCTATAGGCAGTCTTGTTGTGTCTCGTTGTGTTCTGTGATCACCGAACTTAATCACTAAGTTGGAGCTGTGCATGGTCTCACAGTCATGGATGTACAGGAGCTCAGGACAAAGCCATGGGAGGATCCTGTAGTTGAGGGTCAGTGGGCCAGAAGTGTTTAAGCCCATCCTCACCACCTGGTGTTGACGATGCGACGAAATAAAAAGTCAGGGATCCAGCTGCACAGGCTGGAGCTGAGTCCTAGGTCCTTGAGCTTGGTGTTGAGTCTGGAGGGGACTATGATGTTGAATGCTGAACTGTAGTCTGCGAAAAGCATTCTCAAATGAGCGTTCCTCTTCTGCTGGTGGTATTCTGGATTGTTCTGAATGATTGTGAATCATTATTTTATGCATACAATGTAGGCCCAGTCATAAAGGAAGTTGATAAGTTCATGTGACTTGATAATGGTCTGTATTTCTATAGCGCTGATGGCTATTTTCTTTATCACCCAATTAAGTACAGATAACTTTCAGATATGCAATAAAGAAAACTCATAGACATGCAGCCATTGGGTATAATGATCAAATTGTGTTCTATTCAGATGGAGAGAGAAAGGTTACAATATCAAAGGTGGCTAGGGCTAAGCGCCCAGCAGCAGGTTCCCTCATCCTTTCATTGGATGAGAGATATCATACGTCGTCGTCAGTGTTGGTTCCCACCAACCATCTTGGTTCGTTTCCGACCCGTGGCAACCAATTTCCTCCATGCCTAATTCAACTCATCATGTTGTGTGCCCAGAGTTGGCGAGACCTAAATGTTCTGAAAAGTTCCAAAAACAGTTTGCTCTAACTCACAATATTATAAATTCTAGGAGCCAACCATGCAAGGCACCAACCTCGTCAACTGACATCAAGCGATTCGGAGGAGACATGTGGTTGTCTCTGCTCTCCCTAGGAATAGCTGAAAGAGTTAGCTGTGACAAGGGACTAGATTACATACAAAAAAGGGGGGGTGGGGTGTCAACTAATAATAATAATAGCAGGTAACCTCTGCTTCAACCAGCTGCATTGCCAAGCCTTTTTCTTTTGATCATCTGCAGATCATTGTTTGTGTGCATAATGTGTGTTTATCATTAGACGATCATTACCGGCCTGTGCAGAGGACTCAGAGAACTCCAGTCACTTTAGTGGGTTTGCTGACTACGGCTAGTATCTGCTGATTGTTTGTACCCCTTGTACTATGCAATGAACTTTGAAGTGTTTCCCACATTTGTATGAAAGATGAAGACAGGATGACAATATCTTCACTGCCGGGCAAACCTTGTATCTCCATATTTCAACTCCCCCCTCCCCCGTACATTAACTGAGGGTGGGGCTTTTCACCTATAACCTACGTCATACAGTGTCACACTAAAGTGGCAAAAATTGCCGATAAACAAGCAAATGATAGATCTGCTATTTTTGCTTTTACCGTCTATGGGTTTTATAATGATTTACCAATGAAAAGAATTAACAAGATCTTGTGACGAATCGGATACATTGGAATACAGGCTCTGAAAAGTAACAGTTTTGGACATAAAAGGTTTCCACCCGACAGTGATTATATGTAGAGAGTGATCAGTGAGGCCTTTGGTGGAAACAGTTTGTTGGTTCAGTAGAGGAACCTCACAACAAATGAGAAAACAGTGCAGAAATGTGTTTGTTTGCATTAGCCTGATCCTCCAGTGCCTCCCGCTTTCAAATTTCCGGGGACTCTCCACTTTAAAGTGTTTACTTATGTTGGAGAGTTGAGAAGGTGACAGAGAGATATTAAGACTGTGTCTCACTCCTCGGTAATACCCTGTCCTTATGAGGTGAAAAGAATCCCATGTCACTGGGGGATATCCATGGCCCTCCTGGAGGGAGGGAGGGGTGCAGGGGGGCGCCACCACCTCCAGCGCAACATCTCACGGCTGCGCCTCATCTCACTTACTATTGCACTCGCTCTCCTTTGGGTGAAGAGTGTCGAGATGCGGTGGCGAGGCTTCATCCCCTGATCCGATCAATGTGGGTGAGGTGAAGGTATAGCCACAGGGTTCCTGGAAACCCATGCTGTGTGTCTCTTTCGCCGCGTCTCTCTCTCTCTCTCTCTCTCTCTCTCTCTCTCTCTCTCTCTCTCTCTCTCTCTCCTCTCCAAGATCCAGTTGCTGTACACTGTGACTGCAGGGTCGAGGTTGAAACTTCCCAGCTTTGCTTTCATTCATTTATGAAGAACTATTGATCCACTCTTCCCACACAGCTGCTGCCACTCCAAGCACGCTATATGGGATGTAAGCGGGGGGATGTTTTGAGGAGGAGTAGGATGAAGGCTCTACGTCAGGGCTCTGAGCCAGTATAACAGCAGTGGCAAACAGTGGAAGGGATTAATTGTCATAATGACAAAATTGGGGCGAAAATGGGTAAAAATAATTGGCTACTCTAAATAAAATGTTTTTAGATTAGAAAAAAATAGATAAAGTGCTCCTTGGAGCACAGGTCTCCGCCAGGTCAGGTAGGGCCAGCAATATTCGGAATTATCAAGTGCTGGTGGCACTATAATAGGCCAAAGTGCGTTCCATGCGTTCATGATTTGAGGCATTTTGTTCAAAACGAGCCACTCCTCCAAACTTTAGATGCCAAATAGCCAATCAGAATGGAATATGACAAATCTGACAGATCTGTGTCGATCGCATGACTATAGAGATTATGTATACCGATTTGCGTGACGTTTGGACAAAATCTGTAGTAATATAACATTTTTTTTTCAAACATCAACCTCCTGTTGGCGCTATAAAAGGCAGATGTGGAATCTATAAAAATGAATATCCTTCCAAGATCCCTGTTTTTGTTACCGGCTCTCCCGGTTGAAATCTCTGCAAAACAATTCTCTGAGTGGAATATGATTATTTCCACATTCATCTGGCAAGGTACAAAACCCAGAGTTAGGTTTAAGACTTTGCAACTGGCAAAGGGGGAAGGTGGTATGGCTGGCCATGTCTCAAAGACTACTACTACTCGGCTCAAATCAGTTGAGTCAGTCAACCGTTGATTCATTTATTTGACCAAGCGTACCATGCCGGATGGAAAGATATTGAAGTGTCACTAGTCAAGGATCCTCCAATCAGGGCAATATTAGGTAATAACGACTTATCCAAATTCATAAATAAATTACAAAATCCCTGGATAAAATAAAATTCCAACTTAAGGTCTGGAAGTCTGCTGGAGAAGAATAATTTAGGAATAATCAGATGGTGTGCATACGACCCTGACTTTAAGCCCAATCAATTAGACTCTAGATTTAAAAAATCACACCTGTGTGAAGGTAGCGGCGCCTTTGATATATTTTGTCATAGATATGTGTTTCTACTAGAGAAACAATATTAAATCTCTGTAAATTTATTTCAAGGCTTCCAGTGGCACTAAATAGTGCCATTGGAAGCGAATCACCAAATGCATTCCAAGGTAAGTGGCAAAAACTGATCTGTCATAGCTGATAGAGTGGGTACCTAAAAAAATAAACTTTGTGTGTGCGTGTGTATAAATGTGGTACCAGAAAGATATGTATGTGTTATGAAATAATCTATACAATTTATAAGCCGTACCCAGAGTGTTTATGTTCCGGACTTTTACAGTTTATATAAACCATCTAATTTTGTCATAGATCATAGTGATGTCATGAATAGTAACATAGTGATGTCATGAATAGTGACCAATCAGAACGTTGACGGACCTGACCAATCAGAACGTTGACGGACCTGACCAATCAGAACCTTGGCGAGCCTGACCAATCAGAACGTTGACGGACCTGACCAATCAGAACCTTGGCGAGCATGACCAATCACAACGTTGACGGACCTGACCAATCAGAACCTTGGCGAGCCTGACCAATCAGAACGTTGACGGACCTGACCAATCAGAACCTTGGCGAGCCTGACCAATCAGAACGTTGACGGACCTGACCAATCAGAACCTTGGCGAGCCTGACCAATCAGAACCTTGGCGAGCCTGACCAATCAGAACGTTGACGCAAAAGCCAGGTATAGAGGGCTAATATCCGCTCTATACCTAAAGGTATAGAGCGGCTAGCGCCGCTAAAAAATGGTTAACCAAAGGAATAACAACATTTTACTCAATAACTGAAAAAGGGCAATTAATAGATTTCCAGACATTGAAAGAAAAATATGACTTTTTTTTAAATATTTGCAATTACGCCATTATTTCAATCAAAGTACTAATAGATGGCCATTAGAATTGGAGGATTCCTGAAAGTTGGCAGCCCTGAAGTTGAAAGAAATCAGAAATCAACCAAGCTTATTCCTCATAGTCGAACAGAGGTATTATCTCCAGATTGTATAGGGGCTTTATGACAAAGAAACCTCATTCGACAGAACTGACAGACACAGAGATCTCCATATATGCCCATAAACGGACAAGGAATGACAGATAGAGATCTCCATATATGGCCATATCAGTTGGATCACTGGTGCAACGTAGCTGTGAGGTGGACGCTAGATGTGAGGGCCACGAAGCGGCCCGAACTTCTAGTATGAAAAGTCGGGCAGATCCGTCTTGATCACATGACTATAGAGATACTGTGTAAGGATTTGTGTCATGTTTGGACAAAATATGTAGGAGTAATATCAAATAATGTGTTTTGCAAAAGTCAGCCCCCTGGTGGCGCTATAACAGGCGATGTGAAAAATGTGGAGCAGAGGTTCTGCTCTAGCATCCAGGGCGTGTGTGTGCACAGTTTAACATCGATCGGGCCAGTACAGTGGTGCCGGAGATGAGCTGTTCACAGATGGATGGACCGACGGACGGACGGACGGATTGACGGACGGACATTATAGGTGAAAAGTCCCACCCTCAGTTGAAAATATTGTATTGTGTTGTATTGTATTTGTCGTTCGACAAAGTACAGTATACAGTAATTAAGTCTTCATCAATGATTAGGTTTTAAGTCTACATACTGTAAGAGAGGGGGGGGGGGGGTGTTTGTGTTTTTATGCCCGGTCCGAGGTCTTAGATAAAAACACAAACAAATCCACCTCCCCATGGACTCAGTTCCTTCCCACATGCGGAAATCAGCGGCTGCCAGTCTGCGCATTCGTGACAGGAGAGTGGCCCTCAGAGCCCCGGGGGGACCTGAAACTGCTTCATTCTGAGCCCCCCTGTCTACTCCCTGAACACCCATTACCACATGGCCATACACAGATTCAACTTAGTGGTCGCTGCCGACACGACGATGAGACAGCATACAGGAGAACGGTGGAGAACCCGTCACAATGGTGCCAGGGGAACAACCTGGCCCTCAACTTCGACAAGACCAATAGGCCGGTCATGGACTACATAGATGGTGTCACAGTGGAGTAGGTCAGCGACTTCAAAATACCTTGGCATCATCATCGCTCAGAAACTCACCTGGTACATACAGTACCCAACGACCAAGTGGTGAGAAAGGCACAGCTAAGCCTCAATAGCCTCAATTAATATTAGCCTCAGTTTGGTATGGGGCTGCAAGCTCCTCCTTGGGCCTTCTACAGAGGTACCACTGAGATCATCATGACTGGCTGCATCACTGCCATGTACATTGGGAACTGTACCCAATACAAACAATAGAAAAGCAAGACAAGACATTTCCGCTTTACTTCCTGTCTGTGTCATGTACAGTAGGTGGCTGCCTCTTTAGGAGACCAGAAGTAGGTCACCATGAGTTTATAATTCCAATGGGAGAAGTGAACGTGAACACAGATTATTTAGCCCCATCGTCACTGAACTAAATATTGGACCCATTATTCTCAAGCCACACATCTTCAGAAAATAAATGTAATGGAGTAGAAGTATAAAAGTATCAAGAAATGGAAATACTCAAGTAAATTGAAAGCATCTTAAGTACAGTATGTGCAGCCAGCAATGTGCTGAGTTAAAGATCAGAGCCATCCCAACCACAGATGGTGTTTCAGACACTAAGAAGTGGCAAGTGCTTCTAGACAGATTTGGGGAGAGAAGGTGGCCAGGTCTACGAAAACAAGCGCAAAAGAACTGACTAGACCACATGACTGACTAGACCACATGATCACATGTGGGTGTCCCCAGCAAAATGAGTTAATATAGTATCAAAATCTGTTTAAGTATATGTACATCGTCTATTTGAAAATAGCTAATCTAGAAGCTTACAACGCGTCACGACATGAGCTCGGATCTGCTATTTTAAAATCTTAAAAAAAGAAAACATATTTTGAATATTTTTAAAACATTTTAACCACACAAATTTTGTATGGGGTCCCTGGAACAAAATATCTTCAAATGGGGGGATTCGGGGACAAATACATCCATGTACATTTTGAGAACCACTGGTTTAAACAACATTAGGAAGCAAGCCCAAATAAGCTACACTTTGGGAACATGCCCAAAAAAAAACAACCCACAACTACCAATATTTACAAGCGACTTTACAGAAAAACAAGCCCAATAAAGGCGCTTATAATAAGCAGACTTGGCAACACTGATAACCACAGAGATTATAGCCTGGGCAGCATTCCATTTTCGGGTATATGATCCGGTCGGGAGCGGAAGTAAAAAAAAGAAAAAGTGGCCGGATAGGCAGAACCGGAAAGACGTCTCACCCCAAAATAGGTCCGTGCTAATAAAATCCTTGATACGGCATTGTTTAGCTTATTTTTTAAATGTAAATGTGCGTGCACTATCCGGAGACTATTTAGCGTCGGTATTATCCCACGGGGAAATTCTATTCCATTTAAACCGCAAAACCGGATAGGCAGAACCGGAAAGAGGATTCTTTTTTCTTTTTTTTTTCAGTAGGCGTGGTCTAGACCGGATCATATGTTGTCTTCTGGAACGCAGACCAGGCTTTCCTCCGAGGTGGAAAGACTGGTGATGCGAGGTTACAGAGATTATGAACGAACAGGAAAAAGAAAAATAATCTTGGAAAACGCCCCTTCGCGCAAGCATGCACGCACACGCACACACTTGTTATGTGTTTCTCAGACATTCTGTGTGACAAACCAGAACATAAATAATTTTACTCTCATGTACCCATACATATGATTTAACAACAACAACAACAAAACCTTGAACCCTTTAAGTGTCCCTGGAAAATCTTAATGCAAAGTCTCTGTTGAGAAACAGACAAGTATCATTTCTCTGACAAATTGTCAGTTGAGTTTACATTTCCCGTACTGTAGCTATTTTTAAGCTAGAAAAAACACTGACTTTAGTGATGCAATACCAATCCAGAAGGAAATTTGAATTGGATTTGATCGATCAACTGATTGACTCAGACAGAGCAATCGGAACAATCAGCCTAACTTCATTTCAGATAGGTCTGCAATATAACAGGATTGTTGCTGTTTCCTCCAGGAGTGAACTGAATGTACTGTAAACAAGGGTGGATTACCGTACCAGCCTACCGGGCCCAGGCCAAGGGGCCCAAAGCCAGAGCCTTTGCAATTGCTGCACAGATTGTCGCTGTTATAAACTTTCCATTCATGCAGGTGTGTTAATATGGTTCTAGCCTATGCATGGGCACTCTAGGTCCTCTTGCAGTTAGAAATAGTTATTGTGGTGTTGACTGCAAGTCAGCCCAGGGATCCGATGTCCCATAATCCGCCTTCGACTGTAAGTCAAGTCATGGACTGTAATGCACTGTAACCGATCCTTTTCATTTGGACAGCGAGTGCGTTTTTGTGTCATTTTGTGTGGGAGCGATAAGAAGTGTAGTACAGATACAGCATTTTCTGGTTATTGCATGCACTACAATGATGCATTTCCCGTCATCCCCCTGTTGCGCGGGCAGCGTTCTCCCTAGCCACGTGGTCAGGGTTGGTTGGATTCCCGTTACATGCTCTTGGCCCGATGACAGCATGGGATAACCTGACCTCACGCATGAAACTGGATATGGTCTGTGGTTTAACGTGCGCGTGCACGCTTGCACACACACAAAGCATACGCACACAAGCATACGCACACGCACACACACACACACACACACACACACACACGCCACTCACCAAGGAGAGAATTGTGCACATACAAGCTAGTATGTGCACTAAGTGGCAGCTAAGTGGCACATAGAAGCTACATCTATTTCTCCTTGATTCTTTTCAGTGAGGCGATGGGCCTGTCCATACTGAGATCTGCCTGCTTGATGATGCCTACTGACGCAACTGCCAGAACCAAATCCACCCATCTGATATCCCCTCTGGAAGACCAAGCAAGAGAGACAGAGAGAGTAGAGAGGAAGACAGGAAGAGGAGGAAGATGGGAAACGGCAAAATGACGAGAAGGCTAGTGAGCAAGAGAACACGAGAGAAAGGAGGAGCGCTGAGAGGAAACAGGAGGAAGGCGAGAGGAAAGGGAAGAGGATAATATAGAACAAATCGTTCTGGTTAAAGGGCATTATGGCATCTCATTTGCAGATGATTACGGAAACCAGAAAAAGCAGTTCAGTGGTTTATCTGAACACACACACACACACACACACACACACACACACACACACACACACACACACACACACACACACACACACACACACACACACACACACACACACACACACACACACACACACACACACACACACACACGACTTAATGTCAGCACACACACACGACTTAATGTCAGCAGTTACAGGAAATACTCCACTACTTCAAACTGTTTATAGGGAAAGAAAAGTACAAACTGAACAAACGGCTTGCAAGCTAGGCCACAGTGCGTGTGCTTATTTATTTTGTTGCCGTTTTGTAAGGCTAATGTTTTGGCGGGGATTTATTTATTTGGATAAAAGGGACAAACATATGTGTTGATCTATTAAGTATTTTGTCCAGCTAGAGCCCACTCTTTTTTTCTCACCTCATCTACCGCTTTCCACCTCATCTATCTAGCCTAGATGTAAGGGCAGGCGGTGGATGGAGGAGCATATTATTTTGCACACAATAATGACATGCACTTTCTATTGACCAAGCCTCACTTACGTACCTCCACTCAAGGGCTATGATCGAGGGTGGAGGTGTTGGATATAAGAATACGGAATATGGATATTAGAAACGCACACATAGCCACACAAATACACACATATACAGAAACACAGTGAGCATCCAAGTTCTCCCACAGACGCCCTCACTCCCACACCCCACCTTTTCTATCACCCCTCCCAAAACGCACAGGCACGTACAGTACAAGCGCACAGACAGTGGTCATGAATGCGGCTCCGCAGAAGGGCGTATGAGTGGTGCTATAAGGTCCAAGGAGTGGGAGGTTTCTTTGGGAATCAGTCTGCTCTCTGGGCCTCCATCTGCACTCTCTCTTGCAGTGTCACTGTGCACAATTTCCTCATTCACCCTTTTCGAGATGATTCATGAAATATAATAATCTGGTGAATTCCTGCAATCTGACAAGCCGCCCGTTCCGTTTGATCTGTTCATATTTGTAATTATCATCAAAGCATAATGTTATAGGTGTTCCCATTTTCACTTGAAAGCCCTGAACTAAAGACAGGCCTAAGACAAACCAATTATACAAGGGAGGTTTCCAAAAAAAGTGCCATGACCTTTCAGAAAGTGAGGGAATAGTTTTTATCTCGATTCACTGTAGCTGAAACATGTATCATTTTATGGCTTTCAGTAATTTACGCCGTCAAAAATAAAAACCTTGCATGACTCGTTAATTCTTGTTCCTCCACTCATAAAATTGTCACTGTCTCTCATGAGTCTGACAGGGTTTGGTAACTTGCTTTACACTATGGCTGTGCTGAATTTGAATCCTGGAATAACACTTAAGTTTTCTTTTTTTTCTTTTTATTCTAAACTCAAAGGCAATTGACACTGGCAGCGGTTTGGAGTGGGATTATGTTTATGTGGGTGTGCATATGTTTATGCATCTCTGGTGTGTGGATGTATGAGCATGAATGCACATGGATCTGTGTGAGTGGGTCTATATGACTATTTATGCCAGAAATAAAAAGACTTTTGCATCATCTATGATTCAATCCAGAGATAACAAGCATTAAACTACAAAGCAATCACAGTCGGTGTAATGTCTAAACCTCATTGCACTGTTGGAAACAACAAATAAAACAAACAAACAAGCAGAACGATTTCTTAAGACAAAAAGAAAAGAAAGAAATCACTAGCAGCAACCAAGAAATTGTAATGTAAAGTAATTTCAGGTAACCTCCTCATAGAATCTGTCTGTAGATTACAATATGCAAAGCCAACTTTAACCAGATGTTTCAGTGTTTGCTTGATTACTCTATGGCATGTCTAATATGATCTTGTAAATATTACAACATCTATATTAATGAGTTAACATAAGTGACAGCTGGTTGAACATGATGCACTGTAGTACAGCATTTTTATGATATTGTTATAATGCATCGTCTTAACTAGCGGTGTGTCCATTTTTGCTACTCTGCCGGGTCTTCCCACAACAAGTTATTCTTATTGCCTGTCACTCTTTGTGGTTTTACCACCGACATTTGTGTGGTTATACAAAATAAACACTCAAATCACTGGTAAATGCCATGTGAATCCCTGTGAGTGTGAGCACAATAAAACGTGTAATAAGTTATTAATAAATTGGCTGAACAAAGAAGTAATGGAACACAAACATTTCGCTACAGGGAGTGGAGTAAATGGTGACTGTTATGAGAGGATGTTTAATGCATCAAGACAGGAATGAAAAATGCATTACCTGAAAAACAAATATGGGACAGAGAGAGAATTATTATTGCTGACTCCCCACAGGTGGCATATTGTAGTTTTACAAACTCGTTGTGTAAAAACATATCACTTATAAAAGCCTCCCCATGCTCTCCTGCCTGAGATAATACAAAGCTGACTAAGTTGTTCAGTTTGCATGACATACTCTTCACTTGCGGGGTAAATGTATAATCTTATTTTGTATAAGTAAGTGTAGAGAGGATATGTTGTTCAAGGCAGGAGTAAAGAGAATGAGAGTGTCTATTTTTGTTTCTTATACACTATTTGACAACTTTGGCTTTAACACTGATTTATTAAACATAATAAATTGCGTCTCTTTCTAGCCACATCTTTTCTACTCCACATTTTTTTGACTCAGTTTGTGTAAATTTCCCTCTCCTCTCCTCTCCTCTCCCCTCCTCTCCTCTCCCCCCGCCCCTCCCCCCCCTCCCCTCCCCTCCTCTCCTCTCCTCCAAATCAATTTTTTCTGGTTCTGTCTCCTGACAAGCTGAGTGACTCAGCTAGTCCAGAATACTCATGGATCTATCTATCTAAGCTGACACGAGCCATTATCTGATACACCCATTACAGAGCTACACACATCCCTTTTTGTGGTTTGTATAGGCAGCAGGGCCTTGGGGCGGCAGCGCTCCGGATGTAGAGCGGCTGCTTCGGAAGCAGAAGGTTCCAGGTTCGATCCCGCCTCCTCCTGGCATTGTGTCCTTGCACAAGACACTGAACCCCTATCTGCTCCCTAGGAGGAGCAGGTTGGTGCCATGTGAGGCATACTGTACATTACTGTTTCCCAAACAGTGGGTCGGGGACCAATTTGTATGGGTCGTGAGTAAATGTCACCTTTTTTCCGTTGCCTACATTTAAAAAATATTTATTATTTCAAAAGATTTTTAAAGGTTTGACCAAAAAAATCGCAACCTTTCATCAATTCAAAAATATTCCAACATGTTGGAATAGGAATTTATTTTTCATAAATAAAATGAGGAAATCTAATAATTTTCCTAAAAAAAATAAAAGAAACAAAGTTTAAGCAGAAGTGAAAATTGCAGATCTACAAGCTTGTGAGCTTATTTTCACTAGTTTGGTGTACATTGTCAACCACTTTGAGTGGTTGGAAGACTACAAAAGTGCTACATAAATGCAAATATATAAAAGCTAGACCTTTTTATGTTGCTGTGTCCATGTGTTTGAAGACCTTTGAAAGTCATACCAGTACTATACCACAGAGCACCTCATGCCCAAGATGTGATGGGATACAGAGTGGGTTATTATAACAACATGTGGTTATTCTTACACAGTCACAGTAGTCGTACACAGTAATAACTGCAGTGTTATTTTAACTCTGAGAGTTTACAAAGGTGAGTGTACATTTGTACACTCTCAGTGTATCTGTACATTTGTACACTCTTTGTACAATTGATCTGTACATGTGTATACTCTCAGTGTTACAAATTGATAACTTAACACTGAGGATTTTGCTGTGTACCCATTGTTTAACGGGACATGTGGCCTATGACCTACTGTACAGTTTTGAGTCCACTGTGAATTGAAACCCACAACACAGAAAATGGCACTGTCAAATATCAATAATTCATATAGATAAACGCATAGATTTACAAAAGGGCACGCATACTGTATTGTAGGCTACAGTATC
This sequence comes from Gymnoscopelus microlampas, assembly GCF_963454915.1. Lineage (NCBI taxonomy): Eukaryota > Metazoa > Chordata > Actinopteri > Myctophiformes > Myctophidae > Gymnoscopelus > Gymnoscopelus microlampas. Next base: position 20,564,154 of record NC_139953.1, read on the forward strand.
GCCTTGTTATTACTTTGGTTCATACATAACTCATGTAAGGAGATATTACAAACAGAGGTCAGGGTGAGCATGTAGTGGCAGTGCTGTGAGTGCTTAAACACAGTTTTGCATATTAAAGAGAGAAGAGGACATGCTGTTTAAATATTTCCCTGTGGCCTTTTCTTCTGCCCCATTGTTTTGTGTGTGTGTGTGTGTGTGTGTGTGTGTGTGTGTGTGTGTGTGTGTGTGTGTGTGTGTGTGTGTGTGTGTGTGTGTGTGTGTTTGTTTTCGTTTATGGCTGAGCTTGTTTTAACTTGCGTGACTCACCATGCCGTCACAGATATTGCACTGCATCAGGACATGGCCATGGGCTTATCGCATTACCAGTGACGTCATTATTGCTACAATCATTCGTTTGGATTTAGAAAGAAAGTTACAGTCTTGGTTTTCCCACAAATGTTATTAACGCGACAATTCTATTAGGGTATCAGGGGTTGGCCAAAGCGCACAATCAATACTTTGACTGATCACAAAGACAATCGAGTGCAGCACACAAGGTCAGAGAGACCTTGTGTGTCTGACAGGGTTTGCAAAAGTGTAGAACCCTCCAGGGACCTGACAAACCTCTCTCATCTTCTTCTCAGAGGGGTAAACACTCCTTTACGTCTTTCCGTCGTCAGGAAGGTGTTTTTGGTTTATGGGTGTTTACCGTCTGCCATGTAGCGGGGAAATTACCCTCCAGATCAGGGACAGAGTTGGGCACCTGGGGAACACGGGAGGGGATTGTCTCGCAGACGGAACCCTTGGCATAACAGGCCTGGTGACGCGGGAACATCTATACGCGACAGCCTGTCATCTTGAATTGATTGAAGGAGAAAACACACGGTGTTACCCCTTCCTTCACGTTTGCTCACTGGCAAAAACACGAGCCAGACCAGGAAGGACCTCTGTGAGTCATTGTTTGTCGTTGGAAAGTCGAGAAGAGGAGGTTAGAAAATAAAATGGAACTAATGCCACAGTAGGCTGTATCATTAATGATACATGTATCTCCTAAAGTATCTAACAGGAAGTACAGGGTGTACAGGGCTATAGAAAGTTCTGGTTGGCTGGACAACATGTAGACCTGTCAGTTGTACTTCCTGTATTTCAGGTTAGACACTTTTGGCAGTAGTTATTTTCCAGGATGTATCTCCTTATGAGATGGAGATAGCATTTGTAACAATGTTAATGACACAGTAGAGGGGATGTTCACATCTAGTTCTGCTGCATACTATGCGTTTTTTTTCCCTAAAGCTTTCTTCCCTTTTCTACATTCTAAATCTCTCTTCTCGCAGGCGAATGACAGCTTTCTGTAGTTCCAGACCATTACATTATTTCCATCACTTTAGACAGTAAATCGATCCTTCATGGTCCTCCCTGCTAAAATGATCTATTGGTTCTGTATAGGGAACATTAGGGAGAACCACGGTACAACTGGTTTTAGGAAAAGGCTTACATAGACAGAGGTGTTGCCAAGCCAGTCATATGAAACAATAGATCCACCCTGTTACAACTCACATCCTTCAACACCAGCCACAACACAACACAACACAACACAACCCACTGTAGATCCTAATCAGTCTTCAAATGAACATTTGGAATTGATGTTGGTTATGTCAGAGCTGAAAACCTCTAGCTTGAACTTTAAAGAAATAGCAACCTCACTCATTGGAGTGACCAAATTGAAGTGACCAAGAGCCACATACACATATTCCCTGTCACTACCTCCAACAGCAGAAACAACACACATACACACTGTAGATTCACATCAGCATTCAATTCCAGAGCCAGGTCCAAAATGACAGCAACAGTACAACAACACTACACACAGCATCCAACATAAGCAGCAGCAGCAGCAAAGAAAAATAAAAACAATGTTCCTACCTTGAGCCGTCTTCTACTTGACTTCATCAGTTAAGTAAGTGATGGCCAGGGTCAAACTTTGGAACCCATGGATAGAGAGATAGAGCCACCCTCTCTCTATAGTTCATCCCTGCATGGATGAGCCCTCCAGTGGCATCTCCGGTCATCTCCATCCTCCATACATCTGGCAAACTCGCTAGTACTTTCCTCCTCTGCTGGGAGCTCCCAGTGTCAATAGCAGTGACCAACCAGCCTCATTCTCCTGGCTGCCACCTTCTCACTCACCCCTGGTACTAGCTCCCTGTTAGATTGACCGAGCGGTCATGACCCGAAGTGAGGAGGCAGAGGCAGGAAATATATGAAATGCCACTTGGTGGGCCTTTATTCCAAAAAGAGTTACAGTGTCCATAATATAGATCCTAACAATAAAATCATGTCCTCTGGCCAGATGTTACTCTGACCAGCCCTACTTACAGACTGGCATAGAAAGCAGCCTTTTATACCCCCAACCCTCAGGTGCTACCAACTACAGGGTTGCTCTATCATAATAATTTCCCATAAAACCCCCCCACATACCAAACCCAGCAATATACCCACTATGTAAACCACAATATGACATCACTTAACTGATCTAAATGAACTACTATCCCCAAACCCCACAATAACCCACAAACATAACCATATAACATTTTCCCCACCCCTGGCACAATCCTATCTGATGGAACCCTCCCGGAACTATAAATGCAGCTGTTGTTTCCCCGGGGATTCTTTTAATACTGCACCCTGGGAGTAGGAGACAGGAAAGGACAAGTAAGTTGTGAGAAACATAGCAATAACATTTATATTCTTAGAGCCCATAGCATAACTATTCTAACTTTCACAGGTGACCCCTCCCCTGATGTCTGGAACACACATACATGCCAACAGATATATATTATAATTATAATCCATTACTTGTCTCCTACTTATTTATCATGTGCAATATATACCTGTATAACTGTGTGTCCCCTGACAAATACATGAACATATCCCAAAGTCCTGTAACGTAACGGAGATTAAGAGGACCTCCGTTACACTCCCCATACAGATGCTTGTTGGTAACAGGTTCATCCTGGTTAATGTTTAGTATTGCACATAGCATTCTGTTGTAGCACAGTGGCCAGGGACTTCTGTAGAGAAGGTTTCAGGGTCCAGCATTCACAGCTGTAAGGAGTGCAGACTCTACAGGACTGAGAAGAAGCTGAGCTTGTGGGTCTGCGGTCTTTGTCTAGGCTCTTGTAGCTGTGTACATGGCTCCTATGATCCGGAGTAGGTTGGGAGGGACACTATAAGCATTGAGTGTCTGTCTGTCTGTCTGTCTGTCTGAATGAAAGGAAGAACGAAAGAAAGAAAGAGTGACAAAGAGTCTCATATAATGTACCCTGTCACAATTCACTACTTCAACAGAAGCCACACCACACACAGCCTAGTATACGTATACTGTATCCCGTCACAACATTGTGGCATATTCCAGAACCAGCTAGAAATCACACACACACACACACACACACACACACACACACACACACACACCTGTACAAACGTAGGCTAATGCTTTAGGCTAATGTGTCTGCATGTTGGTCAGCATTACACTCAAACACAGCTCAAAACAACATACTCAATTTAGGCATTTAGCAGACTTACAATAAGCAAGGTAAACACATACATCAAATGCATGAGAGAGTGCCTCGTTTAATTATTTATTGATGCATGTGAGTGTTTGGGTTCTATTACTCTTCTTCCAGTGAAAAACAATATCTAACTTTTAACTGAAAAAGTTGCATGGTACGACATGACTTCAACCTAGGTGGCATAGTCAAATTTATTATTTTATATTCCTGGTCAGATAATTTATGTCAGGCACCGGTGAAAAGGACTCAGGTGCAGACATAGGCAAAAAACAAAACTGTGGGCAGGCAAAAGGTTAAAATCCTAAAAACAGTCAGTGAAGGGAGAGGTACAGTCAAAGGCTTGGCAAAACATCTCCAGATACAGTCAAAAACTAAGCTTTATAAGAACATGGCTTGGAACAGAGCTTAGAATACATACAAGACAAGCTGTTGAAGACTGGGTGTCACTGCGCTGAGTGATGTTAAATACTGCTGGCTTGATTGCAGGTGAATGAAGTGCAGGTGCTCACACTGGCTCTTGACACACCCCCACACAGACCTAAACTGTGACTATTAGAATCCCACATTCCCCCTTAGAGAAGTAGGCCTGCCGCCTGACACAAAATAACTTGTGTGCTTACCTTTGAATGAAATTTGTAATGACTTGTCTGTTCTTCTACTGGATCTCTTCTCCACTAGTCCCTCCCTAACGTTTTAGTCTAGTTTTTTATTTGTTGATAACATTGTCAATATATTTAGCTTCGTTTTTGTTCAGTTTTTGCCCACATTTCGTTTTAATTCACCACACCAAGTGCATATTTACTATTAGATGGGAGGGAATATGTACAAAATCATAAAGATTGTGCACTTGGTCACAGGTTTTAGATTTTTGGCATGGTGTTAGGTATGGGTATAAGGTTTTTAAAAACCATCGCAGAAACTCCAATATTAGATGGGTCAGCATAATGGTTGAACCCCCAAATAATTGAACTACGTGTTGTTATTGTTGAATGTTATGTGATTGTTTTGTGTCATTGTTTGTGCGTTGTGCCTGAGGACGCCCTGGAAGACGAGATGATGCATCTCAAGGTGTTTATCCTCCAATAAATCTTTCCAAAAAAAAAACTAAATCCGCCATCAGGATCTGTAAAAACTTAAAGGAGCACGTCACCCATTTTCAACCGTATCTTCATAGAATTGGTCCTCAATCATGCTCTTTATAAGATGGTACAATTTCTGTCTACTTGCTCTGCTACTTAGAAGAGGGCTATGGAGAGTCACCAATGATCAATGATCATTTCAAACAAGATTTAAAACTTTTTCTTGATGAAAGAAAAATGGCTTCTATTTCAGTGTGCTAACTTTCGAGGAAGACAAAGGCTGTTGTTTCCATTAGCTTGAAATCCCCACCAATGATGTCATTGGTAGGCAGGTTTCCAAACTGTCCACAGCCCACCTCTGAGGGACACAGACCGAGTAGGCAGAAATGGCTATATTTCATAAGGAGCATTAGTTATGTCCAATTAAATATGGGTGAAGTGCTCCTTTAAGTTAAAGAGTGACAGAAGGGAGGGGAGAGATAGCTGCAGCCAGAGGAGTCCAGACAGTGTTTGTGAGCAACTGCAGTACAGTTGTACTTTAATAAGGGTGTGCATCTTTCAAACCACACCCTGAGATTTTGTCAGGCTGTCCCGCCCTCATAGCACCATGGGGTAGACTGCATAACTATAGGGAACAGATTCCTCTTACAGTAGCTAGTGTGTTAACGTTTATGTCTGTGGTTGAATAATTTTGTCTTCAAATTTTTTGTTGATGATGCAATTTTTTTATTGTTTGCCTCAGGTCAACAAAACAACTTGTGTTTCAGCAAAGGAACATAACAGGCTTTGATTTTAAATGTCTTCCATGCCACACCTGTGAAATGTCCTTTGTGGACCCGATTAGTGCGTCTTTAAAACGGGTGCGTTGAGTGGTGACAGACTTGACAATGTGAAGATGTCTCGAAAGACATGTGCTTTTTTTTAAACTTTGGTTATTGTGATATCAGAGCATTGAAAACATCTGCACATAATAAATCGCAGCAGCTGGTTGCCAACTTTGCACACCTCTGTGTAGACCACTGGTCCCTCCACCGCCCATGCATCTGGATCATATCACCAATGGATCTATGACAGTGACGGACACTGCTGCGATGCAAAGGAACAAACAGCAAGGCTCTTGCACAATTAACCACATAAGCCATATACTTTGCCATACACCGAAAAGCCAATCTACAAGCTCATGCATCACAATGCGTTGTGAGCTTGTAGATAAAAGGATCTACATCATTAGTAGATCTGCTATTTTACAATATACTCTAGGCCTAATGATGCTCCAAATAGGGACACATAAGGTTGAAAGCGGTTAATCCTTTGACTAAATGACTTGAACGTCAGGATCACTTGAAATGTCAGCCTAACACTGAGGTGGAGATTGAAATATTATACCCCAAAGGTTAAGAAACAACATGGGGTCTATTAACAGCGTGGGATTCATGTGGACCTCGTACATCATGTGGCCAGTCTGTGACGCCAGTAGTGACGTATCTATGACTTATGACTCCAATGCGACCGTCATTCACTTCCTCTTATAGGTGGCTTGGCTTTGAAAGAGTGTAGCCGATGACATCATCATATATACGTCATCCGTGCTCAAATAAGGATAATCCAAGCCCCTTGACTTCTATTATAAGTTCAAAGTTAAATGTTTCAAAAAGTATAGAACGTGTGAACAACAATTTGTGGGGTTCTATGTTTGCCTAGTGGCAGAATGCACAATACATTTGGATCGGCCCAGTGGTTTGCGAGACACACAACAGACCCTTTTAGACCGCTAGACTTTCAGGAACACGCCGTAATAGAAAAAACGTGGCTTGAGTCTTGTCAGATTAGTGTGGTCTGTGGTGACACGTTGCAGAATTCTTAATTGTGAAGATGATGCTGATGATGATGATGATGATGATGGTGACTCATCCATTTGGGGGAGAAAATGCAGCAGACTGCTCTCTGTGGAAGTCGAGACTCTAAGATCAATCATTATAGAATCCTCCATATTCGAAAACAAACCCAGACATTTTATGAGTTCTGTTTGGAGCCTCACTCTATCTAGCACCCCTCCCCTACGTACCCAGACCCTGTGTGCGCGTGCGTGTCAGACTCTCCAAACACCATTACTCCATTGTTCAAATATCATTAAATCAGCATTATGAAAAATGCAAACCAACACACACACACACACACACACACACACACACACACACACACACACACACACACACACACACACACACACACACACACACACACACACACACACACACACACGCATGCACACACACACACACACACACACACACACACACACACACACACACACACACACACACACACACACACACACACACACACACACACACACACACACACACACACACACGTACTACATACACATAAACACATAATCCCTGTATGGTCAACCGCTGGATCCTCTCACCTCGAAGGAAAGTGAAATACGGTAGTTTGGGGAGTTGGGGAGAGTTCTTAAATCTTCTAGATTTATAACAAGATAATGTTTTAGTTATAATTTCCTGACGCCTGCAAATATGCTTTGAAAGTTGCTCGATGAATGAACTTGTTTGGAAGATAGTGTCCAAAGTCAAAGATGAGTGACTGTTCACAGAATTATTTCTGAGCGGAATGTAGGCTAATGCTCAATTTACGCTCCAGCGTACAATGCCGAAAATAGCCGAACTACAAGCTTGTGAGCAAGATCTGCTATATTCCACCAAGTATACTGTAAATCATGCTTTAAAGTCAGGGATGACTGTTGAGCTTGCTGCCATGTTTGGGTCTTCTTGAGTTATATCTGGTTTTGTATGTTGAGGGATCCCTCCCCCCCTTCGTGTGTGTGTGTGTGTGTGTGTGTGTGTGTGTGTGTGTGTGTGTGTGTGTGTGTGTGTGTGTGTGTGTGTGTGTGTGTGTGTGTGTGTGTGTGTGTGTGTGTGTGTGTGTGTGTGTGTGTGTGTGTGTGTGTGCTTGCATGTATGTGTTTGGGGGTGCTTCTGTTCGCTTTCACAGTTGTTAGTTCTTAAACCTGTAGATGTGTGTCTGACCTCATCTGTGTGAACTAGCCTTTACAATTATAGGTGACGGCCATGCAGAGACCATTAGAGGGGCAGGTGCTCAAAGTTCAAAAGGGGCACATGGAACAATCCTCCTATATTAAAATTGCCTTAAGGAAGGACCGGCCCACGGGCCATGTCGTCGTCACGCTCATGTCACTATGACTCAGTGTGTTGGATAACCTCAATGTGTCGTCATGGCATCAGGCGCAAACTTTTCAGTCAGCTCCATATATGGGCAAAAAAGGGGACAAGCCCATATATGGGCATATACTGATGACATCAGGGATCTCCATATGTGGGTATAAAAGGGACAAGGACTGACAGATACAGAGATCTCCATTATGGGCTTATCGGTCGGATCGGCGGTGCGGCGAAAGTGTGAACCTCTAATATTTTAAAACACCATACACCAACATAATTTACAGCCATATTTTACAGACCATAATCTTGTTTAAGTAGCTTTATTTATTTTTCACACACACACACACACACACACACACACACACACACACACACACACACACACACACACACACACACACACACACACACACACACACACACACACACACACACACACACACACACACACACACACACACACACACACACACACAATCAATGGTAATGCTCAGGTTGTCTGTGGCTGTGCATAGTCATGAGAAGGTCAGCTGCTGTGACGTCAGAATGCATTGGAATGAATCCCCCCACAACCTCCAATACGGCCCACTGAGTCACAGGGTCTTTAAATCAAGTGTAATGCAGACAATTCAGATTGCTGCAAGATGGTCTGTAAATCAAATGTAATGACGACAGTAAAGCCTGTTGTATGGCCAAGAAACCACTGTCTTTCAACAAATTCACAAATCCTCTTAAATGGCAGACAAGAAATCAATGTGAATCTAGCAATGTTATCTTTTTATGGTGTACAAAGTTTTACAACAAAGCCATGTTTTAGGGCAAATGCATTTGGACTTTGGATATCACGTGAGAGTCGAGAACAAGTCGCAGACAGTGAGGCCTTGAGGCACGTGAGGCACACCCTAGCGAGCCGCCAGGCGAGCAAGTGCCCAACACGATCAGCTGATGGCCTCACATGTGGACAAGCATGTTGTCTGAGTTGGCAAGCCTTGATGGACGGAATAGGTTGTCATGTGAACCAAATGAATGGTCCCTTCGCACATCACCACACCACTAAATCACAGTGATTGGGGCGGGAAATTTGGTTTGGAAAAGCATACACTGCACGCAGCCCAGCTACTGTAACTGTTCCCTCCAACACTTGAATCATCAACTTCCTGATGGTTAGGAAGCAGCATGTGATCCCATGTCCATCAGCACTGGCACCAGGGCTGTGTTCTCTCTCCACTCCTGTAGCTCCTTTCACAACATTGACAACACAGGTCGGCTCTTTATGAACGGGCATTTATTGCTTCAGGCTTCATTCATCCCTCAGTCATGCCGTGTGAACTACGGTATTGTCAAAAAATAATAAAAAAATCACATAACATAAATCAATTGAAAATATGATGACATAAGAAATGCGCAATGCCTGTAGGAAATCTACAAACAGAAAATATACCTTGTTGGCCGCTTGTTGTGGAAAAGGTCCTTGGGTCTTTGAAAGTCTCTTTAACCGACACCATCCTCATCGACGGTGCTGCAGTGGAAAGGGTCAGTGAGTTCAAGTTCCTCGGAGTACACATCGAGGAGGACCTTAAATGGGAGACGCACACCACACACGTGAAGAAAAAGGCTCAGCAGCGACTGTACTGGCTCCGCCGCCTGAAGAAGTTCGGAGCAGGACAGCGCATCCTCAAGCTGTACTACAACAGTTCGGTTGAAGGCATCCTAACAGGCTGTGTCACGGCCTGGTATGGGAACTGCACTGCCCGAGAGAAGATCAACCTACAGCGAGTAGTGCGATCGGCAGAGCGAATAACGGGAAGCGAGCTCCCAGCGCTCCAGGATCTGTACAAGAAGCGGTGCGTGGTCAAAGCCAAGCGCGTCATCAAGGACAAGTACCACCCAAGTCACAAACTGTTCAGAACCCTACAACGACCACGGCCGGGGAAGGGGACCTACCGCAGTATCAAGAGTTCCACGACCAGGTTCTGGAATAGTTTTAACCCGGCTGCTGTCAGAATGCTGAATGAGGCATGAGCCCCTCTTCAGCTGCCTGACAATAGATGGTACTGCCCAGCTGGTCGCAGACTTTCTGGCTCTTCCTGAACACACCTGTGGATTATACCAGGGACAAATGACTTTGGACTTAGCTCCCCCTCGGATCCGCATACCTGTAGACCACACCAGGCACAGATTACTTTTTTTTTGTTGCTCTCCCTCATGGAGCTACTTGCGGATTATACCAGGGTCAGTCCCACCCTCAGGTGGACACGCTCTGACCTTTTGCACCTTAATCCCATGTATAATGCACAAACTTTTTTTCTTTTTTTTTCTTTTTATTGCGCTTTTTTTTCTCTCTAAGCACCTTAACGTCTATAAGTATATCATGCACAGTATACATACATTGCTGCTATGCTCAGGCACCTTAGTTTGTTTCTTTATCTCAGGTACTTTGTAAATATGTAGATAACTTGTTTGGCCTTCTATTGTTCTCTTGTTCGATCTCCTTCCCACTTGCCCCCCTCCCCTCTTCTTCTTCTCTCTCCCCACTCTTCTTTCTATGGAAGGTTGCGATGGGAATGATGTACAAAAACGAATTTCACCCACTTTTTTACCTTGTAAATCTGTGATGTGACAATAAACTGATTCTGATTCTGATTCTGACACTTTACAGAGCTTAATCAAACAGGTTTGCTTCACCTGGCTTGTGACATGCATCAATCTCATAGGGGTCCGGTGTAGTGCTAATGACAAGGAACTTTCGTTCTGTCCCAGAACGTTTCAATCACATAATGCTTACAATTTTAACCTTACATGAAATCAATTATCAAACCTATTATTTATTAATTTATATCATGAAATTATGAATTATGCTGTATGAAGTTATGACCATACATTTCTGGGATTTTAGCCGTTTTAGTGTTTTTATAGTAACAGCACTTACACCTCCTGTACTCGCTCTACACACCAACGCCTGTACCTTCACGCTAGTGGGCATCATCTCCAACAGCAAGTCCTTCTACCGAAGACAGGTGGACAAAACTGGTGAGATGAATGGCCAGGCTGTATCACTGGTGGATGGTGGGGATCACCACCATCAGTACAGGTCCTTTATTTCCAAAAGCCACCAACAAGCTCAACAAAAACAAGGTGAGGAATTAATGAAACAGTTCATTCCTGAAGACCCCCCCACCCATGTTATCACATGTTTCTTCTGGCACTTTAGTCAGAAATAATTCCTTTATTCCCCACATCCTGGCAATAAAGTGATTCTTAGTTTTGGCCTGGATCGCTAGGCTGCAATGCCAGCCTGACAGCGTGTAGCGCATTCGAGTCCCAATCCCGACGACCTTTGCTGCGTGTCACTCCCCATCTCTCTCCCCATTTCCTGTCAGTCTATTGTCCTATAAATAAAGGCATAAAAGCCCCCCCCCCCCCCCCCCCCCACCCACAAAAAAAAAGGAAAAAAAGTTCTGACTATCAATTGGCCACATTCACACAAGTGGCCATTTTGCCCTTGCGTCATACTCGAGGGTGGGGAAACACCTCCCTGACAGGGCTGAACAATGAAGATGTGCAGCTCTTGCTACCCTCTGTACAGAGGTAACTACCGGCATACAGAAACATGAGGCACCTCACCCCAAGTGACAGGGTTCTATAATTCATTATAGTGGTGGGGTATGATTCATGCATTTCAGACACGAGCACCAAATTGGCATAAGTGACAATGGAGACACTGTCCCCGGAGTGTACGCGTCGTCCAGACAGAGGATGTGTTAGAATGGACATTAACTAACTGATTGCATTCAGTGGATCTATCCTGGCCCATTTTCATGATTTCTGGCATTACTCTTCTCCTCGTTTATTTTCTAATCGAAGCAGAACCGGAACTTACGTTAACTCTGGTCTCTGAAGCGCTATCATGATTCTCCTCCAAATGAATGGGAGTTTTAACAAGTTGCTTCACAAGATTCTGTATAGTACATGGGTGCGTGCGTGCGTGCGTGCGTGCGTCCATCCTTGGATTTATGGCCTTACGAAATCTAACACATTTCTAAAATATATTGTATGTATGTTAGATTGAAGGGACTGAATGCATTACGCTGTTCGATGGAAAGTGGCCTTAAGTCATCTATTGTAACATCTTAAATTACTTTTTACCATGGCTTCTGTTGTCGTAGGAGACATGGATCTCCCACCCACAAGCACCTTGGACTGTCCAGTGGACTCATTTCATCATTTCATCACTCGTTCTCATGCTATTCCTCAAAAATGTGGAACGCCCTACCAAAAGGAGTAAAGGAGTGTAAAACCCTACTCTCCTTCAAAACTGCCCTAAAGATACACCTTCAGGAGGCTGCAATTGGAAAATGGCCCCTGTCTAAGTCCTAACCTTACCTACCCCCCCCCCCTCTCCTTCTTCTTTTGTACATATTTCTCACTCTTTATACCAGTAACCTGTAAACTGATTGTATGACATTCTATAGTAGTTGTGTATAACTGTCTGCCTCTTATATGTCACCATGATTTGTGTGCATGGGGAACTCATTTGAAACAAGCTCAGTGCTTTTATGAGTCTTCCAGTTTAGTAGACCTCGTATTGTGAATTTGTACTTCCATGTACTGTTGTTCTCATGTCTTACTAAATAAAGTACATCAATCAATCAATCAATCACCACTTGTTTAAAGACAATTTCAGATCATCTTCGAACACATCCTTGCACTTACTCCCCACCCATCAGAGCATGTTTATATCTCCGTTCTGTTTATATGTTTCTGGCTCTTTTTCTGTGCTTCCCCTTTTTTATAGTTTCCTTTCTCTCTTCATCACATCACCCCTATATCTCCCCTTTATCCCTGTTTCCTCCCGTTTTGGCCAAGGCGTGCCTCCTTCTTCCGCAGCTCTTTTGTTAAGGTCAATTACTTGGCAAGGGATAGTTTGGGTTTGGAGTTGTGGGTCTATCCATGAAACAAGCAGTTGTCCAGATAAAACATTAGATCAATCTTATGACTGAAGAGAGTGAAATCTGGTTCCTGAAAAATAGATACTGTATTACAACCATGTGTTGACCAAAGGGAATGGAGGGTACATATTTTATACATTGGCGATCAGTGATATTACTGTAGTTGTGTAACCTCTATTCATGTTACAGATGTGGGCTTACATAACATTACATATATATTTGGGAAACATTATTCAAAAGAAAAAGTTGGCATTTGTTTGGGGTACAAGAAAAGGTGGGATTTGCCACACAAGGACATTTGCACTAACGCATAATTATATGTCAATTATTTTGGTAAAAGCTCATAATACTTTCCTGTGACTGTCTGTAGAGCTGTAACTCATTGTGATGTTATAGTTTATGTGCAAAAGACCGAGGGAAACTTACTATATCCAAGTACTGCAGATGCATGCTGGGACACAGAAGCCCATTCTTTTAATGCGCTGAAAAGAATTTGAAGCCAACCTTTTTTATAATGCCCTGATTTTGTCAATGCCCCTGTTTTTAAAGCCCTGAAAGTTAATGCCTCACTTCCAATCTGAGAGTTTCTGAGCCAATATGTAATAGTCTATTCATAGACTTGGAGCAAGTCTTTAGTCAATCCATTATAGTTTACCAGTGCGTTCTGGGGTGAAGTAAATTCCCTGTTGGAGTCAGTAGTGCAGCAACAGAGTTGGATATCTCCTGCCAGCTTCCCACCCTCGAACACGGGCAATTGTGATCACAAATGGTGCATTTATATAGAGCCTTTATCCAAAGCACTTTAAAGTCACCCATTCACACACACAGCGGAGGCAACCATGCAAGGCACCAACCTGCTCATTGGGATCAGTTTGGGTTTCAGTGTCTTGCTCAAGGACACAGTAACCCAGGGAGAGTCGGGGATTGAACAGGGAACCTTCTGATTCCCAAGAGGACACTCTACCTCCAGAGTGCCCAGCCAAGCCGGATGCACCGGAGAATTCAAACCCCTGTTCTACACGGATGCCTTTTCCCCCTGTGCCACCTGGACGTCCTTACCTCAACTTTCTTGCAGAACAAAAACTTAAAGTCCCCCTTTTTCTGGAGAAAACAGTGCTGAAATCTCTTAATAGGAAAAAATATATAAGTTTTATGCCCTTGTATAGAAATCCCTGATGTCATCAATATGATGTCATTATGACGATGTCATTATGACGTCGGCATTGTACTGACATCATAGACAGGCCTCCAAGTGCTATGTATACTGCGCTAAAAATAAAAAATACATCCTTGTGGCAAATATACCATAATGTGGCATACCATATATATGAAATACATTGCAATAGAACTATTACAAGGGAACATTTGATCATTCTAACTGCAACCACTCACTCCTTTCATACTACTACAGTATGGTGTGTTGGCTTAAATGAGATTGTTACTGTACATTAACAGTTTCCCAAACAGATGAGTTATGAAAAGAACAGAAAACACAGGCTGGCGGGTGGGGGGGGGGGGGGGGGGGGGGGTGTAACTGATACGGATTGAAAGATGAGTCACTGTAAATGATAAATCAGACTGACTCACTGGCTTAAAAGACTTCTGTGGTGTTATGTCAGTATGCATATTGTCTGGTGGACAGTAACAAAGTACTTTACTCGTAGTAAGAGTATTTGTATTTTTGGATACTTATTTTGGATACTTCCACTCCACTTAATTTCAAAGACAAATAATGTACTTTTGACTTCACTACATTTCTAGTTGGAGAAGAGAGTAATTAACCACATAAGCCCTACAGTAAGCCTACTTAAAATATCCTATAATACTGTATTATAATTTGTAATATATAAATGCACAAAATCTCTGTCCGTCTGGCATCAGTCTGTAGTTCACGTATCTCGAGAGCTGTCCGTCAACCAACAGATCGACAGAGCAACTAGGAATAGGTCTGTATACTGACTCAAGTACTGGGGTTCAGTACTTTGTCCACCACTGGATATTGTAAATTCCTATATTACAGTATAAGAAAAAATCTGTGTTTTCTACTGTTCTTACCGTTGCCAGATGGATTGATGGTAATAGATGTAATTGTTTTTATTGTGTTCTATGAAATGATCTAATACTTACATTGATGCAATTTGGGATGGTGGTGTGGGGTGGGGGCATAGAGAGGACTACTGACCCAGACACAGTATGACTCAGCCAGGGTTGAGATGATGTTGCTGTTGTCATTTGACATCACCTGAAGCCACAGGAGGTCACATCAACCAGAAGGTCATGGTGGCTATTCTGGCAGGTTATGCCAAGGCCTGACACTGTAGGTGTGTTCTGCTCCCCAAAAAAATGGAAAAACTTCTTTCAGTGCTTAAGATAAAACATATACATTATATCAACAGTAATTTGACAGTATATACTGGATACTGTATACTGTCATTGCCTAATCATATTGAACCAAGGGCATAGCAGTCCAAGTGAAGCGAGGTTAGATACTAGGACAACAACAAATGTCAGGTGATAATTTGTTTACACTGTAGCCTTATTTACTCACAAACATGAGACAATTGCATTTGAACTGTGCTTATTGGTTAAATAAATTAACATTAATACAACCATGGATTTCTTACATATTGAACAATATAATAAGAACATGAATAGTTTATACTTAATCCTCATCTTCAAATGCTGTCACGTGATACTTCTATAGCATCTTGATGCTGGACCCTTGTTCTGGTTAGATTGGGTTGACATTCTGTCAAAATCTGCTGTGTTGCTTAACCACTCAAACCTTATGTACTTAGTTGACTGGGGTCCCGCAGGATTATATATATACAGTATATAGTCTGGAACATATATATTAAATGTTGAGCGAATGTTAGTTTTGGATCCAAGTGAAGTTATAGCTCCTCTGTTTACAAAAGCGTTATATTTCTTTGTGTCCAAGGTTTATGTTTACACAGTGACTCAGAGTGGGAGCGCTCATCGAGAGTCACTCCTAAGTGTCATGTTTCTAAATATAAAAATGGTTTGGGATCACCAGTGAGGTCACATTACAACATCAAAACAGACAGTGATGGTAATAATCACTGTTTGTTGACAGCTATATTCTATTAGATGTTCTAATATTCCTTTTTAATGTCTCTCAATAAAGTGTTGCATTGGAGCTACACATGTGGGCTACTTTTATATTTTTTACTACAGTAAAATCCTCAGTTAGCCCCATGAAAAAGGATAGCACTCCTACAGTACTCGTTTATAATGGATAAATCAATAGTTGATTCTACTTGCAGACACACCACGCACAATCAAACATCCGCCATAAACAATAGGCCACAGTTGATTTTTATTAGGTCTGGGTTTTGGGGGGATTTTAAAGCAAAATTTGGCAGACGGGACTTTCACTTCTTGTTACTTGTTCTTTCAACAGAGTCTTCCTGGGGAGATAGGCCAGGGTTTGTGAGCTGCGTGGATGGTTTGCAGATGCAGGACTGAAATCCATTGAGCAGCTTGGGTAATGTTTGGGAACAGTTCTAACAACTTCCTTGGCTCATGTTCTTGCCAGGCCATGTTCGACTAATACTGCTCTATCTACAAAGTAAAGTTTGGATCATTCATAAGGCTGTGGGATCAATGGGCCGCTTGTGCTTCACAGATATTATACGGTAACTGTACTAGTGCTAAGCTACAAGGTACAGCAGTAGATGGAGCAGAAGAAAATAGCCAGGGCTCTCCCAGGTGACCACCAGAAAAGAGAATCATATATGCTTCCACATGAATCATATGGTTGCTGGAGGATTGTGGTCCAGTCTTCTATAGGGAAGGTTGCTTATTGATGGTCTAACCGAATCAATGGCAGTGTGGTCTAACAGGATAAGTCCTTCTTTATCATTGCTCTGTGTACGTTTGAGCGTAAACCATGCTTCCAGTAATCTCTTCCACTGAGTGGAATTTATCAACTACGCGTCAGTCAGAATGGGCAGCATTTGAGCTCAGCTCACTCGGGTTCACTATCAGCCCATTTGTCCAAAACACCTAAGTCAGTATTTAGGCAGTTTATTTCCCTTTCTTTTCTCTCTTGCATACACACAATAACTTGGTTCACCAAAAGATCTCGCAAAGCTGAGGGACGCTGACTCTTGCCTCACTGGAAAGATTCTGGCTGCTCTCTGTCTCAGGCCTCTTCACTCCAACTGGAGTGTTTAACCTACAGATATATGCCAGTGAGGTTGATTGGCTGATTGCTGGAAGCTGTAGTCTTCCTCCAGGATTGTAGTATTTGCATCAGGAGGGATGTACTGTCCCTCCCACACTCTTCCCAGGAGCCTCCCGTTTGTCCCTGGGAAGTGAATATAAGCTTTGATACAACAGATCAATACCTCCTTCTATTGTTTTTAACAACCAGCCAGTAGAGAGGGTGGACACATTCAAGTTCAGGAATACAGCTCTCCTCTGACCTCAAATGGGACGCACCAAGCTCCGTGCATGCTTAGTTTTTCTGAAAACTCTTAGGATGTATAAGGTTTTTAGTGTCGGCCTCAGGTTTAAATGGGTTAAGAAGGCTCAACCAAGGGTTCACTATCTAAACGTCGCCAAAATGAGCACGGCTCCCCTCTGACTCAGATATACAATATACGTGACCTTTATCAGACCAGTCCTGAACTACACCTGTTTGGGCCGGCCTCCCCAAACACTTGGTCCAAGATTTGGAGAGTCTGAGGAGGAGGTGCTGCCAGATCATTGGGATGATCCCATTCGATTCCTTCTCTACCCTGGAGGCAAGGAGAGAGGCGGCTACTCCAAGAGATTTTGATGGACTACAGAGAGTAGGAGCCAGTCCACTGAGCCAAAACCACAAATCCCTACAATCTAAGAAATGCAAGGTGACTCACTCAGCCTTAAAGAGAATGATAGGGACTGAGTGCACGATTTCCTGAAAATGTGTTACAGGGACGGAGGGGGGATGTCCGTCATGTAGCTCTATTGTTAGTTGTTGCTGTTGTTATTATTATTATTTTAGAGAAGTCCTCTCTAACATGTAAAAAGTATCATGATTCATATTGTTATGCAACGTTTTCTAATATATTGTTTATCTTTTAATACACATTCAAAACAATCCCAGATTGGGCCTTTATACTGACATTAAAATTCAGGTCTGTCTCAGAAGTGACAGACCTGTCTCTGTGAAGCTGGAAACGGACCAATGCTTGTTTGAAAACTGATAGATACAGCAAAAAAGTCTCCAAGTCTGGTTTGGAGAATAAAACAATTTCTGACCTAAAAAAAAGTCTCTGTATAAGTCCCCTGGCATTTTGCTTGAACAACTGAATTTGATATATTTATTTTGAACGTGCATGTAAATCTGGAAGGTAATTACATCCATATGCGCCTCGTGGCTGCTCCATCATCTTTCCACCATACTGTGACTCCCGCTGTCTCCTATTTTTAACTTATTTTACTGCAGATTTGGTATAAAACCCGTCCTCACCTCCAGGTTTTATACAGTACTGTATACCATAACGCATTGATATGATTAGGCCTTTCACATGCATGTCAGTCAGTAGATAAGTTTCTCCATATGGTCCTCACATCCCATCTACTATACTTCTGCATTCCGCCTTACAGTAGTTGAATTTCACATTTCTTCCACTGCCCAGCCTTAGCCCATAGCCATATACTGTATTCCAGAAGGTATGTAACACGCCACATGTCCACACATCTGAGCACCTGCCCATGGCCAACATTGTTGGCCATGACGATATCAGATTCAGGGCTTTTTCCTTTGGCAGTGGAATCACTTCATGGCCGTCATGGACAAGAAAAACATAAACCGACGGCATGTAACAGCCCTACACACAGGAGACATGGCCTTGCCAAAGCGCCCCGCCCTCACACGTACACCACATACACTACCATCAACACCTCAACACCACAACACCCCTCCTGTCCTCCTCAGATGACTTCCACATTATGACTGCAACAGGCTGACCCAATCACTCATGTCCGATGCTGGAACCTGCCGGATCCAGACAGGAACAGCATACCAACACATTAGATGCATCTGGATAAACAAAGTTATATAAACAAACATAAAACCACAACACAGCACAGAAGAGTCCTGTCCATCTCCACAGCGATAAAATAAGTGAGAATCGGAGTGAGTGCAGAGTAAAAGAGATTTAAGCTTTTATAATTGGCTTTGGTACATCAAACGCAATTTTTCCAATCAAAATAACTGCCTTGCCTAACATTTTAACTGTCAGGTATTTCTTAGAAATGTCATTAATACTTATCAATTATCAGCCTGTTGTGCAGGTATTACACTCCTAATCAGTCTCTGCAAATCCATAGTATATAGGCCTACAGTACTGCCTACTGGTACTGCCTAATGTCTTACTCTCCATCCAGTTCTATCAAGTCTCCAATATATCATAATGAGAAGCCTGATGTTGAGTGCATCATATCACTTATGCATGCAGGTGTAGAAACTCATAGAGACAGAATGTTAACCAGTGCTGGGAGTAACTATAGTGGATGTTACTAACAAACAATTACTTTTAAAAATCGTATTAACACATTCGTGCCCACTGTGGCAATGCAATTTGTCTACCATTCAATATTTAGTCTTCACCCATCCATCTTCATCCGCTTATCCGGAGTCGGGTTGCGGAGGTAGCAGTTTCAGCAGAGAATCCTCTCGTTCCCTTTCCCTGGCCACATTAGGCTCCCACAATTTTCAAATGCTTCCGTCTAACAGTCTGTATTTCGGACGTTCTGAAAATGTGTAGAAAATAAATGTCCCACCTCTCCACCCACTTCCGTTTTGTGTGTACATTTGCGTAAATAACTCCTACTTATATAGAGAAGGATAGGCCATGCCCTGCATTTGTTTTGATCGGCTCAGCAGCAGATTTGAACCGGAAACACACAAGACCGTCATGTGTGTTTCCGGTTAAAATCTGCTGCTGAGCCAAACAAACGAAGCTATGAGAAACTGACCCGAAACAGGTAATGGGTATGCCACCTTCTTGAAAAGGGAACTACAGTTATGCACAGAGCCCATTCTGAGTCTCTCACGGATGACTGAGCTTCTCACACCATCCCTAAGGGAGATGTCAGCCACTCAGCCACACTCCAGAGAAACCCCATTTCAGCTTCTTGCATGTGTGGCCATAGCCGAACGGGTAGAGGCCTCCTGGGAAACAGAAAGTCCCCGGTTCGCTTCCCGGTCCCTGCTACAGTATGTGTTGAATTGTCCTTGATATGAGCAAGACACAACGCCAAACTGCTCCCAAAATATACCTAGGATGGGTTAAATGCAGAGGACACATTTCACATACATGCAAATGTACAGTGACAAATAATATCTCAAAGAAGTGGGGTCCAAATCAGTATTATTGTATTGCCGATCTTCTTTTAGTCATGACCCACATTTCATGACCATAGGTGAGAGTAGGAAAGATTAGCTTTTTTTAAAAATCAATCAAGACGGTGCTGCAGCTGTTGATTTGTTTGTGATTCATCATTGACATTTAGCTATTTGGATTTTAATACAAATAGCATTATGTTATCACACCACAACAAAACTATAATTAATAATCCAATAATTATCTGACAGATTGAGAAATAGTTAAGATTAACCCAAACCTTGTCTGTGATAAAACAATTTGGTGAGGTTTTTCCAAAGCAAGCTAAACATCTTTGGACACTTGAGGTGTTTATCTGAATTTCATGGCCACCTAAAATGCATTAAACTGCATTAGCATGAAATAATGCATTAGCTCTATCTGCCTAAAACTTACACCACACAGTTGTTCCCCACACATCATAAATATTCAATTACACTATACCAGCAAAGTTCCAAACCCTCAAATGTTGGGCAATACCGGGAATCACTAGCACACCCACTACTATAGTAATTTACAACCTTTAAGGAGCACTACCGCGTTCAAGGCTCTCCTAAATAGTTCCTTGTTTCTGTCACAGCCCTCCCATACATTATTTTCACTGTATGAGCAGCTGCTCATTTGGGGCATACTGCCCTCTTATGGAAGGCAGGAGAACTTAAGTGTTACAGTACTAGACTTTAAAAAAGGTAGCAGTCATCTATCATTAAATGAAGTAATAATCGCAGAAAGGCCTTAATATTTTATTAACCATAAAATGTACATTATTGCAACATAAGACTTTAAAACATGTTCCTTAAATACAAGACGTTAAAGTGTCCTTTGGTCCTCATAATTGTGTATGTTCAACAGCACCATCCACCAGTAGCTACCATGACCAAGAAGCAGAAATACAAACAAGCTCACTGTTCCTCCTCGTTTCTGATAATACCATGACCGCATATCTGTTACAGTAATCTGAGCTCCCAGAAGTTTTCGCCGGCGCGGCGAGGAACTTCTGGGCCAGAGCCCTGGTATTTGTGGGCGGGATGTACGTCACGCTCTGAATCTGAGCGGACACGCCTCTTACCGGTCTGAGAGCTGTGCAACTCGTCTAAAAAGTCCGACGAGAGGCAAACAGCAGTACACAACAATGGCGGCCGAAATTTCTCAAGGGGAAATTGCTTCCCGTCGATTTTATTTAGATGCAACACCCACTGCATGTGGATCCCGCCCCCTTTTCTTCGTTGGCTGTTGATTTGAATCACAACGCAGTGGCCGCGCCCCTGCTGTCCAAGCTCCGACGCTAACCCTCCCAGACTACTGTTACAGTAACATGAGCACGGGTATATCCAATTCAGATAAAGATCACCTATCAACAGTGTTGGAAGAAAGCAAAGGACAGCCCAGAGCACACCAAGCACAGCTGTATAATAGAAAGTCTGCCTCTGATCCATGAAGTCCTTGAGAGTATAGACATCCAGTGCCTACTGCATACTGGCACCCCTAGACGAGAGACGTGCTAGATTCTTAATAGCTTCCAAAGGATCCAGTTTATAGCAGGAGGAGGAGCAAGATCAGTCAGCCTTGTTTCTGGTCTCTCTGCGGGCCCTTCTCTTCAGCTGGAGGGTCTTCAGCTCAGTCATGGTGGAAAAGGTCCTGTATACCCACACTGCCTGTGAAAGCACACATACAACATGCATGTACACACAAGCACAGGAGAGCAACATTTATGACTCAGACTTGGCATGAGGGTGAAGCCAGTACTTGAACAGTAACACTTACCACGATGATAATTGTGTTGAAAAGAAGGGGAATGGAAAAGACCATGGATATGAACATGCCCTTGGAGTCAAAGTACTGGAACTTAGAAAACAACCTGTAAAATATTAAGTTAATTTAATAATGGAAACAAACACACACACACACACACACACACACACACACACACACACACACACACACACACACTGCGAAAGCACCATTTTCTACAAACATTGTCCATGTAACAAGTATTTAAATGTTGAAGGATAGACGTACCTCCAGTTACTTGCAGCCAGCTCATTAAGATATTCAGCACTATACACCATTCCAACTGAAGAACAGAGAACAAACAACAATGAGCAATGATGACAAATATTGGTGTGCGTGTGAGTGTGTTCACATGCACACCAATATTTTTCAATTATTGTATTTTGTTTCCAAGCACAGGGAAAACTGGGCACCTTGGAAGAGTGGGCACTAGAGAAATGTGGGCACCAAAACAGAGTGGGCACCAGACATCGGAAGAGTGGGCACTAGGGGAAATCCAGGCACCAAAACGGGAATACTTTGAAGTATGGCATGCGTATTACTGGAATGCACTTTTCCCCCATCCAAAACATTTTCAGACAAATTTTATATCTGTTTGAGGTTAAGATTAAGGCATATATTTTTGTGTGCGTATAAGGTTAGGTTTAGTTTGGGCATAGTTTTACTGAGGTTAGGGTTAGGCATAGTACTACTCATATAGGCATATTGGTTAATAATTCCATGCCAAATGCAGACTATTTTCAGCCTGAAAATTTCAGGTGAATTAAGGTGATAAAACAGCGACACTTAAAAACACAATAATTTCTCTACTCATTAATTGAACTACCTATCCCACCGGATAGATGGGGACTAGGGACATCTGGCCACCTCAAAGTAAAATTCGCTATTTTGTCCAAAATGTAAATAAAATGTTCTAGTAAAGTATACATGATGTGAACATGCATGGTACATCATTACCAGTAAGACTCCCTAATCGGGAGATAAGCGACCGTAGGTCACATGTATACAGAAGAGGGCTGTAACGAGCTGCAGTGGCAGGGGGTCCTCCACTGGGGGCGCCACCACTTTTGCATCCGTTCTGGAGCACCAGGAGTGGGTGGTCCCCGGGAATGCCCCGTGAGCAGGCCCGTTGGGGTGGTCATTTGGTAATTTGTCCACATGTGCTCATTTTTTACACTTGGGGGTCCCCGAGGCAGCTGGGGGTCCCTGGAGCTCCGGGGGTCCTTGGAGGGTGTAGTTTGGCAGGTAAGGAGTGTGTGTGCAAAATCTGGCATGGATCGGGGCAACGGGTGCGGAGATATGAGCAGGGCAAAAGTGTGACGTGTGTGACGGAGTGACGTGACGGACGGACACCTGGAGCAGCTTTCTGTAGTAAGTGCGACCTACGGTCGCAATCAGACTTAATTTTATCCTTCAACTTCTTCTTTATGGTCGAAATGTATAAAGGGCTGAAGTGGGTAATGTACTGTATGTTTTGTAATAATAATCAAAATCTACAAAGTAACTAGTAACTAAAAGTTTTCAAATAATTGTAGTGGAGTAAAAATACAATATTTCCCTCTAAGATATAGTGGAGTAAGTAAAAGTACTGAAAACTGGAAATACTCCAATAAAGTAAAAAATACCTCAACATTGTACTCAAGTGCAGTACTTGAGTGAATGTACTTAGTTACTTCACATCACTGGGTAATAGTCATGTACAGTACTACTCACCCATGAGCAGGAACTGACAGATCTGTACTCTGTAGAACCTACAGGTCAGAAGAGTCAGGCAGAAACACAGGGCATGAAACGCCAGAAGCCAAAGAAGCCACGGCTCTGACCACTGGATCTGTAGACATGAGACAAAACACAACCAAATACACCAGAGTGTTCATGAGGATAGATTTATTCAGTGGTGGGGAAAAGTACTCAAATGTTTTACTTATAAGTAAAAGTATCAATACTGCAATAGGCTCCATGCACAGCAGCCATATTGTGAAGACATTCACAGGTGTTACCAATGATACTGATGAAGGCTCTGTTCCATTCTGGTCAAACAGTCAGGGTGCTGATATTGTGCATGTTGGCTCACTGGAAACACTCTGCTACAGTGGGTCTAAAATGTGGGTCCATGGTTCCTTAGGGGTTTCCAAATGTGCCCTTACGGATGTGTAACTCTGAGAGTGTACAAATGGAACCAAATGGACCCGTAATTTGTACACTCTCAGAGTTATGGGGGTCGTGGAAATTGATGGAACAGAGCCTTCATTAGTATCATTGGTAACACCTGTGAAGTGATAATATGGCTGCTGTGCATTGATGCAATGTAGAAGTCCGGAATTCAAAATGTACTTGATTGAATACTTTGTTTAGAAATTTGCAGAAAAAAAGCCACAAGTACAGTTTAAATACAAGTTCAACTAACTAGGATTGAAAAGCCCATGAAAGCCTAATGGCTTGTTTCAAATGGGGTCCCCATGTACTTGAGTAAAAGGACAAAAGTATTGGCATCAAAATGTACTTAAAGTACCAAGAGTAAAAGTAAAAGTAGTAGTCAGAATGTCCCATTTCACACGTTTTCAAATGTATAAAAAAAATTGATGGTCATGAAAACTTGAACTCTACTATTTTCAAATGGCCGAAATCGATAATAATCTAAATCTACAAAGTAACTAGTAACTGAAATTTTCAAATAATTGTAGTGGAGTAAAAATACAATATTTCCCTCTGAGATACAGTGGAGTAAAAAGTACAACAAATTTGTCTCTGATGTATGGAGTCGAAGTAAAAGTACTGAACATTGAAAATACTCCAGTAAAGTAAATCCGCGTCATAATTAACACAATTTAAACACCAGCACTTGAGTAAATGTACTTAGTTACTTGACACCACTGTATTCATTCTACAGAATAGAATCTATAGTGAATAATAACATGCGTTTAGATGAGGTTGTCGTCAGCAAAGTTCCAGCCACGGAAGGCTACAGTTAGCTAAAGCTAAAGCAGCTTCTTTCAATCAGATCCAGGACCAATCGCACACTTACAGACATGAGAAACGTCCATATCGAGGTGATTCTTAAATGACTGAAGCCATCGATGGGAATGGACGTGATGTTCTGGGCTTTTTGATCCGTCATCTTCAGCAAATAAAGCTACATTCACTGTACAGAGAGGTTCGATCGCCTCACACATGTAAACAACAACTAGGAAGCTGTAGGACAGAGTCAGTGTTGCCATGTTTTACAAATACATGTTAATTTGGGGGTCCATGACATGAACGTATTTGAGAACCACTGGTTAAAATAATAGAAATATGTGGAAGCAAGCCCAGATAAGCAAGTACACTACACTTTAGAAACAAGCCCAAAAAACCCGCAACCACCGATATTTACAAGCAACTTTACAGAAAAACAAGCCCAATATTGCTTATAATAAGCCGACATGGCAACACTGAAAGCTTACTGTCGCACAAGAATGACGTCATTATTATTATTATTATTATTGTTATTATTATGATTAGCCACTATCTGTCATACAATCTAAAAAGGATATTATGGCACATAGTTCAACCGATTCAGTTACCCAGTGCAGAATAAATAAATAATGTAATGTACTAAATCACAATTAAAACCAGGAAGGCATTTAATAAGGGTGTGGCTTCCGTGTGAATCTCTGACGTCACTTCAGTCTAGCTCATATCTATCTATCTATCTATCTATTCACAAAATGTGACCTACTGGCAGCATATGCACAACAAATGTAGTGCTGATCTCTGTGCATAAGGGTCTTCAATGTTTTTCAGGCCAAAGAAGAAGGACCCCAATTTGCTGAGATAGAGGGAGACAAAGCAGGGACCCCCACTACATGTTGCATAAAATTGTGTTGCTTATAAAAAATAAAATAAGATAAAGCCTTTAAAAGTCACCCAAAATGTTCTATCAATTACACACCCCATGAAGCCTTGA
Source organism: Gymnoscopelus microlampas (assembly GCF_963454915.1). NCBI lineage: Eukaryota > Metazoa > Chordata > Actinopteri > Myctophiformes > Myctophidae > Gymnoscopelus > Gymnoscopelus microlampas. Next base: position 20,590,073 of record NC_139953.1, read on the forward strand.
ATTCATGGAGATTTTTGTTTTTGTTGCATTCCTGAGACAATAATTTGATGACCGGGTCATCGGTCAATAGGAGACTACCGCCGGTCATCACACTATTGGCTTAGGAATACGACAAAACATATCCATGAATTCAAGTCTTCATGAGGTGTGTAATTGATAGAAAATAAGTCATTTGTTATGTTAACTACTCCTAGAGGGTTTCAATGCTACTGTGGCTCACCTTAGCTTATAGTTCACATTGCCTTAACTTGTCTGTTAACATGAGAGATTTGAGTCCAGTTTATGGTGGTGTAAATAAGTGTTCATAAAGCTGAACACGGTGAAGGTTGTGTTCATCATCAGTGTGCTGCTAACAGAACCTTAATTAGTATTATTGGTAACCTATGATTATCCTATTTCAGATCAATATGGCTGTGAAAAAGGTCTATAAATAAAGTGATGGGGCTTAAGAACTCAAACAAACAAAACAAATGTTAATTTGGTGCTCGATTTATTACAAAGTTTTCAGTAGGCTTATAAATGTTACATGCAGATACCCTTTTCACAGCGAGCAATTTGACTGGAAAACAGTATGACTTAAACATTAAACTATGATGAGCATCAGCTCTAAAACGAAAATGAAATATCAGTAGGTACAGTAGTAAGATTATTGAGCGTAAGATTAGCCCAGACGTTCCATGCTGTGTCATGTATGTTTCTTTTCCCAACTTGATTTACACCACTTTCCCGTTATGTCTTGCTGATCGCTGCCTTACAAATCTTTCCTGCCACAAATCCACTTAATCTGCCACTACAGTAACACGGCATTGAGAAGATTACTATCTGCAATAGGTTAACACCTCGCCCCTCACTCAGTGTTTCCTGTTTAGAGGGTTCCTGGTTACTCAGTTAGTGCAATGGTTCTCAACCTGTGGGTCAGGACCCTCAGGGGGTCCCCAAATGATTGGAGGGGGTCCCCAGATGATTAGCTTAATGTGCAACATTGCTTTCTCACTCAATAGTAAACAAACCAACATAGACAGTATAAGTGTACAGGGTATCTGCACATTTCTAAAGTATAGCAAATTTGATGACTTTTAGGACCTTTTTAATACCTCTAAAAAAACATTGGCCAAATAGTCAAATATTACCTAAGAAAGAGGCAAACATTTTGAAATTGCGAGGCATTGTGAGCTTGTAGAAATATGTATCTCTGGAACAGAGTCAAACAATGTAATGCCTCAACTCATACAATTCCAAGTGCTTGTCAGGGTGAGGGTCTCCAGTTCAAATATGATTATTTGGGGGGGGGGGGGGGGGGGGGGGGGGGGGGGTCGCGGACTGAAAGGTTTGAGAACCACTGAGTTAGTGCACAGTTCGAATCAAAAACCCCTGTCCTGTTTCGCATGCCTCACCTCTCTCACTCTACCCTTTAGTTACCCGTCTCTCTACACACCCATCTAATAAGGCATAAAATTGCCAAACATAAATCTAGGGGGAAAAAGGGTTTCCGGCTAGTACGAAAACCCTCACATACTGGTGCTATCTGCAATAGGTTAACACCTTGCCCCTCTGTGTTTCCTGTTCAAAAACACAATCTACTGTCACTGTGTGCGTTTCATGAAAATTCACAAAAGGGTAAAAGGCACACTGTTTTCAAGAGGGCACAATAAGTGTAAGACAAATACGGTTTACTGTAGGGCTAAACAGTACATGCAGAGTGCTAGCCAGCCAGGTAGTCTTTTATGTAGGTTTATAAATTCTGCAGGTATTTCGGTGCTTAAAAAGTATACATTTACATAGCATGTGTGCATTTCATGACCAGCAATCGCACATCGTGATTTAAAAAGTAATTATCAAAATAATGCATTTCACAAAGGTATACAATTATTCCATCAAAATACCTTTTTTGCAACACTAAAAACATAAAGTTACAGTACGTGTTTCGGAATCAATGTTTAGGTTACAGTATGTATACATTACAATTTTGGAAAATACTAGAAAAGAACTACTTTGGTCAGAAGGCCATGGATTGCTGAGATAGAATATTTTTGTTGAGATATTAAAGGAGGTGATGTATTATAGCTTAGTCAGTCCCTGGCTCCGTCTTGATGAAATAATGTGGACCAAGTGGGCACAGTAGTAGCAGTAGCAGCTGGGGCAGAGTAGCCCAGGGCAAAAGTGTACAGACCGAGCATCAGACATTTCCAGCTGGAGTGAAGTGCCTTGCCAACGTTCTGAAAGACAGACAGAAACACACACACACACACACACACACACACACACACACACACACACACACACACACACACACACACACACACACACACACACACACACACACACACACACACACACACACACACACACACACACACACACACACACACGTCAATCATTCTGCATAAAATTAAGTGATTACAGTAATTGTTTGTTCAATTTCATTGTCCACCTGTTTGGTAAATGTTCTTACTTCCTTTAGACAGTGTGGAGGTACATGGTAGGTGGGGTCACACAGTTGAACTTGCAGAAATTGGGCCTTGAACCTCCATCTGTACAAGGTCAAAATGTGCCTCATAGTAAACCCATCTCCATCAAACCTATTGTATGCTCATATTGTAGGCCTTCACACATAAACACAGGTATAAAATACTTTTGAGCTCTGTCAAAGTTTCTGACAGACGCTAAGTCAAGGAAAAGGGATTCAAATTCAAACAGGACATAGGGCAGAAGCCATGAAAAAAAAAAGAACTGCATGTGCCGTTTTTAGACAATAGCTTCTACAGCAGGAGGGAGTCACTCAGGTCTGTTTTCCTTCTCCTAGCTTAAATAATCAGGCCAGTTCAAACAATAGCTTTCCATGTTCCTTGAACAGGAAAGGACAGCCAGCTGAAGCGGATGCAGGAAGCCTGACATTCATAAGAAAAATAGAGATAAAAATATTACACTCCAAAAAAACAAGCAAAACCTCCAGTCAACACCTCTATCAGATGATTTTCTTATTTACTTTAAGTCGAGCCAATTAAACTAGCCTATTAACACAGTGTAAATGTATTTCACTAAGGTTTCATAAAAGGTTTAGGGCCAATAAAAATCATAAATCTCATTTTCCCATGGCTTTGGTAGACCTTAATTGATGTTTAAAATAAACAGAGTAGAACTGCCATAATTGCATCTCATTTAATTTGCTTCTTTTAAGTGCTATATGCACCTTGAGTTGTATTAGACAATACTATTGTTTAAGTTCTTTTTTGTTTTTTTGGCAAGGCTTCTCTCTGTATGTGTGCTACAATATCAGAACATGAGCATGATCTCTTATAGTATATATGTGGTTAGTAGCCAAGATGACACAATTCTCTCAGATTCATTAGCTTAAAGATTTTTTCATGTAATGACCAAACCTATTTCCTTCAATGTACACCAAAGTCTATGGAAGAGTGAGTCACAGATATGACTGATGAGAATGTTGATTGAAAGCATCTAATCTTCATTGTTACCATCCAACTGAATGAACATACAAAATAACAGCCTATACACACATGTCATGTTAATGTGAATTTAGTAGGCCTTGCATATTTTTTGAATTATTTGAAGCTGAAAGTGGATTTGTATTGAGAACTAGCTTTGGATAAAGACTATCATAGATGTATTTTATAGAGTCTGACTTTTACGTTTGTATCAAAAAAGTCAAACTCGATAAAATACTATGATAGTCTTGATCCAAGGCTAATTGAGAACCAACCTTCTTCATTTTGTTGTATTTTTCCTTCTTTTTCTTCTTCTTCTCTTCTCTGGCTAAAGACTCATCCTCTATCAGAGGCTTGTACTTCTCTGGCAGAAAGGCGAAATGAATTTCTCTGTGGCATTTCTCTTTTTGTCCGGCATTCTGCTGTTGCACACTGTCTGTGTGGCATGTGGACTGCTGTTGATCCGTGCAATCTACCTGCCGTTCATACTTGGTCCATAAGCTTGGTGTCTGTCCCCTGGCACCTGGATTTAGGGCTGTCACCAATACACATTTAAGTTGATAATTAATTGTCACTCAAATAATTGCTGTGTGTTCGGCTTTGTTGAACATTGGGACATAATAAAAAAAACATATTCCTGTTTGCCTTTTAGGCTTCATAATTAAAAATTGCACAGGGCAGATATGACAAATAATATATATAGACATTATTGTTATAAAAATAGCAGAAAAAGCTTATCTACAACAAGCTTACAATGCTTTGTAAGCTTGTAGATCAGCCATTTCTGCTTTTTTAAATATTTGCAAAATTTTCAACATGGAAACAATTATGACGATTATGCAAAAAAGTATTGCAATCATCTCACATAATTGCGATTAGACGATTATGTAATAATTGTGACAGGCCTACCTGTGTTTCTGTCAAACAACCTTGAGGCAAGAGCTTTGGGCTTCATGTCTGGGTTGGTGGAGTTTCAGGAATGGAATAACAATACCACTCTGTAAGGGGGTCGAGGATGTTGTCCACATACATTATGTGCATGAGTGGGCGTGCATTCCATTGGACAGGCTCAAGAGGCTAATTGGCAAAGTGCCCTTAAAGGTGCAACTCTTTTACTGACAATAAAATCCTGTTATTAAAACAACTAAATATAGATGTCTTGCATACAAAGTATTTGGTCTATATGTGACAAGTCAGAAAAAATACACTGGTGATATAATGTCATGTCTTAACTGGAGATGTTGCGATTCTCAATAGCCGGCTCAGTGAAAAAAATCTATAAGACCTGGGGTCCGTTTGTGACATTCTAATAAAAATATATTTTGGGAGAATATTGTTAAATATTATGAGAATGAATCACCAGGATTTAAGGTTGTCATGAAAAGCATTTAAAGGGGCTACACCATGAATTTCATTTTTTTGGGGGTTTTTAGTATTTTTTGGGCTCCCCAGTGTCTCTTGTACCCAAAAAAATATTTTTTTCTAACATTCAGTCATTCATGCTCATTTCATGGATTTCCTGAATGGGCGTGTCTGAACAGGCCATTTCAGAATGGCTGTGCAAGTGATGTCACTTGCACTGATTTTGCATTGACGATGGCCAGACAGAATTGCTCAGTAGCTCCCCCCTGCCCAATAGGACGTTTTGGTATTGCAGCTGAAAAAGCTTGGAATGACAGACAGTCAGATTGTGAGAAAAAATATCTGGATGGGTTTCAGGCTTACAACCTGTTTAAAACGTATTAGGGGGCAATATTTATATATAATATATATATTTTTAATTCATGGTGTAGCCCCTTTAAGTTTCATTTCATTTCAAGTTTTTAACTAGTACACCGGTTTGAAACATTACCAGGGGTCATCGCCATGCTGGCTTGTGGTGGATTTTTTTTAACATTACAGGTCTGTAACTTTGAGAATCACTGTACTAGTAGAATCCTTATGTGCCATAGCAAATCAGTGTCATACATATTGTGAACAAAACCTGGAGGGTGACATTTAGTAATTGGGTCTTATGATCAAAACATGTTATGTAAAAATAAAAACAAACAAAAATCCTTGCCAAAAAAGTCTTGCCACAGACATTTTGTCCGTGTACAGACATATTGATGACACTCAATTCATTTCTGCTGAGCAGGCAGGTGATGTCAATAAGACCCATCATCCATGAGACCCAAGGTTTGTTGAAATCCTTTTTATGGCTGTGACTCATGAGACCACTGTTAATGACATTTTCCTACATTACTATACTTCCCCAAACTGCGGTAGCACAGCACCCATGTACAACAGTCTTTACATTTTTTATAGAAACACATGAACATAACACAAAAAAGCCTCCTTTTACAATTATTTTAAAATAAACTTGACTGGTCTTGAACATTAAAAGAGAAAAAAATATAAGAGGCTTCACATTATATGTTATGCCATGAATAAGGAAGGATCTATGCTATGCTCTCCTTTTCACCCCACAAACTCTTGAGGTAAAAGTCAAGCCACTTACCTCCCTGCCGCCTTGAGCTTCTCAGATATTCAGCTTGTTTATAGAAACATTTTGAAATATGTACTCTTGGTAAAATAAGGGCCAGAATGGCAAGGCCAATGATGGCAAATAGAAAATGTTTTTATGAATAGTTGCATATATGATGTTGTAGGAGCTTATGCAGTGTTTATTTTTAATTGATTTCAATATGCTTAAACTTCAGAAATAGTACCAAAGTTATTAAATCAGTTAAATCAATGAACAATTAAGCAATTTAAAACGGATGATCTACAGCAGTGTTTCTCAAACTGTTTTGGCTTTAGTACCCGCTTTCCTTGATTTCTGAATTAGTCTTGAGTGGATTTATTTAACAAAACAATTTCAGTAAGTCCAGTTTTAATGTCAATATGTTCAAAACAAAACAGCATAGCAGCAAATAACTATTGATTTATTTTCAACAACATTTGTGCTAGCTGCTAGTCTATTTTTTACACTTTACAGATCAACAGGTTCAAGCAAAGGTTGTCAGTTTGTTTAATTGGTCATGTCAACTAGTGTGGTGACCGTCTATCTCCTTTGGCCAAATAGAATAAGAATAAGAAATCTTTAAAGGTAGGGTAACAGTTAAGGGACAACTTCAGATATTTACTGTAGATACTAATCTGTATGTAGAAAACTATGACAGCTGTTTTATATAAAAATAATTATGGAAACAACTTAAAGGAAAAGTTCTCTACATCTGCTGGAAAAGCAGCACCCAGGTATCAAGAATCATGGCATCACGAGTGGAGGTAGTTACTAGTTTGGTAGTAATTACTGTTGGTATGCTGGTTGGATGGATGGTCAAGACTCAAATATCCCAGTGCAGCCCAGGCAAAACTAATACTTAAAAAAGCAAAAGTAAAACTGGCCAAAAATAGCAAATAAGTAAACTAAAGCTAAACATAAAAAAAACAACAAACCAGGAACTCAAAAACTGCAGTAGGCAATGTCCTCTTCACTCAAGGCCTCTCCGTTTCCTCCTCTTCGTCTCTCGGTCCGCAAGACTGTTGTCCACGGTCAGGGTCATTGAGCCGATGTATATGGATCAGTCTGTTGGTGGGGATAGAGCTGAGAAAACAAAAAGCAATTAAATGGATTACTGGATTGGTTGCTCTGGCATAACTTGTGTAACTTATCTGGGAAACATTTTAATTGATTACTTGGCCAACACAATTCAATTGACTGCTTGGCCAACACATTTCTTTTAATATCAAACTATTGTTTCTCCAAATAAACACACACTTGAGATGGTATTGATTATACTGCATCTACGTTTGATCCGATCATTCTGAGTGAAACCCTTCGCTTGTCATTGTTTGTTAAGAAGGTGGCAATGTCATACAGTATATCACTTTATGCTAATACAGGGATGTGACATGGTGGCTAACCTCATGCTCTGTGGGGTGAGGAAAATGAACTGCCTGTTCCACTGGCTTGTGGCAACCTTTAACATCATGTCCATGGAAATCCTCCTGTTCACCATGTCCTGATAGACAAGACGGTTAGTATTACTGTCTAAGAATTTAACCAACAGATAGACAGCAACACATATATAGACAGTATCTACCCATTTTTATAGCCAACATTATTATCATACTAGATTCAAATACAATAATATGAACTGTAAAATGTCTTGCCATTTATTCCAACAGACTTATTACCATGAAGACATCAAACTCGTCAAGGCAGCGGAATGGGGCCTCCGTGATTGCCCACAGAGACAGCACGAAGCAGACAGTGGAGAAAGAACGCTCTCCCCCTGACAAGGAACGCATGTCGCTCAGATTAGCCTTGTCCCCCTGACCGGGCTGTACCTGGAGACACCAAGATAAAAAGAGAGAAGGAAAATAGACAATAGGTATATTGAATGTAGTAGGTAAGTAAAAGTAGAGGACACATGGGGAAGATAGAGAACACAGAGATGGGGACATGAATAGAGATGAATTAGTCAAGTGTCAGTTCATAGAGGGTGCATGATTATTCAATGTGCAGCGCAAATGTAAAAAAAAAAAAGGGTAAGAGATTAGTGTACAAATATTACATTTTTATACACTTTTGAGTGCACACCCCGTTACATAAATGGACACTTTCCAGTAAATTGGTCGAAACTGTTTGAATACCTCTCCTATTTTTGTGCCTGAAAATACATAGTCATGCTAAAATCTCATATGCCCATTAGCAAACTGGCTTCCACGTGCAAAAAGGCTTTTGTGCACGGGTTGATAGATCAGCAGAGGTGGGTTTTAGGCATGGAGATGTATTAATGGCACCGCAAATGTTTAGTAACTATGGTCCAAGGTGTGTAGGGCAGGCTGTTAGGCTGGATAAGGGTATAGCGATGCAAAGAAGCACAACAAAGACATTTGCTTCACATATTAAGATAATTGTGTTCATGCTATTTAGCAAAATAATCATTTCATCCTCACTTGTACAGCCACAACAGCTACCCTATTTTTCAGGCATTATAAATGAAATTGTGTCACAAAAGTTTGTATGCAAATATAATACAGAAAATGTGTCTTCAATATAATACAGTCCTACAAAGATTACATAATTGGTTTTCATTGGAAAATACTGACAGGGAAGCTGCATTACAGATAAAGAATTCTTACTGAGACTGTGAGAGTTTCCTTCTTGTGATCAAACGCCATAGTCCCGGTGTAGCCTCTCTGGCCCAGCATACTATCAAAATAGCATTTACATCGAAGCGCCATCACGCTAGGAGAGAGCAAGGAGACAGATTAGGTATAGAAAAGGGAAAGGAGGTAAGTTGAAAATGTTTAGCTGGTCAAATACAAAATATATATGTTTTTATATACAATTATTAAAACTGAGTTCATCCAGTCAGCCATACACTCTCACTCATGCAAAGCTCATGCATAGCCTCTCTGGGCCAGCATATCATTAAAATAGCATTGACAACGAATCGCCATCATGCTAGGAGATAGATAGATATAGAAGAGGGAAGGAAGCGAAAGGAGGTAAGATGCAAAAAGTTTAGTTGGTCAAATACAAAAAACAAAAAAAAGATTAATTATTAAAACCAGGTTTACCCAGTCAGTACTCTTCCTCAAATTGTTTTTTATTCAAAAGGTCCTGCCTAAAACAAGGAAAATACAATATAACATTCAATGGTTCCGAATACAAGTTTGAGTTAGAAAATTAGCTAATTAATTGCAATCAAATAATACTGCCCCCTACTGGTGGATCATTACGTCAAGCGTTCCTCGAATGCACTATTTGAACACTCTTTAAATACGACAGACAGATACTGACACGTTTTAGTTCCAACTAACCTCCTGAGCTCGTCATAAACCTCGATTCTCAGTGTGACCATTCCATCCATGGTTTGGATGAATTTGTTGAGGGACTTCACATGCTGGCTCATAGTCTTATAGTCCTGAGAGGCCTCATGGTACTGCCTGGGGATTCACACATGCACAGGTGAAATAAGAAGATATTAAAAGTGGGAAGCAAGTAGAGATGCACTGGTTGAGATAACAGACGTCATGTCAATGTAGAAGGCTAATCATATGCTTATTTAATTTGAATCCAATGGTGTCCCTTGCCAAAAATAGACGATCTACAAGCTCACAAGTGTTTTGCGACCGAAAATGACGCAATGCATATTGAACTGTGGATTGCGAACCGTCCGGAAACCCTAGAAGCTAGCAAAGTTTTACACCAGTCAAAGCAATGTCTACATTTATGCAATAATGTGACACATAAGGTGGGAGGAAGTGTCAAGGTGACCTACCTGACAATCTCTTCACGGTTGCCTTGCTGGTCCTGCTTGGAGGTGATCTTAAGCCTGAGACGGCTTATCTCTGTGTCCAGGCTCTTCAGAGTCCGATTCACCTCCAGTCGCTCAGGACACATCTCTGTGGCCTTGGCTACGGCTTCCTGCGTCACGTCACAGGGAGATATGAAAGTAAACATTCATACCAAATGTTTTGCATTAAAGCAACACAACGTATCTGAGCTCTTCAGCCCCAACACCCCTCAGATTTTGAAGTTCTGCCAATTACGTTACTAACCTCACATTTAGTTTCAACTAATTGTGTACCTGCTCTCACTTACATGAGGACAGCTAAGAAACACCTTCTGTTGTCCCTATCAAGAGTACCTGGAGCTCCTGTTCCTTGATGTTCAGGCTGTCTTTGAGGTCCTGGATGCTTTTGATGTGGCCCTTGCGTTTATCCTGGTAATGCTTCAGGTGGTGCTTACACTTCGCCACCTCCTGGTCACTCACACTTAGTTCCTCCTACATTGGGACACAGGAGAAAAAGGGGACAAACATGACAATGTATAATTTGTGCCTTAGCACTTAGCAGCAGTAGGATCCGAAAAAGACAAGCCGATTTGATCTAAATATGTCAGAATACCTTTAATCAATGTGGCTAAACTGAACACACAGGATGTGACGCAATTATTTGGAGCAACGCGATTCAATGTTAAGTCAAGTTAAGACACGACACAAAGAAATAAACACGACGAAGCAAACAGTGATAGTGTCATGTCCTGTGTGATGAGAGAACTATGCATTATCCACTCCATTTTTTTTGCATCCAGAGTGAATGCACCTTGAAGACTATGAGCCACATTAAAGCTGCATTCCTTAAGGTCATAATATGGTCCATGAACCAGACAGGGCCTGGTTTAGGCCCCTTTTTAATTGATTCCTGCATATTCAGCACCTGTAGGATATTCCCACACACATTAACACTAAATATAAATCAGAAAAGTACAAAAAAAGAACAGCCAAATATATTACATATAAATGGGGCAGAAAACTGTCCGACCTCAGTCCTCTTGACCCTCAGTTAGCTCGGCTCAACAGACAAAGTCCCCAGACTCCAACTGAGTGTATTACGCATGCACTGGTTCACTCAGGAGGCAGTTATTTTCAATATTACCTAGGTACCGTTGAGTCCCTAGAGCTATAGGAGGCACAGAGAGAATCATTGCTGTAGCAGCTAAACAGAGGACAAATTCTCTCTCCCTCCTTGTGTACATGCATAGTTTTTTGTGGAGAAAACGGTTTAACTGCAATTTAGTAATCTAAAAACAATTCTCAATATAATAATGTGAAAATTGATTATTTGACAGATAATTTAGGACATCTCTAGTATCCACTTATGTGTAGCATGTACCTTGATTTTTTCGACTTCCTCTGACACGCCATTGATCTGTTCCTTGTGCTGATTGTACTCCTGCTCTGCCTCCTCGTAGGAGGTCTTGAGCTGGCCCATCTGAACCAGAGCTGCCTTCAACTCGCCATTCGTAGAGCAGATCTTACCCATAATCTCCTCCAGGTCCTCCTCCTGTGGGAGAGCGGTGGATGACATGAGGCGATGAGCAGTGTCTAAGATATGTTCAGCGTACTCTGAATGTGCATCTGATGTCGAGCTCCTACACCTGTGGCAGGGTTCCCTCATTCCATGATCTCCGGCACTAAAAGTCCCCTTAACCCCCCTTCATGACTAATTAGACTCAGTAGGTGAAATTAGTAAGTGGATTCACCTAGTCATTACTTGCATTTAAAGAGCAGGGGTTGCTAATCCTCGAGACATTCTGTGCATCTGTTAGACCTCTATGTTATGACAATGAAGCCTTTATCAATGTGTGCTGCAAGTAGTCCTTTTCTCCACATGTTGGGACACGATTGCAATTTCACAGTATTCTATATATTGGGGGTGTCCTTTGAGTCATTCGTTATGTGGTGTTTTCAGTGGTTTACACTAGAGGGCGCTAATGCCATACTTGATCATACTACAGCGCCACACAGAAGTATCAAAAGTAGCAGAGCTACAAGCTCTAAACGCGGTTTTGAGCTCGTCTGCCATTTTTGAATTTGAAGCCTGATGTTTTGGTCATATGAGGTTTACACCCAACAGACGATATATAGCAACATTTTTTTCTTTTAGTTTATCAGAAAACTAGGTAGGATTTGGAAAGCATTTTTAGAATCGGCCTCAGGTCTAATTGGGTCAAGGAGATGAGGACCACAATGGACCACAATGGGTACAAGTCCCCAGGACTTTTTAGTGTTATCCTTTTAACAACACCGCCTCGTGGCTTCCCTTGGACGTGCGCATGTGTGAAAGTAACATAATGAAATGTCGCGAGTCAGTTTCATACACTATCGAAAATCAATTTTGATTCATTTTCGGTACCCTTACTATATATATTATAGAATATTTGTTGTAGGGGTAACATTCCATTATGAATCAAAAGCCACAAAGTCATGCTGTAAAATGTACCCCAGTGACATCACTGGTGTAAAATCTGTGTCTGTGAAAACTACAACCAGTCCTGTTTTTACCTACCACCCTCGATGGGCATGGCCTTATCCTTGCTCGCTGTGATAATGGCAAAATGGTAATTAAAAATCTGGTTGATGTAATTGCGGCCATAAACCGTATCAGCATTCCAGGCTGATGCTTGCAGTCTCGCTCATGAAATGAATCATGGAAATTGAACACTGAGATTTCCTTTAGAGTGCATTGTAAATATTGTTCTGTGAACCAAAGATGTACTGAAATGCACATGAAAAATGTGACTGAGTATCCCTTAAAGGTGTAGTGAAATGAAAAATATGTTTTTCACACTTTTAGAGCATATCCGTGGTCATCATATGGGCATACCTACCAATAGATGCCAAAGAAAATGAAAAAAAAAAACATTTGTGTATTTTTACATCTAAAGTCCCTAAAAAGCCAATCTTAATTACTTCCTGTAAACGAAAACGTGCTGCGTGATGACATAACACAGCCTTCATGAAAATAAATGAATCTTGATTACATGCACCTGTTTGATTCCCATAGCTGCACGTTCTTCAAACACAGCTGAGTTTAATTACAGAGATACTCCGTTTTGAATCTCATTGAAGATGAGTGTATTACTCATTTTAAACTTCATCTGCACACTAAAATATGTATCTGAAAACATTATAGGTTAGAAATAAGCCAGGTAGTAGCAAACGTGCTTCACTGGCCGTCTCTCTCTCACTTGTAAACAAACACTAGCCGTGTGCCGCACGGCTGAAGTGATTGAGATCCAACGTCCCATAGCCTGAAGGGATGGGACCTTCTGATTGGTTTAGAGTCGTTGAGCCGACGTTTCAGGCTGAACCTTCAAAATAAAATGACCGAAAATGTCACTTCAGTGCGTCTTTAAGTGCTGTGGCAGCACAGAAAATCTGTCCGAAACTATTATACAGCAGAAATAAAATAACAAAAAACATGTGGGTTATTATTTCCGGAAACCAAAAGCAGTGTTGGCATACACACCAGGGGCTTGAGGTCTTCCGACTGTGGCTCCTCTACATTCTGCAGCTCATTCAGCTTAAACTGCAGTTTTCTTGCCCTTTCCTGGAACAAAATAAGAAGAATATCAATTGGACATCCATAGTTCATAGAAGATGTCAGACAGAAAGGCAAGATTGTCAAGGTGAAAAACAGAAACTTACTTTGACGTTTTTCTGCTCCACTAGGGCTTGCTTCAGCAGAGCCTCGTTCTGCTTCATGCCTCGATCCACCGTCGCCATCTGATTCTGAAAACGAGCAGCCTGGACCTTCTGGTTCTCTACCTCTTTCCCCAAGTGTCTGGGAAGAGACAGAACCGAGAGAAAACAAGGAAGAAAGAGAGATAGATATGCATGAAAGGAGGTTGTCACAGTAAAAGGCTTGAACACTCAAGATTATTACAGTGTAGAATACAATTGCACAATGTTTTTTTTTACTCTTTGCATTGTCCACTGTATAGGCCATCACACGGTAGAAGGTGCACGCAACTCAACATGTATATTAAGAGACATCCACTTGATTTTATGAGAGCAGATGTAGTCTGTGGCCCTCATTTATCACGCTTGTGCAGACCAAAAAACGAGCATAATTTACGAAGAGATAACCACAATTGTCGGCATTTATCATTCTATCGTGACTTTGACTTGAGGACGTGTAGGCTTTGGCTACACCAGTTTGTTCCATCGTAGACCTGCGGACCAGCATTGTCTGACCATCTGACAGGCATCTTAACATATGTATTCACTCCAAAAATGTATTAGCTATAAAAGCAATTAATACACGTGAACATTTTTTTTTTGTAAAGGCATACATCGACAATGTGTCATATGAAATTGGTAGGATATTTCCAAGTGTACAAGCAATTAAAATCGAGCAATTACAAACAATATAACATTTACAATGTTACAAGTTCGAAGCTTAATCATTCAGCCATTTAAACAGTGCTCGAACAACGCTCGAATGCCTAGCTGTGCCCAGCGCAAGTGATCTTCATTGTGGGTTTTGGCCATGGGACCGCAGCGAAAGATCAGAGGTAACCAGCCCACCACACACCAGCCTTCAACCATTAATGTTTACGCATTCTAATCATCAATTACTCCATACACGTTCAGCCCCATGCTATCTCTCAGTAACGTGGGGTCACAGCCACGGACCACGGGTGGATGCAGGACTCCTTTATTTGGCATAACACTAACAGCAGTGCACACTGCTTGGGGGTTAAATTAAAACCCAAACTTATTCCGATGATGACGATGTGATTAGTGTCATTCAACAACGTAGGCCTACAGGAAACAGACAATTTATTTTTCAATTCATGATTCAGGTTGTTTAGGATATCTTTACTTATAGCTAGAATCAAAAAAGACTTGTTTTATTTATTTTGTTATACTTTCTTATTAGATGTGTTTGCGTGTCAGGTATCGGGTCTGTGCCCCGAGTATGCAAATAGCATGTGCCATGCCACGCATATTATGATGTGTGTGTGCTGTAAAGCTGTGTGTGAATCCACAGAGATGATTGGTGGGGTAATCTCACAGGTCAGAGAAGTCCCTCTTCTTGGCCATATTCATGTCGAAAAACAGGTGGGGCGAGGCTACGCCACATTTATCAACAGCCGACAAATCTTACGCTGCAATTGACAGGGTACACCTGCTGATAAATCACACGTGGACGTGGTCGTAAGCTGATTCCTGGGCTCAAATTTAAGCTGTTTTTTTACGTTCCATTGATAAATGAGGGCCAGTGTGTATGAATGTTACAGACCTGCCAACCCTTGGGAAAATGTTTTGCGTGCCGCTTTTGGGCACGCCACTTTGCTTGAACTTTTCTATCCTCAATATCACCACGTTATTTAACAATAAATCTGCTTTTTATTCAGCATCATGCAGCTCTCGTGCACATGTACAGTATCCCTATTGCCTGTACAAGATAAGATGGTGAAGTACAGTCAGAGACTTGTGTTCCAGTGTTAATGAGCAGGTGCAAACACACAGGGCTTGAGACAATTTAAATGTGTTATTGTGGCCGGTCATTATAATTTTAAGGACTACCATGCTGTCAATTATTCGATGCTGATTTATTGGTGTGGCTTCATTTTCTCATTCAGCCTAGTGGCTTTGGTGGAACTACCATCATTTATGTTTAGGGTCTGATGTTATCAGTAGCACCATAGTAGGCCACCACAGTATTACATTTTAATACTTACATGAGCACTTATTTTCATTATCTAAATATACTATACTGTATATTAATGGGCTGAGAACAGGGCAGTGCCAAGACTTTGTTTCAATACCTGAATAGACAGCATTGACATTTTGTTAACCTTTTCTTGTAAATGTTACCCCTTTAATTCACAACATTTGCCTATACAGTACATACATTGTTCTGAAAAAGTATATCATTCAAGTTACAATCATTACCTTCTAATCCTTGATGACTGATGGCAATATCAGTTAGCTAGCAAATAATGTACATAAACCTTTGCAAAGGAGTTCAATGAACCTTCCCACTTGACGAACCAGTCAGACAGAGTGAGGAGGGGGAACAAGAAGAATCAAATCAAGTGTTATAGATTTGAGCAGGTTCTGTGTATTAAGAAGACTGCACTACTAGCTATCTGTCCAGTGTATGGAATCTACACTACTAGTAGCATATCGTTCAGTGGTAGCTGCAAGCATGCAGTAGATCATTGATCATGCATCAATATTGTATGATCGTAGTTGATAATATGTAAAACAGATTTGTCAGCGAATCTTTTAGTTACACCAACATCGCCTTGTCAACATAGACTTGTCGTCATTGGGGAGATTTACGATCACAATTACACGCAGCGTCCGTTTCACAGCACCGTACTGAGGGAACAGGTGTTCATGGTACAACCAATGCGTACAGGTTGGCAGGTCTGTTAGAAAATGCACACAAGAAAACCAACATCAACAGGTGAGTGATAGCTTTCTTGAAATCATTTTCATGCCGACCTGATCTCCTCCTCCACGTCTCCACTGAGGTACTTGGCTCTGTCCTGTTCAGCGGTGTAGGCGCGGTTAGGGAAGATCTGGTCTCCCTCCTTAGTGATGGCCATGGAACAATTCGCTGGCGGCTGTCTGCCCTGCATCACTCGACGAGCCTCTGTTTTGTCCTTTCTCGGAGAAATGAGCAGAGCCCAAAAATTCAGTCAATTTCTGTAACGAATATCTACAGCAGCATTGATAGATTAACTGAGGTATTTTCCCAAACACAGTGAGCTATTGGTTGTCACCTTGATGAGCAGAACGCTTTCTATTCCCCTCTGGTCAATCAGGCAGTTGGCCACAACCGGATCTTCAATTTCTAAAGATTGCAGCACTGAGGGATATTCACAATAGTTGACAGCCCTGGCACATACATATATGCATGCAAGATCAAACAATCAGACAATCAGACAACCATTTAAATGTACACATTTAACAATGGCAAAAGATGTGTTTCCAGTTCAAATCTGCTGCTGAGCGAATCAAATGAAGCTATGGGACACTGGCCCGGAACATTAAATGTTTATGCCCCCTCTGGAAAAGGGAACTAGAGTCATGCACAGTCTATTGGGTCCAGCTCGGTCGGGACAAGGGTCCGTTTATTGTTATATGTAATACCCAAGTGGATCAGAGAAGAACCGCACTCAGTGCTGACCAGTAGAGAAAAGCATGAAGTGCTTTTAGTGCTGCATGATGATTAGGTTGACCCAGGGTTCAGACTACTGCATTGGAAAATAGGGGGGGGGGGGGGTTTATCTGTGCAGGCTGACAGTTGAGTTTCAGATCGTATCAAACTATACCAGAATGCGATCAAGGTGCCCACACTGTGCATGGATTAATTGATTCCTTCTTCACAGAGGTCAAAACATGCAATTTCATGTAATTGTCTTCAATTGTACGTGACTACTTGGCAGCTAGACTCCAATATGGAATAGCCTAACTGGCATCTACTGGCAGAATGGCATTTTTAAGCAATTGTAATCAAGTAGGGTCTGCAGGGCTCCGGAGTGCATCCTTAGAAGACCCACCCCTACTCTGCCTCAGATTGCTGGGAATAGTGGGAATAGTGCTTTTGTTGGCGGGGCATCAATGTTACCAGTCAACGTTCTCCGAATCCAAAAAACAATCCTCAACCGTTAATATAGGGTTAAGTTATCATCTCCTGGGTTTAGTTAAATGTCTAGCAGCAGCGTTCTGTATAACTTGGAAGTGTGATGAAATAAAATAAAGTACGATTTCAGTGCATTTAAAAGTTCTTCTGATCATGGATATATTCCTGAGATGATAATTGTGCTGATTTGAAAGAGGTGCAATACACACAAGTCTTTTGAAGTGTTGACCAACGGTAAAGGACCAAAACCAATGTTAGGTGAACAAGTTTGCAAAATAATTCTCGAAGTTTAGTCTGGGATTGAATAAGACACCTAGTTTTTGGCAACAGAATTTAAATTGCTGGATAAAGAACCAAGCGATGATTGCATTTTGGCACTTACACTAAAATAACTAATTCATACAATCTTCATAAAATTGTTCCGTTATACCAGCCCTTACCTCCTGCTGGTGTTGTGGACTTGCGGGATGAAGGTGCTTGTGATGATGTTTGGCCTGCGGCCACCGGGGAATGCTCTGACCATGAGGCCTTTCAGCACCTTCTCATCGTCATAGTTGTCACAGGCAAAGGCTTGCAGCTGGCCTTTCAGACAGATCTCCACAGCCAGGGCCATCTCTGGGTCCTTGAGGGCAATACAGTAACCTAAGGAAGGGAGAGAAAAATGGGGACTATTAGCTGCTGTCACTAGTAGTCTCACTGGCGTTTAGGTATGTCTGGTAGTGAGAAACAACTTTTCGGCAACATACGCTTTCCAACAGCGCGGAGAGCTACCTTTAACGACAGATTTATGTTTTTGGCTTGGCTTACTAATAGATTACCGCCAAGAATCATGACAATTCTCCGCTTAGTTCAATAATTACATACCTACAATCAAATATTAAAATTGGCTAATGGGAGGGCTGGCCGGCGGACCTTGGCCACGTCACTCTGACAACATAACCATAAACAAACCACGGCCAGCTATGCTCAAATGTGTCGTGTGTTGTCTAAGCTCAATGTGTCGTCATGGCATCAGGCACAAACAAATTAGTCAGCTCCATTTATAGGCACAAAAGGGGCATACCCATGGGCATAAAAGGGAAGTTATGTACTTCAATAGTCATTGCCCCCCTCCGAACAATAATAGAGTTTTACCCAGTGGTCCACAGGGTTTCTTTACGAACTGGCCCTTCATGTAGGCTTCCTGGATGGTGTTGAGGAACGCTGGGATGCGCTCTCCAAAGCGCCGCAGGCGGTTGGACCGGCTGCCCTCCATTGTCTGTAGGTTCTTTACGTTTACTTCTATGGCCCTATGGAGGGTGTCCTGTCCTCGCCTGATGACAGGGAGGAGAAGAGTCAAAAACAGTCAGAAGGCGGAAAAGGAGTATCAAAAAGAGTGTGGCTCTGGCACATGTAGGATGGTTCACTATAACATCAACCCATCGAAGTACCTAAAGCCTGGTCCATTCACTAAATCTGCGTATGTCCCATATTAGAACCAAGCATGAATAGCTAGAATACATTACAGTCATTTAGCAGACACTTTTATCCAAAGCGACTTACAAGTGCATTCAACATAGGTAGGGAACGAAATTACTAATCACCATAAGTCTTAAGTGCATTCTCTTCTAAAACAAGCAACTAAGAGTATACCTAGCGCTAAGGTAAAAGTGCAATATATCAGCTACCTACTTTCTTAAACAGATGACAAATAGGAAAATTAAATGAGCAAGAGCTAAAAGAAATAAGTGAATCGAATAAACAAGATCCAATAAAACAAGAGTTTGTACAACTAGTTAACAACAAGTTGGCAAGGCGAAGAGGAAGGGTAGTGTTTCCTGAAGAGGTGGGTTTTCAGCCTGCGGCGAAGGATGGGCAGTGACTGTGTCACTGCCCATACTGAGAATACAGTATTGTATGAGGAACACACACACACACACCCTCTACGGTGTGTCTGTAGCCAAGAGTGTAGAGAGGCCGTCTGGAAATAGGAACGTTGCCTGTCTGACCCCCCAGCTTGCCCAGTCTGTGTCTAAGTATCCCTGAACAATAAACGTAACCCCTAACTGCACCACAGGCGCCTGATTAATGGCTGCTGACCATGGCATATACTGCTACTACAAATTACCAAATTACATTTTCAGTGATTCAGTCCTAAACGGATAATGAATTTTGTAGTGTATGCCGTCAATTGTGTACCTGCCCCCATCTGTATACAGTACGCCAAGTGATACCCAATCTTGTAGCTCTGATGCTCTACTTTCACATGAAATAACAAATTAAATGCAAAACAATTCAGCCATCCCACTAGATCCTGTGTTGGGTCATAAGTGTCTTACTTCCAGTCAGATCCCCATCCCTACAGCCAACCAGTCAGTTCTCCCATTTCCTACTACCCACTTCATCTGGCCGAGCTCATCCTTAGTGAGGTTGATGGCCTGTTGGTACTGGTTGATCTGTTGGTCCAGTGTGGAGTCCTGGTGTCTCAAACTCTCCAGCTGAGCATCATGCTGCTCTATAAGCGTTGCCCTCGCCTGACTCTCCGCCTCATTGCCGTTACTGATGCTAGAGGCAGGGAAAGAAAAAAATGGTAACATTCAGGCACCGATATCAATATCAATGAACACTGGCGTAATTAATCAAGAAGCAGAAATGGACAAAAAATGTAACAATGCTGCTCAGTAGGGGTGTAACAATACGCTTTAACAGCGATACGATACACATCACGATACTTGGACGATTATTTGTTCATTTATAGCGATACGATATTCGATTATTTCGATACAGTTGACTATTTAGCCCAAAAATTCAATCTGTGTGAAACATATGTGGATAGTGCAGGATTTTCCTTTAAGGGAAAGTGTTATTATGGATAAGTAAACTGTGATTCTCTAGCAAAATACTGTACATAAACATTGTATTTGAACACATTATGGACAAACTCACACCTTGACATGAACACAGAGATTACCATATTTCCCCAAATAGCAGCAAATACACAATTCGCTGCATGATGCTGTCGACGCCGAAAATCGCAGATCTACACGCTCACAACACCTTGTGTGTAGATCACTTTGTGAGCTTGTGGGATTGCCATTTTCGGCGAGTCGGGCCGAGTGCACAAGATTCAGAGGTTTCCCTCACTCCTAATTCTCAATGAATCTGTGATTAAAATGTTCCTATAATCAGCAGAAGTGAGTGTCAATTCCTTGTGTCAATTGTGTTTATATAAGATGTTAAGTATATTCAAAGAATGATTTTTGCTACGCGATGCAGGAGATTCTCATTCCACACATATCCACATCTACATCCAATACATTGTAACATCAATTATTGGAGGACCAGGTCTGTGTGTTCGTGTTTAAAGATTTGTCCGTCTGTGTTATGTGGAAAAACCTTTCAAACTCCCCCCTGTCAGGTGACAAGAAGGTCAGTTGGCTCTCATGCATTTAAGGAGGCATGAGCTCGGCCCTGGCCTCCCTAGGCTGGTGGGGGGAGTGTAGTGCCCAGGATTTTTCCATCTACTATGGATTATATCTACAGTGGCTCTATCTATTACTTATTGCTCTTATCAGTCAAGTGAATCATGACCCTTGTGGATACAAATCTTTAGGTTAAAACAAACAGGGGATATATAGAGGATGGATTAACAGTTAGTGTTTGGTACCTCAAATTGAGCTCCTCTATCCTCTTAGAGAGCTGGGCCTTGTCCTTCTCCAGAGCTTTCATGGTGGCCTTGTATCTGTGCACACAGACCTGAAAGAGACACATTGTTCATGGGTCAAACTTCTCTGCCTCTAATCTACCATGGGTGGACTTTGTGATAGAGGAGCGACTTATGGTTTTGTTCGATATTGCGGTTGAAGTCTGACCTCGCCAGATTTGAGGTGGTTATTTTTTTGCTGGGCTTTGGCCTTAAGCTCCGCACATTGTGGCTGGAGATCCTTGTGGCGCTGTGTGATGCCCTCCACCTGCTCCTGGATCTGCTTGAACTTCTGCTCAGCCTCTGCCACCTTGTTCTGTACAGGGGGTAGACAGTCAATAGGGAAATAGTAAGTTTTAAATGTTGCCATTCTATAAACGAGACTCACTTTGTCTATTAAAACTTACACCGGGGGCGTTTGACTCACTATATGCCTATTAAAACTTACATTGTACATACATCTGTAAGTACAGTGTACTTACAGAGTACATTAGTCTTACAGACTTGATGAAGCAAAATTATATTTTATAATAACTATCATATTGACCACTTTGTTTTGCCAATTGTCAAAGAAAGCCTTGTGAGAAGAGCTGGACTGTGTCATCAGTAGATAGAAAGGCTAAGTCTATTGAGTCTAAGGAGTTTATCTGAGTAATTTGAAGGTTTTCAGTTTGCTCAAAGTTTTGTGTTGGCTCACACAATTGCACTCTGTGAAACATATACATATACAGTATAGCTTGCTGTTTAACAGAAATGGACATTCTAAAATATTTTTTAAATTGTACAATTTCCGCTCGCGGAAATTGCCAAGGAAATGACTGACAAGAGCGTGGTTACAAACTACGTACTGTAACATTCGAAGAATGTGGACGAGTTCTCTGGCTTGAGACACTGAGTACATCAACACAACATGAATATTACATGCCGATAGCGCAATTTTAATTCAGAACGAGGTCGTTTATCACCGGAAAGGAAGGCATCAACCTAGATGAATAAGACACCAACTATATGAATAGTTTTGATGTGAAATATTCGTGTTGGGTTAAGTGTTGAAACGAGTTACACTGGCTCATTTTCACCCGTATGTAACATACAGAATAACTGGCCAATGGTAATTTTAACCTTTTAGTGAATATAGGACAACTCACCTTCCAGTCTTGAACCTTCTCATCATAGTTTGCCGTAGAACCTTGATCGGCCTGTAGCTTATCCTTCAACGGCTGCAACTGCTGCTTCAAGTTGCTTACCTGCCATGTTTAACCCACGGTAAATGTTATCCTGTCAATACTGCGTGACATACTGAAAACTTAATTACACAGTTGTGCTGATCTCACCATTGCCCAGGCCATCATTTTCGCCAGCTCATTCAGCTTATTGTTCATCTCATCCAGTGATGCCAAGCTCTTATATTGCTCCTCTTTTTCACGATACTTGTGTCTCAGGTGTGCCAAGCACTGCAGCAAAGTCACAGATATGTTAGCGATAGTCATCATTCAACAGGATGAATGAACAAGCTTTGATTTTCTGAGGCTGGACAGTAAACACTGAGCCTATGCGGGAAAATCCAATCATATCAGTTTTACATTTTGTATTAAGTCTTAATAAAATCCAGCATCAATATAATTTAGTACATTATAAAGAGGTGAGGGACATCTCTCTAAGGAGTCAAATGTTGTCCTGTAAAGCCCTTGGAGACAGTAACGGTGATTAGCCACTTAAACCCTATATACACTTAGTTGACCAGAATCTCCCAGGGGTATATACTAGGCTATTTGCTTTTGTCCCTATAGACTTAATATCTTTAAAGAAAATAGATGATCTACAAGCTCATACAATGTGACGTTGTGAGCTTGCAGACATGCCGTTTCACTGAATGTTTGCCCCAGAATAGGGACACTAGCTTTTAACTGGTTATGTGCAATACAAATAAATATCAATTGAACGAGCAGATGCGATCTTACTTCGCTGTGTTGCTCTATTTTAGACAGAGTGATGTCCTTGGTTTGTTTGATGTGCACTAAGCCTTCTTGCATCTTTTCCAGTTGGGTGGCCTTCATAAAAAACTGCATGGGGGGAAATAGAAATAAGCAATCTAACTGTACAGTGTGACCTCAAGAAAAATAGCAATTGCAAAAGATCACATATAAAGATCACATTTGTCACAAATAACACATTTATTGCCCAAAGGGGAAATTAAACATTGATTGAATACTTTGTTCGTCAGAAATGTAAAACAGCATGTGGTACAGTAAAGATAGCTCTCCAGTGCACCCGCGGTGGCAAGTGTTGGAAAGCGTTGGTTGCCGAAAATCTGGTGTTGAATGGGCACACCGTCTTGTCGGTTTGGAACTTGTAGGGAAGCGTCGAAAGCCGACTGAGCATGTTCGGTTGTATAAGGTCGGCTTTCGACCGTCGGGTAGAAGCGGGCAGGCGGAGAGGAGATAGAGCTCTCTGGTTGGCTGCTAGGGACCCTTTCTAAAATGCGGTACATTTATTATATCCATTGTATGTTAATATTACTACAGCTGCATGTGTGCTCAAAATGCAGACAGCGTGGGATCGTCTCATTCAAACACCTGTCGACTGTTTATTTGCTCAGTGCTGCTACTGCTGCCCAGAAATATCTGATCTCCAAGCAAAAAAACAGCATGATGAGTCATATGTTTGTAGATCAGATATGTTTGCGCAGCATAAGTGAATGTTAAGAGGGAGGAAGAGAACGCACTCCATTTGTTTCACTTCTAGGCTGTAAAAAACGTTATTTTATTTCATTGGATTAATGAAGGAATAAATCTTTGAAATGCCACTTAAATTGTGAGTGGAACATGAGTCTTTCAGATTGGATGGATTGATGGTGAGTAGGGCTTCCTCAGGGCTGCCTCAGGCATGTGCACCCGCTCGCCTCCTGACACATGCTTTTTCGCTTCATATCGTTTGATAGAGGGATAATAAAAACATGATTGATACACCGAATGAACACAGTATGAACATAGACACTTACAAATTATGGAGAACTTTGAATTATAACAATCATTTGAGAATTGGCAGGGTTAAACTGCCGGTATCCTACAACCAAAGATTTCTTCTTGCGCTGTCAAAATAGTTTAAATACAGAACCTTGTGCCCATGCCCTAAGCACCCTGCAGTAATCTCTCAAGAACAGATTCCGACCTGCGGTGGAATCTGTCGGAGCGGTTCGTCCTAACCAGTGCGCATTGGCTAAAAGTGGGCGTGCCTTCAGATCAGGAAGTGGGCCGCGCTTTACCCAATCAAATGTAGTGGGCGGGATTCACGTGTCCATCCACCATGATCCACCCTCCCCCCCTCGAAACTAGCCGAAACTAATTTAACAATAGCGTCCTCGGAGCGGACAAAACCACGGAAAGATATTCACATTTTAAATTACTCTTTCATCATAGAAACAAGTGGGCTTATAACCAAAACCATCCATGTTCTCTGGGAGAAGTGGTGTTAGTGTTCCGTGTAGAAATATTGTTAGTGGGAATGAAAACATGGTCGCACCAACCGGAAGTGATGCGCTATAGGCAGACATGAAACCGGTGTTTCCCTGCGCTCTAGTCTAACATTATACTCCTGCCAGACTCCACAGAATATCAGAAAAGCAGAGGTCGCTGTTTTTCATTTTCTGTGGGGTCTGGCTACGCGAGACTACCCTGCAGTGCAGTAGTTATCTTTATTTTCTCAAATGATTTAAGCATGTAGGCTACATGTTCATGTGTTTGTTGTTGAAAAAAACATTAAGCCATAGGCTATTTTTAGCACCATAGAAGCCATCTGTCAGTGTCGGCTTCTCGGGTGCATTCAGCAACTTTTGTTTGGCCGAATGATCTCCCGACATCATTCGACCGCCAGTCGGTAGTAGTCTGTATGGTGGAGTTACCTTTAGACATTAAAGCTAAAAGGATAACGAGCTTAAACTCACCTTGTATTTATCACCCTCTCCTTTGGAATGTAGGAAGTGCTTGCTCATTTCTTGTGTGAGAATTGAAACTGGGTTGTCCACCTTTAAAAAAGAAAAAAAAGGTGAAACCGTGGCTTGAACTGCAAATGCTGGTCAAGTAAACCCAGAATTAATAAGACTCGAGTCATAGTCACACAAAAATACGCTATGCCGAGTTATTTATTGTTGTTTGAGTAAATCTAATTGAGAAGTCAACTGAATGTTTTATCAAGAGGAGGACATATTTAGGGGCTGTGACCACAGAAAGCGGTTCTTAAGCTCTATGGTAAACATGCTGGACCTCTCCTCTTCCTAGCGCCCAAGCATCACGTTTCAGCGTTCTCAGAATGTTTGACGGAGCACTCTGGGCGCCTCAAGCACCCACAATCATTGAGCAGAGGCATCTCGTTCAGTGAATCCTACACATCTGGTGGAGAGAGACAGTAAGCTATGTGGACCTATGGAAAAGAACATACAAATCCGAAAGAGAAAGTGGAGTTGGCCACACCCTCAGAAAACCAGCTACAAAAATGACCCAACAAGCCCTGAAATGGAACCTAGTCCAGTCAATCTGTGGTTTTACCCAAAATAAATTGCAATAGTAATCATTCAGGGTTTTGGGTGATCCAAATAGTATATTAAAAGTTGTTAATTATATATTTAGTGGATAGCAAGGTAAGTTCAGTGGTTGACATTTGGGGCCTTCATGCCTTCGGGTCACACAAATTAAGAGCATATCTCTGCTTCTGAACCTGCTAATTTCATTTATTACACGGCTTGGTTGAATGCTCGATTCTGATTGGTCAGTCATCGGTCATTATTTCTGGATAATGACCGATGAGCTCTATAACGGACCGCTGTGTAATCAGAGACTCAGAACACCTGCTCATGTCAACCTGTGCTGCTTGGTTATATACTTTATCCAACATGACAGCCATGTAAACAAACAAACAATGTCATTTACAACTAAACGTTGCTCTCAAGAATGTTTTTGAAAACATTTGAAGTGAGAAATAGACGATGCAATAACCGAGAAGTCATTCTATTTGATCCACTGCGCTTCCTTGTTTATCGTGGCACAACAACGGGGGAATACCAAAACGCTCGCCCCAAAACACAGTCGCCCCGGGGCAAATCCGGCGGTATTACAGGCAAATCGGCAGTAAATAGAATGGGGGGCGAGTGTGTTTTGGGGCGAGTTTTTTTCCATTTCGTCATTTGTTTTTGCGAGGCGAACTTGTCCGCCCAGCCCAATACTTATGGAATACTTTCATTGCCGTAAGCAAGGAAATACTTCGTTTTGTTGTTACTTTTGGGTAAATGTATTTATGTATTTATTAAGTAGCCGTGTAATAAGCGGGATAAAGCCCTTCAGGGCGATTAACCACCTCGGCTGCGCCTCGGTGGTTAATCGCCCTGTCGGGCTTTAAATTTCAATAATGACTACCTCCCCATGCATTATCCCTTGCATAATGTATGTCTATACAGGGGGTTTTCTAGGGTATTCTTTGACATGCAGTCATCAGATATGACTGTTCTCAATGTACTTGTGCACTTTGGGGTACCCTCACTGTTACAAGTTAATATATCAATACATATCACTTGTCTTTCCTCCGGTGGAGCAAAATCTGAACATCAATATTACCCATGTGTGCAGCGACCACCAATGACGTGGATGATACAGATTAGGCCCTTACACTAAACCTTCAGGAAGTCAGAGGCATCAAGATAGTGAAATATTTTGTATTTGAAGCTTGTCTCCTATTTCAAAGCAGCCTTGGCCACCAAAACCCAGAGTCACGTGACCTTAAACAAGATATTGCTATTAAGTAGATCATGGACTGTGCATTTCTAAAATAGCTGGAAAAGCAATGTAGGCATATGGAGCAGAGTTTATACCTGAATATTGAAATTGTCCAGAAGTGCCAGAAGCTCTTCTTTTTTGGATGAGATAGTGTTACCTATGAGACAAGAGATAACTTGTAAGGAAAAATAAAATGGACAAACACAGAGCTAAGGGAATAAAGAATATAGAGTGTAGTCCATGCCACCTAGTGAATGGGTATTTAAAGGGATATTTCACTTTCAAACATGTTTATGGTAATTTTAATTGTAACCAGAACGGGTGTTTTCAATGAATCTATCATGGTTAAAATAGAGTTTGAAGTTACAATGGGTTTGTATAAGAAGGGGGCGTGTCTGTTAAAATGAATATCAAATCTTTAAATACTGAATCAATTTAAAAACTGTCGGGGGTGCTCATTTGTGCCTGAGTAAATGATAAAATGACCCCAAACATGTTTGAAAGTGAAATATCCCTTTAATCTACAACTCTTCGAGGACTTCACCAGATTTGCTTTTCACTTTGTAGATTCTTGCCCCCTCACGCGTTATCTTCACATCTACTGTGATGGACGAACCATAGACTTCTGGCCTATAAGCATCTTGCCCTCTGTTGCGTAAGGTGATTGAAACATCAGCCGAACTGTGAGAAAAGAGGAACACAGAACAGATCCATTTGGTGGCAAGTGAGGCAAATTGTATCAAACAGCATTACATCATGCATGACATTTGAGTTGAGACCAGGAAGGAAACCGTTACTGGGAAAGAAGCAGTGCAACTTCATGCATTTTCAACAGGCCAAATGGTAAATCAAACAAAAAAAATTGAAAGTTGTTCTTTATCGTTACATCTTGTGTAGGTAACACTTACAAAGAAAGAACTAGTCTAGTAGTAAGTTGCCAAGAAGAACAGGGAACAGAGCTGTGCCTTTAGTTCTTTCTCCTAGGTCATACATGGGCAACTGATGGCCCAGGGGCAGCCCCCACCTTAATGCGGCCCGCAGGTTAATATCGGAATATTGATATATTATTGATTTCAGCTGTTTACAATTACAAACATGCAAACATGACCTGCTTTAATTACTTCAGTCTATATTAGTAGCTTAATCACTAGTATTAACATTCTATAGTATTTTGTATGTCCAATGTATTTGTATTTAAGTTCATAAAGTTAACATAAGTATAACTAAATGCATTTGAAATGAAATACAAATTTTACTTTTCAGGATTCCTATTAAAAAATAGCAGATCTACACTGTACAAGTTCAAAACGTGTCACACTGCGACACGTTTTGAGCTTGTAGATCTGTTATTTTTGCTACTTGTGTGTCACATAGACTGACAAAGTACGGCATTAATTTACAGAAAAAGTGTTATAT
Organism: Gymnoscopelus microlampas; assembly: GCF_963454915.1. Lineage (NCBI taxonomy): Eukaryota > Metazoa > Chordata > Actinopteri > Myctophiformes > Myctophidae > Gymnoscopelus > Gymnoscopelus microlampas. The sequence continues at coordinate 20,618,332 of NC_139953.1, forward strand.
ACGGAGATAAGGGTGCCTGCCTGACAGTATATGCAATGTGGCCCTCTGGAGTGAGTGAGAAAATATAGTGGCCCTCTCCGTCATCAAAGTTGCCCAAACCTGCCCTAGGTTGTGATTCCTCATTCAAACGTTCCCCATTTGTTGGACATTATGGAATAAGCCTTTACTGTATACCTATGACAAATAATATCCAGCACTAGCACTCTTAACGATCCTCAAAAGAAATTAGTCTTTTCTGATGTCCTCGCCTCACTCCACTGGATCCCCGTCCGTTTTAGAATTGATTTTTTTTTTAAAGGTTTTATTGTTCGTTTTTAAAGCCCAAAATGGGCTGGCCCCTCCATATTTATCTGATCTCATTTCAGCCATACATCCCAACCAGAGCCCTGAGATCGTTTTTTCTGAAAAATTCATGCCGCTATATCAGTGGTGCTCAAACTTTTTCATGTCAAGGATCCCCAAAATGATATGGTATTTAGCTGGGTATTTTTGGGATGACGTCACATCCGTCCATTCCTTCTCTCAGCGTCAAGGGATCATTCCCTTGTGTTGTGTTAGAGCGCCCTCTTGTGGAATTCTCAAAAAAGAAAATTATATACGTCCTTGGCAGGCAATGTGTTAATATGCCCTGTGCAGCACTTTGGTTGCACTTTGGTTCGACCCTGGTCGTTGGAAATGTGCTGTATAAATATGCAAATATGCACAATCTTTACCTTTCTCCATCTTTCACAAATTCCTTAAGGGAGGACCCTCTGTTTGTGGCCTGTGCATTCCCCCCTAGGGCCACTATGAGAGCTGTCAGAACAGCACTCTTTCCACCTGTAACATTATGACACAGAGCACAGAAAGAAAGCACAGATGTGAGTGTACATACTGAGGTAAACAAAAACAGGTTAACCCATTTTGGGTGGGAACCCCCATTTGTAACTATGCCTTTCAGGGCGGGAACCCCTTTTGGGGTTCTTGTTGCCATGTACAGTATATAGGAACATATTTTTCAGAAAACTTTAGTCAGGATTTAGAAGGCGTTTTTAGAATCGGCCTCAATGGGTTAAAGGAATGAAAAGAATAAACATTTAAGTGGTTTCACTCACTTCCATTGTTGCCAATAACAAAGTTGACATTGGAACCAAAAGTGAAAGGGCCCAACAGTGAGTGACACATGAAATTCTTCAAGGTAATGCTCTCCACGATGCCCACTTCACCACCCTGCAGATGAACACACATCTGTGTTATTACACGTCAAGATACATGCCATGATACGTCAAGACACCAAGATACATCATATCAATTTAACCATCTCTGCATGGCTGCATTATCATGAGTACAGTACACTGCATCAACACATGCCTTCCAGAAGTAGACCTCAAGGAGAGTTGAATTTAGGCATTTAGCAGTCTCTGTATCCAGAGCGACTTACAGTAAGCAAGGTTAACATACACATCAAACGCAGAGACAGCGTAGTGCCTCATTAATCTAGGATCATAAGTAAACCAAGAACCTAGCATCATAATAATCTGTATATTGAAACTATAGGATGCAAGGTAAACAAAATGAAACTAGCATTTGTCTAAATAACATGTTATCTAAATTACATTTTAACCTTTGCATAGGACTACATGGTCGTCAAGGCAAACCAAAGACAAATAATCTGGTTCAGAAATCAATTGCATATCGCCACTGAAGGGTATAAACCTTGTATCTCCATATTTCAACATTTGTCTTTTTGTAAATTAATGCCCTAATTCGTAGTGTCACGCAAACGTAGCAAAAATAGCCTGTCTACAAGCTCTCAAAGTGTCACATTCTGACGCATTGTGAGCTTGTAGAACAGATATTCTTGCTATTTTAGAAAAACATTTAAGTCAAAGTGATTAAGCGCCTGTGGGTTTTATAAATATTTACCTAATTAAATATATAAAAAGAGCTTGTGACAAAATAATAACTACATTGGATACATTTGAACATTTCCTGAACAGTAACGGTTTTGAGCATAATATAAAGGTTTCCACCCACAGCAACGATATTTGTAAGTTGGCAGCAGATGTACCATGATAATAATAATACCTCTTGTGATGATCCAGCCTGTCTCAGAGGCTGGCTAGCGAGGCTAGACTGTGTCTGACTGGGACCAATAACATCCTCGACTTCCTCATCGTCGTCTTCAACAGGTGGGAGGTCTCCTGGCTGTAATGTAAAACAGCACAGTTACATTTAAAATACTTTTACTAAAAGGTCTGTTCAAAAAAAGTCCTTGCGGTCTTGTTTCCAATGAGGTCCTTGGTATTCAATTCATAGTCATATATAGTGGCACCACAGTTCAAATATCAATTAAAAAAACTGAAAAAGATAACACTATGTACAAACAAAAAAAATAAGAAAAACTGTGGGGAGGGGGTGTTAAGACTATTCCAAACCTGGCTGGCAGTGCTGCAGAAGGGGAAATTGGCAATAATATCCTCCTCTTCAACATGTGGGAGGTCTCCTGGCTCATCCTCGCCAGGTCGGGGTCTCTTCGACATACTGTATTGATGATCTAATTACAAGTAAAGTAATAAAATAACTCAATAAAATGAATGTTTCCTCATTTATTGGGACAGTGGTTCTCAAACTTTTTCATGTATTTAGCCGCGGACCCCCACCTTAAAATATGTTGTGCCAAAGACCCCTATAGGCCTACAGGATCTGTGTTAAAATATTCAAGATGCAATGTTGTGATCTTGTAGATCGTCAATTTCCAATAGCCAATGTATAGGTCAAAGTGGTTACCTGGTACACAAGTTTAAGTTTAAGTTCATCCATGACTGACAGTCAGGTACCAGGGCTACTGGGAGTGACTTGTTTATCCGGTTAAAGCAATTACCTTGATGCACAACAGGTGTAGGGTCTTGCGTGTGACTGCTTAAATCGACCATCCGGCCCAAACCATAGAGTTAAAAATAGGCCCAAACCCACAAATAATCGATAAATATCTAAATATTTAATCAAACAACTTGCATACTGTCTGGGATGTAGCTACACAAAAGCCCAATTAGTCGTGAAATTGACCCCTGAAGAGTGAAATACCGCATTTAGTTGGTTAAAGTGTCATGTACAACATTAACGTTTTATACTACTTGTGTAGCACCAGACATAGCAGATCTACAAGCTCCCAAGGAGTAACGGATTGCAACATTGTGAACTTGTAAATCTCCCATTTCTTCTCCAAGTGATGCGTGCATCCTCAGTCAAGTGTTTCACATAATGGCGTCAGATACGGGAAAAACAAACTTGCAAATGGACACGCGGCTAAAAAGGTTATTCCTCTACATTCAAGTGGCGTTTTGTATTAATTTAGCTCAACTAAACGCAATAGTTAGGTCAAAACCTAACCAAGTTGGAAGGGAACCATGGAATCAATCAACGTCTAACAAAACAGACTCTTAACAAATATATATATATAATATACTTTGCAGTCAATATTATTAGAACAAAAACTGCTTGTGTGTGAGAATATTTCATGAATAAACGTACCTTAAGGCTCGCTCAGTGGCTCACAGCAGATTAAAAATCAAAACCTGCGTCCTCTACTGTTAGCACACACGTGTAAGACAGGCGTGGCTGATTGGCATGTGGCTGGCTAGGAGCAGCTGTGGTGTAAAGTAACTAAGTACATTTACTCAAATACTGTACTTAAGTACAATTTTGAGGTATTTTTTTTTACTTTACTGGAGTATTTCCCAATTGTCAGTACTTTTACTTCTACTCCACTACATCTCAGAGGCAAATGTTGTACTTTTACTACACTGCAATTATTTGAAAACTTTAGTTACTAGTTACCTTGTAAATTTTGATTTGTATTACAAAACATACATTAACCACTTCAGCATACATTACGGCCATTTGAAAATAGCCGATATACAAGCTCACAATGCATCACTCATTGTGGCCTTGTAGATCTGCTATTATCAACATTTAAACATGCGAAAAGGGACATTCTGAATAATGATAATATTTTTGGTATTTAAAGTACATTTTGATACCAATACTTACTTTTCTCAAGTAGAGGGGGGACCATTGCTGCATCAAGAGTAATAAACAAACCTACTATAAAACTGGTCAAACATTGGCCAAATTGTCAAAAATAGTGAAATTGGAAAAAAGCCTCGCGTTGCAAGGCATTGTGAGCTTGTAGTTCTGCTATTTTCATAATATTTATCTGGGGAACCGAGTCAAAAGATGTATTGCCTCAACTCCAGGGTGGGGGGTCCCCAGTTCAAATATGATTATTTTGGGGGGGTCCCCAGATCAAATATGATTATTTTGGGGGGTCGGCCTGAAAAGGTTGACACCCACTGCAGTAAAATACTGCAATGTGTTTCGACATTCCAGTATTGATACTAAGAAAACGTTTGAGTACTTTTCCGCCACTGAAAACAGTCAAATATTGACTTGCATAAAAGGTAGGCTATACTTGACAAGCCAGTGAAAAACATGATGTATATATATATACACAAGTAGGCCTATAAAACATGTACTAATCACTAATGTTTCAAATCAGGATAATTTAAGTGAAGTGAAAGCCTGAGTCCTTGGTGTGAAATGATTATTTAAACAAATAAAATAAATCAGGGGCAACAAATAGAGCATTGTTAATTTCTTCTAAGCTGATCTATATCATTTCTCTAATAAAATATTTTTGTTAAAGATTACAGCCCATCATGAGAACTCTTTAGGGTATATTCATTGGTTCCAGTATGAGACATTAGTATTTTTTTTGAGACAGGACCTGTAGATCAGCCATCATTTTTTTCTTTAAAAGGTACCGTACTATACTATATACACATTTGATTGAAACATTTTAACTATGTAAATCTTGTATGGGGGTCCCTAGCACAAAATATTTTCAGATGGGGGGGGGGTCCACGGCCAAATGCATAATTATTGCATTATTATGTTTCTACACTTCCCCAGACATCCTGCAGGAGCACAGCACCCAGTAGAATGCAATGGCCTTTACGTCGGTACCATCTTGTGTTTTAATTAAGCTAAAAATGAGTTTATTTATGTTTTTTATGGCTTAACAGGTGAAAAAGCAAAACAGAAAAGTAAGACATTTCACATTTTAAAAACTTCATCAATCCTTTATTGAAAAACAAATACACAACACATACAGTATAAAAACAAGAAAGCCTCTTAGTCTTTTAAATTAAATGACCTTTAAATAAACTAAACTGAATGTGTCTGAATGTGTGATCAAGCTTAACTGGAAGATAAAACAGGGAAAGCAAGTACGAGGCTTTACATTTTCTTTAAATAAACTAAAGTGAATCAAGAGAATTAAACACAATAACTATAAACACAAATGCGGGACGGTCTTAATCCATGTCCTCCTCTTCATCTCTCTGTCCATGAGACTGAGTTCCACGGTCAGGGTCATTGAGCCGGAGTATACGGATCAGTTTGTTAGAGGGGATAGAGCTGAGAAAACAAAAAGGCAAATAGTAATAGCAATTAAATGGTTGACTGGACTGGTTGCTCTGCTCTGGCATAGCATGTGTTAATTCTGGGAAACATTTAAATTGACTGCTTGGCCAACATGGTTCTAATAAATACAACTATCGTTTCTCCACAAGAACCGACAATTATGGATCTAGATGGTATTGACTAAGCTACGCTATTATATGAATAATTTATGAATAACCTAAAAAGGATAGGCAATATAGATGATCACGTGGGCATTTGTCATTGCCAAAGTTTGATTAGTGAGGGCTACAACCAATTCCCAGCAACAATTCACATACAGAAAGCCTCATTAGTTATAGACAGCAAGAAAATAGCATTTGATCATGCAGCAACTGAGTTACACACGGCTCCAGACTGGCCTCTATACTCTAATAATTTATTTTCACGGCTCCAGACTGGCCTCTATACTCTTATAATAATTTATTTTCACAACTCCAAATTTGCCTTAAAAATAACCTTCCATTCATTAACAATTTGGGAAACAAGTAAAAGCTCCTGCTTCCAGTTAGGTTTTCGTTTACGGAGCAATATATTGTAAGGCTTGTTGTGGGTTACTAACTGCACTAAATGTAATAGGCTGTTTAAACACATTTTCTTTTCATTATTTTATGTGGGGTCAGGCATCACAATAGGCTGAACATCTTGGCCCGATTTGTATTTCTATGATTAATTCAATTAGCTGACAGTCTTACAGCCATGAAGCAGATCAGTATATCGACGACTATCACAGTGGCCAAAGTAAGTAATTGCATTCACGAAACATGTCATCCATAGTAGAGTCCGACTGATGCCAGATTGTTTTGTGCAAATCTTACTGGTAAATTACAACACTTTGTGAATACAGACCCAGATTTCAACAGATAAGGTTGAATGTAATTAAGAACAACAGTCACAACGACTGTTGAAATCCTCAATCAACATAGTCACCTTCTTTAAATAAAGGCACATAAGTCATACTTTAAAGTAAAAAAAGAAATAGTGGGACATGTCTTCTTTTTTTTTTACATTTAATTAAATAAAAATGTTGTATTTTTATCAAAAAGAAGACTTGGCCCAATATTTTATTTAAGGTGACGAAATCATCATATGCTCATACAGGGATGTGATACATGGTGGCTAACCTCATGCTCTGTGGGGTGAGGAAGATGAATTGCCTGTTCCACTGGTTTGAGGCAACCTTTAACATCATGTCCATGGAAATCCTCCTGTTCACCATGTCCTGATAGATAAGACACACAGGCTGTATCATTGTCTGAGAAATTAACCAACCGATTGAGAGCAACAAATATATCTAGTACCTACCCATTTCTATAGCCAACATTAGTATCATACTAGATTCAACTACAATAATATGAACTGTAAAATTGCGTGCAATCTATTCTAACAAACTTATTACCATGTAGACATCAAACTCGTCAAGGCAGCGGAATGGGGCCTCCGTGATCGCCCACAGAGACAGCACGAAGCAGACAGTGGAGAAAGAACGCTCTCCCCCTGACAAGGAACGCATGTCGCTCAGATTAGCCTTACCACCCTGACCGGGCTGTACCTGGAGACACCAAGATAAAAAGAGAAGGAAAATAGACAATAGGCAGATTTAATGTAGATGGGGAGGAACAGTAGGGGACACATGGGGAAGATAGTAAGGGCCAAGGGTTTGAGAAAACAGATAGGGAAATGGATAGAGGGAAAAGTGTCAGTTGATAGAGGGTGCATGTTTATTCAATATATACAAAAATATATATATACATATAGAAAAAAAAGGACAGTGTACACATATTACCATTTGTATACACTTGAGTGCACACACCCCTCACATGCATGCACACTTAAATAAATTGGTCAAAACTGTCAATTTGAATACCTCGCCTATGGTTATGCCTCAAAATACATTAATTGGGCCAGGCAATGCAAAAATCTCATATGCCCATTAGCAAATTGGCTTCCACGCCCAAAAAAGCTTTTGCGCACGGGTTGAAACATCAGCAGAGGCTGGTTTTAGGCATGAAAATGAAGACGGCACCGCAAATGTTTAGTAACTATGATCCAAGGTGTGTAGGGCAGGCTGTTAGGCTGGATAAGGGTATAGCGATGCAAAGAAGCACAACAAAGACATTTGCTTCACATATTAAGATAATTGTGTTCATGCTATTTAGCAAAATAATCATTTCATCCTCACTTGTACAGCCACATCAGCTACCCTATTTTTCAGGCATTATAAATGAAATTGTGTCACAAAAGTTTGTATGCAAATATAATACAGAAATGTGTCTTCAATATAATACAGTCCTACAAAAGAATATATAATTGGTTTTCATTGGAAAATACTGACAGGGAAGCTGCATTACAGATAAAGAATTCTTACTGAGACTGTGAGAGTTTCCTTCTTGTGATCAAACGCCATAGTCCCGGTGTAGCCTCTCTGGCCCAGCATACTATCAAAATAGTATTTACATCGAAGCGCCATCAAGCTAGGAGAGAGCAAGGAGACAGATTAGGTATAGAAAAGGGAAAGGAGGTAAGATGTAAAATGTTTAGCTGGTCAAATACAAAATATATATGTTTTATATACAATTATTAAAACAGAGTTCATCCAGTCAGCCATACACTCACTATAATCAATAATTTCATTCAAAAGGTCCTGATTAAAACAAAGAAAACACAACATGCAATGGTTCTGGAGATCTCTACACTACTCAATGCCATACTTAAAGAGCAACTTAACACAAACCATTATTTTGAGAAAATGTGGCAATTATGAAAATGATATCAATTGTTAATTGCAATCCAGTGTTGAAAATCACAAATACTGCCCCCTATTGGTGTAAAGGGTTGGAAACCATCTCAACTTTGCACTCGATTTAAACCAGGCCCTCCTGGCGGCAGCTGATCTGAATGGGCAGCAAGAAGCTGCTGAAGGTATTAAACAAAACGGAGGACAGGTCAAATGTGCGTGGGTCCATTTTTACACCACTACAGTCTTTACACTCGACTGGATCATTACAACACTTGTTTGCTGCTCTCTTTTTAAGTGGGAGAGTTCCCTGGTTATCGTTAAACAAGTCACACAATGGGAGTCGGAGGAGACAAGATCGACGATTGAGCGTTCCTCGAATGCACAATTTTAAGACTTATTCAAGCTGAACCCAATTCAATAAGTCGTTCTTTAAATACTGTGACACCTTTGAACAGATACTGACAGGTATTAGTTCCAACCAACCTCCTGAGCTCGTCATAAGCCTTGAGTCTCTGTGTGACAATTGCATCCAGGGTTTGAATGAATTTGTTGAGGGACTTCACTTGCATGCTCACATTCTTATAGTTCAGAGAGGCCTCGTGGTACTGCCTGGGGAGTCACACATGAACAGGTGAAATGAGAAGATAATTAGAGTGGGAAGCAAGTAGAGATGCACTAGAGATGAACCGTACAGTTCAATATTAAACCAACGGTCCCATATAAGCAAGGCTTTACACCAGTCCAAGCACCGTCTACCTTTAAGCAAACATTTGACAGCAGATGTGAGGTGGGAAGAAGTGTCACAGTAACCTACCTAACAATCTCTTCACGGTTGCCTTGCTGGTCCTGCTTGGAGGTGATCTTAAGCCTGAGACGGCTTATCTCTGTGTCCAGGCTCTTCAGAGTCCGATTCACCTCCAGTCGCTCAGGACACATCTCTGTGGCCTTGGCTACAGCTTCCTGCATCACGTCACAGGGAGATATGAAAGTAAACATTCACTCATACTAAATGTTTTGCATTAAAGCAACACAACGTATCTGAGCTCTTCAGCCCCAACACCCCTCAAATTTTGAAGTTCTACCCCTTGAACTCTACACGTTACTAACCCCACATGTCAACATTTTGTTTCAACTAATTGTGCACCTGCTTACAATAGGACAGCAATAACTAATTTCTCTTGTCCCTATCAAGAGTACCTGGAGCTCCTGTTCCTTGACGTTCAGTGAGTCTTTGAGGGCCTGGATGCTTTTGACATGGCCCTTGAGTTTATCCTCGTAATGCTTCAGGTGGTGCTTACACTTTCCGACCTCCTGGTCACTTACACTTAGCTCCTCCTACAGTGGGACACAGGAGAAAAAGGACCCAACACTGCAATGTATAATTGTGCATTAGTAGGATACGAGAAAGACAAGCCGATTTGATCTAAATATGCCAGAATACCTTTATCAATGTGGCTAAACTGAACACACAGGTCATGTGTATGTGTGGGGAAAATATTGCTTCAAGAGTAAGTGTCATGTCCTGTGTGATGACTGAGCGATGCATTATCCGATTTTAAGCTATGCGATCATTTTTATTGTATCTAGTGTGAATGCACATTGAAGACTACGTGGCACATTAAAGCTGCATTCCACAAGGTCATAACATGGTCCATGAACCAGACAGGGACTGCGAGAATTGCGCATATTTTAATTGATTCCTGCAAATTCAGCACTTATGTGGTATATTCCCACATGTTTACAGCGATGTTAATATAATCGGTCTTCTGACATTTTTGTTTTTTTACTTTTCTGTGTGCAGGTGCCCTTATCCTAAAGTCCGACCCCAGTCCTCTTGACTCTCACAGACTGCCAACTGAGTGAATTACGCATGCACTGGTCACTCAGGAGATGAGGTACCGTTGAGTCCCTAGAGCCATTTGGGGCACTAGCAGAAAGCGCTACCTAATCCGGGACAGCATCTGTGTCATTTTAGATTTTGCCACATGTATAGCAACATACGTTCTTCAGAAAACTGGTAGGATTGAGGAGGCTTTTAAATCGGCCTCAGGTGTCAATGGGTTAATGTATCAATGTCTCAAAAATGTCTTGATACAATAATGTGCAACTAGTTTTGGCATATCAATATTTTAGAACATCCCTAGTATCCATTATGTTTAGTGTGTGTACCTTGATATTTTCGACTTCCTCTGACACGCCATTGATCTGTTCCTTGTGCTGATTGTACTCCTGCTCAGACTCCTCGTAGGCGGTCTTGAGCTGGGCCATCTGAGCCAGCGATGTCTCCAACTCGAGACGCGTAGAGGAGATCTTACCCATTATCTCCTCCAGGTCCTCCTCCTGTGGGAGGTGGATGACATGAGGTGAGTCTAAGACATGTTCAGCATACTCTGAATGTGTATCTGATGAATGTGCATCTGATGTTGAGCTCCTACACCTGGGCTCAGGTTATAAAGTCCCCATAACCCCCCTTCAGGACTAACTAGACTCAGTAGGTCAAATTATAAGTGATAACTTTCCCCTGGATTCAAGTAGTCAGTATTTTAATTAAAAAAGCTGCTAATCCTTGAGACATTCTGTGTATCTGTTAGACCGTTATCGACCGTTATATATATAGTGCCTTCATGAACGTGTGCTGCAAGTAGTCCTTTTCTCATCACTTTGGGACACTATTGCAATATTATGGTATTTTATAATATTTGTTGTAGGGCTAAAATTCCAATACCAGCCATTAAACAGAGAGGTCTACTGTATGTCAATGAAAAGCTGCAAAGTCATGATGTAAAATGTATCCCAGTGATGAAAACTACAACCAGTTTTGAAGGGCTTGGCCATGTCCTAGCTTGCTGTGTTTAATGGCAAAACAGTGATTGTGACATCAGCAATTAAGAATCAGGTTGATGTAATGGCGGTCTGCAGACCATATCGGCATGGCAGGCTGATGCTCGCCCACAAAATGAATATGTAAATTGTAGGAACACAGATGTTTTTGTAAATATCGTTCTATAGACCAAAAATTTAGCGTGAGTGTCCCTTTAAGAACTGCGGCAGAAAAGAAAGGTCTGGAAGAACCAAGTATACAGCTAGAATAGAGGAGAGAAACAAATTAAAATGTAGGTTGTTTATATTTCTGGAAACCACAAGCAGTTTTACGACACGCACCAGGGGCTTGAGGTCCTCCGATTGTGGCTCCTCTACATTCTGCAGCTCATTCACCTCTACCTGCAGTTTCCTTGCTCTTTCCTGGAACAAATTATATAGAATTATATTTTATATGAACTATGAATGTGCAAATGATAGACAAAAAAGGCAAGAACGTCAAAAGTGAAAAGCAGAAACGTACTTTGGTGTTTCTCTGCTCTATTTGGGTTCGCCTCAGCAGAGCCTCATTCTGCTTGATGTCTTCATCCACCTTCGCCATCTGATTCTGGAAACGAGCAGCCTGGCCCTTCTGGTTCTCTAGCTCTGACCTCAAGTGACTGGGAAGGGACAGAACGGGAGGTGAAAAAAGGAAGACGGACAAAGACAGGAAAGAGATGTCACACAGTATTTAACTTTTCAGTTAAATTGATTGCACAAGAGAGTGCAAAATGAAAACGCACAATGTATTTTTTTTACTCTTTGCATTGTTCAATGTACAGGCCATCACACGGTAGAAATTGACACAGACACATTTCCATGCTGACCTGATCTCCTCCTCCACATCTCCACTGAGGTACTTGGCTCTGTTCTGTTCAGCTGTGTAGGCACGGTTAGAGAAGATCTGGTCTCCCTCCTTAGTGATGGCCATGGAACAATTATCTGGCGGCTGTCTGCCCTGCATCACTCGACGAGCCTCTGTTTTGTCCTTTCTCAGAGAAATGAGCAGAACCCAAAAGTCAATTGCTGTAACGAATATCTACAGCAGCATTGTTATAAGGTCTTTTCCCAAACACAGTGAGCCATTATTGATAGTTGTCACCTTGATAAGCAGAATGCTTTCTATTCCCCTCTGGTCAATCAGGCAGTTGGCCACAACCGGGTCTTCAATTTCTAGAGATTGCAGCACTGAGGGATATTCACGATGGTTGACACCCCTGGCGCATGCAAGATATGCAATATCAAACGATCAGACAACCATTTAAATTGGCAAAAGAATAACAGATAAGTACGGCCAATTTATTGTCCCCGTCTGCATTTTAATTTAGTATAGTAGTAAAACACATATGAAGCACTTTTCTTTTAGTCTCGGCCATGCCTTCGGCCTGGCAGAGACAAATATAAAGTGCGCTTCTCAAATGGGGTTACGTGTACCCCTAGAGGTACAAAGAGGTACTACATACAAATTGGAAATATTATGGCCATAGTTTAACATATATCTCAGGATGCATTAATTGCAGCTCTTTCACTCCAGTTATTTGTATCGTTATAACGTAATTAGGGGTGGGCGATTTAGGGGTAAAAATCTTCTCCACGCAGGATCAAAAACTTCTTTTTTTTTCGTGTAGGGGTTTTAAGACAATTTTGCAAGTTACAGTACAGGTACAGTACCGTTATACCAGCCCTTACCTCCTGCTGGTGTTGTGGACTTTCGTGAGGAAGGAGCTTGTAATAATGTTTGGCCTGCGGCCACCGGGGAATGTCTTGACCATGAGGCCTTTCAGCACCTTCTCATCCTCGTAGTTGTCACAGGCAAAGGCTTGCAGCTGGCCTTTCAGACAGATCTCCACAGCCAGGGCCAAATCTGGGTCCTTTATGCCAATACAGTAACCTAAGGAAGCGGGGGGGGGGGGGGGGGGGTGTCAAGAGGGAGAAAGATGCAGATAAAAAAAAATGGGGGCAATTCGCTGCTGCTGTCAAGTATGCGAAGTTGAGACGCACTGTGATTGGCCAGCAGTCACTTTGAGTGGCAGTTGGGGCAAACGCAGACCCCAGCAAAAATATTTACGATTCTGTCCCTATCGGTACATAACTCGGACGGCGCTTAGTCGACTAGCAGACCATCGGCTGGTCGTTGCTGGCACTCGCGCCTGGAGGCGCTCGGGCGCAACTCCTCAGCCTCAAGGTCTGCTGAGTCGGCGCGCCTCCGTCATGGTCCAAAACTATACTTTATCGGCGAAAAAAAGAAGTCCGCGGATGACTGAAAAAGTTTCACCCCAAGCGGGAGTCGAACCCAGCCTACCAACGGTAGTGGGTTGAGAGTCTAGTGATTAGCGAGGTACGCCACTGAGACCGGTGCTGAAATTGGGTATTTTGGTTGTATTAGACTGTGACGTCCTAACTCTTCTATTGTAGAAGAAAGAGGGCGGGGGCGCCTCGCCCCGCCCTTGCTTCGACAGTAGAGTAATACGCTGTTCGCGTCAAGTATAGGGTCTCACTGATGCTCTCTCGGGCAAGTCTGGAAGTGAGAGAACTTTTCTTTCCCCTTTTTCTTTTCAAAAACCTGAACAACAGTCGAGGTACAGACAACCAAGAAGAACAATGAAAAGAATAAAGGAGTTGTTGCACACTCATTTTAGATGATATGATTTAGTAAATGATACAGTAAATGATGGGACCATGTCATGATGGAATGTGAGTGTATACATGTATTTATAGTTGATTAAATAACACAGCAATGCCAATGATGCTTTATACTGGCTCTGCACCAAACAAAGTAGTGATGCAATCAGACCGGTCATTATGCGTCGCCTGCGTTACAATTAGGGATGGAGCTCGTTAATTTTTATTGATAATGAGCACCTTATCGAGGCTGCTTATCGAACCGAGCTTTTATCGAGCCCACTATCGATCTTTTTCTATTATTAAGAAAAAAGACGTGAGGCGAAAAATTCTGAACAGAACCGGTATCTTTTTTTATTGGCCAGCTGTAACAGTGAGTTTGTGGCTGACCACTATCTAAAATTAAATGAAGATGACAAAAGTAAAAAATATTTTTGCCTATCATTAAAACAACCATTCATATAATGTGCAATAAGTGTCAAATGGCTTTATATTATGAATAGTACTGTAATAATTACTATAAAATCTCCATGTCTCTTCAACTTTTTATAAACAGAAAATGCATAGTTATTTTTTCTATTCTTTTTTCTTTGTTTTAACCAAAATATATCACTTGCACTACATTTTACTAGAGCCTTCAAATACAGTACTTTTCTAACAGACAGAAGGCAAGTGACCTTTTTACTTTTGGAAAATAATATTGAAGAAACGGTTAATGTGTGTACTGTCACTTTAAAAGCGCAATGTATACTTCATCGTACGACGGCGCACACCGCGTCTGTTCGCACCACGTTGTGAGCTTGTAGATCTGCCATTTTCGGCAACGATAGACTGAGGGACGGACAGCGCTGTTTGGCACAACTTGCAGCTATCAATACACTTTTAGACCAACATGTGTGTGCCAGCGTGGGTGATTAGATTTATTTCTTGATCGCCTCTTGTTTTGATAGTTTAGACATGACGTCATGGGCCGCTACACTCGATAACAGGCTCGACAAGCCTAAAGCTTATCGAAAACCGGGTCTCGATAAATTCATGCCCGGGTATATAATGGACCCGGTTTTCGAGCTCCATCCCTAGTTACAATGCATAAAAATAGCACTCTTAATGCAGTATTTTTGAGTTGTAGCCATTAGCAGATTTTTGGCTTATAAAAGATTACCGACAAGCATTAGCACAATTCTCCACTTAATTCAATAATAACATACAATATTTAAAATGTACGCTCATTAGTTATGTACTTCAATAGTCGTTGCCCCCTCCACCCAATATAGAGAGATATTTACCCAGTGGTCCACGGGGTTTCTGCTTGAACTGGCCCTTCTTGTAGGCTTCCTGGATGGTGTTGAGGAATGCTGGCATGTGCTCTCCAAAGCGCCGCAGACGGTTGGACCGGCTGCCCTCCATTGTCTGTAGATTCCTCCTGTTCATTTCTATGGACCTCTGGAGGGTGTCCTGCTCTCGCCTGATGACAGGGTGGAGAAGAGTCAAACACAGACAAAAGAATATCTAATTTGTAAAGAAATTGTGGCTCTAGAACATGTAGGCTGGTCCAATATAAAATCCCCCCCATGGAAAGACCCCCATTGCAGGTCCATCACTATTGATACACATCAACATTACCTCACTAGACTAATCTGTGTATGTCCCATATTGGAACCAAGCACTTCTAGAATACAGTATTGTATGAGGAACAGATATATAACTTCTATAGCTAAGGTGTGTCCGTAGCCAAGAGGGTAGAGAGGCTGCCTGGGCACCACATTAATGGCATCTACTGCTTGCCGTTAGGATCGGTGTTGAGGTATTTGCTGTGCAATTTGTGCATCTGGAATTTGTCCTCAGCATCAACTCAAGGGCACACATTTAATGTTATATAATATTTAAATTATATACACACACACACACACACACACACACACACACACACCCCATGTATTATTTTACATTTTCAGTTGACCAGTCTTCAACAGATAATGAATTATTGTAGTGTATGCCATCAATCGTGTACCTGCCCCATCTGTATAAGCAATTGATAACTGATCTTGTAGCTCCAATCCTCTACTTAAACAAGAAATGAAAAAAAAAAAAAAAGCAAAACGAAGTGTCTTACTTCCAGTCAGATCCCCGACCCTACTACCCACCTCATCTTTCCGAGCTCCTCCTTAGTGAGGGTGATGGCCTGTTGGTACTGGTCCATCTGCTGGCCCAGTGTGGAGTCCTGGTGTCTCAAACTCTCCAGCTGAGCCTCATGCTTCTCTATAAGCGTTGCCCTCGCCTGACTCTCCTCCTCATTGCTCTTACTGATGCTAGAGGGAGGTAAAAAAATATGAAAAGATTGAACATTCAGGCACTGATTTCAATAAACACTGGCGTAATTGATAGAGAAGCAGGAATGCACAAAAAAAAGCCACTCAATAGCTGTGAACAGTTAAACTAATCGATTAATACAAAAATTATATAAAAAAATATAATTAATAATTATAATAACCAACCCACATTTAGGGCATGTCATTACAGGTGACAAATTTCAATAGTGAAATCTAGAAGCTCACAACTCTTCGCCTTACAATGCGTTGATCTGGTAGATCTGCCATTTTCATTTTTTGCACGAAACCGAAACACAAAAATGACGTTGTTAATCCAAATATATTCAATTAATCGAAAAAGTAATCGATTGAATAATTTCACTACACAAATGGTCAATACGTGCAGCAGTGGCACGTTTTTTCCCTCAGCTCTTCCCTGAAAGTGGTAAGTGTAGAACTACCCAAGTCCACATGCCACAGAAATTACAACATAGCTACAGGTACACTTACACCACCTCACCAAACTGCATTGTTGTTTTTGATTATGCCATGCTCCACCCATATTGTACAATAGTATGTGAATGACAGTGAGCAGGCCACAGGTAAAGAGATCCCTTTTGTGCAGAAATGTATTTATACATACTAAGAATTGTTCGCACATTATTCACATATGTGTATTCTCTAGTGAGTTAAAAACAATACAAATAGCCATCTTTGCATTTCTTTTGAAAATGCTGGAATTCATTTTATTTTTTTAATCAAAAAGAATTATACAAATTCTATTTCAGATTTCCTTTTCAACTCTAGTACTCAACTGTAGGCTGCAGGTATCTACTGTGGATTCTTTCCAATGTGGCTTTATCTATTAGTTATTGCTCTAATGACTGATGATGACCCTTACAAATCTTCAGGTTAAAACAAACAGGGGACATATAGAGGATGGATGAACAGTGAGTGGTACGTACCTCAACTTGAGCTCCTCTATCCTCTTAGAGAGCTGGGCCTTGTCCTTCTCCAGAACTTTCAGGTTGGCCTTGTTTCTATGTACACTGACCTGAAAGAGACACATTGTTTATAGTCAAAATGCTTTTTCTGCCTCTAATCCACTATGGGTGGACTTTGCGATACAGGAGTGAACACATAGGTTTTGCAGGAGGTTTTAAGAGGAACACTCTAGTTCTGTAATAGGTTTTGTTCGATATTGTGGTTGAAGTCTGACCTCGCCAGATTTGAGGAGGTTATTTTTTTTCTGTGCATTGGACTTCAGCTCTGTACATTGTGGCTGGAGGTCCTTGTAGCGCTGTGTGATGCCCTCCACCTGCTCCTGGATCTGAGTGAACTTCTGCTCAGCCTCTGTCACCTTGTTCTGTACAGGGGGTAGACAGTCAATAGGGAAATAGTAAGTTTAAAACAAAACACAAATTCAATCCATTACATTCTATAAATTAGACTCACTATGCCTATTCAAACTTGCACACCGAGGGCGTATCTTTCATGTCATTAATTTGCCCGAAAATGAACTTTTTTTACCTATAATTTTTATCCCTCGATTTCGTAACCCTTTTTTTCACCCAGTGCCAATTTTCTAAGTGATCCTGGGCACTACACTCCCCCCACCAGCCTAGGGAGCCCAGGGCCGAGCTCATGCCTCCTTCAATGCATGAGAGCCAACTGACCTTCTTGTCACCCGACAGGGGGGAGTTTCCCTGGTTGGTCATAGCGCATGAATAATTGCAATTGTATTCAAAATTGCTGGACTGGGTCTGAAACAAACCCGATGATAATTGGACCCAGCCCAAAGTAGGACGGAGAAAAACTGGATCCGGTCCTTAGCGGGCCGAGGATCTTTTGAATTTATTAGACCCGATCGGGTCTCTAGACCTGACCCGGTGCACATTTCACCGTGGCATTGAGGAGACTAGCCGTGAGTGTCACCTCCCCCCGCATCAGCAGAGCCTCCGGAGTTGAGACAGGAGTGTGCTCTGTGTTGCAGAGACAAATTTGTCGACTTTCTTACAGTAGGTAACCACGGTTATGTGAGCGATTGGATCACTCCAATCGTCATGCAGTGTTCTTGGGCGCCTTGAGAAGGGCACAAGGTGGAAAGGTGGGCCACGCAGGGATTCATGGCAGTTCAATTTCAGTTCAATATGTTTTACATTTTATTTTATTGAACGGAAAGGAAGAAAAGACTACAGCTTCCGTTCACGTCTTTCAGGAGGTGTAGTTACAGACTATGTAGCATTCGAAAATTGTGGAACAGTTCACCGGAAATAAAGCCATTAATCTGCATGAATGAGACACCAACTATATGAATAGTTTTGATGTGAAATACTCTTTGTATCATTCATTCATCACACCCCCGGTATGTAAAACAGCACTGTCAATACAAAAAAAACTGTTGACATGAGTTACATGGACTAATGTTTTGCCTTAGGTAACATACATCATAACTGGCCAATGGTCATTTTAACCTTATAGTTAATGTAGAGCAGTTGGACCTCACCTTCCATTCTTGAACCTTCTCATCATATTTTGCTGTAGAACCTTGATCGGCCTGTAGCTTATCTTGCACCGGCTGCAGCTGCTGCTCCAATTCATTCACCTGCCATGTTTAACCAACGGCCAGTGTTATCCTGACAATACTGCATGCATTAATGTACTACAAATTCAAATTACACAGATATGCTGATCTCACCATAGCCCAGGCCATCTTTTTCGCCAGCTCATTCAGCTTATTGTTCATCTCATCCAGTGATGCCAAGCTCTTATATTGCTCCTCTTTTTCTTGATAATTGCGCTTCAGGTCCGCCAAACACTGCAGCAAAGTCACAGATATATTAGCGATAGCTGGCCAGTAAACACTGAGCCTATACAGGAAAAGCCAATCATATGTTTTTCAATTTGACATTTTACAATCCAGCGTCAATATAGTTACATTATGAAGAGGTGCGGGACATCTCTCAAAAGAGTTAAATGCTATCCTGTAAAGCCCTTTGAGACTGTAACAGTGATTACCCACTTATCTCATCCTATATACACTTAGCTGACCAGAATCCCCCAGTGACCTATCAGGCCCCCAGAATACGCCAGTGATCCATCAGGCCCCCAGCTCTTTGCCGAAAATAGCTGCTCTACAAGCTCACAACGTGTTGCAATGTGACCAAAATCTGACATTTTCACTGGATGTTTCCCCAGGATAGAGACATAGGTTACAAATACATTTGAATTGAGTGAGCAGATGAGGTCTTACTTCCCCATGTTGTTCTATTTTAGACTCGGTGATTTGCTTGGTTTGTTTGATGTAAACGAAGTCCGCTTTCATCTGTTCCAGTTGGGTGGCCTTCATAAAAAACTGCAGAGGGGGAAATACAAATAAGCAATCCAACTGTACAGCGTGACCACAAGAAAAATAGCAGTAGTTAAAGCATTTAGGCAATATAGATCACATATGGCACAAAGTAATAGCATCAATTTATTGCTCTAAGGGGACATTAAACTCACCCTGTATTTATCACCCTCTCCTTTGGAATGTAGGAAGTGTTTGCTCATCTCTTGCGTGAGAATTGAAACTGGATTGTTCACCTAAAAAAGGAAAAAAAATGTTAGATACAGATGACATATCGCGGACCCGTTCACGTCGGGAATTTGCAGTTCCCGACGTGAACTGCAAATACGGTCAAGTAAATACAGAATTAATAAGACAAGTAGAGGACTCGAGTCACATACACAAACAAAAATTGCATGCTCGAGTTGTTTGAGTCAATCTGATTGAGAAGGAAGACTGTTTTATCCGATCTAGAAGGAAGTCCGTTTTATCAAGTCCCAAAAGTTGAGGAGGAAATTTAAGAAAACCGTAAAACAAAATGCTGGTTTAGGGCCATGTCTACAGAAAGCAATTATTTTAAGCTGACAGTGCTTTTTTTTAAATTAGAGTAGCCAATCATTTTTTACCCTTTTTTCTCCCCAATTCAGTCGTTATGCCAATTGATTCCTCCCCACACACATTTCTGTGTTGTTGCTGCTGTCATATCCTACTTGACAGGTGCCGCCCCAGCCTGTAGGAGTATGTGCAAGGACCAATATCACCCTCCCTGCCCGGCTTCCCTCCCCTTGAACACGGGCCAATTGTGTTCGTGTAGACGCTCGACAAAGCCGGATGCACCGCGGTGAATTTGGACCCACAACCTCCGTGGTGGTGGGCAGTGACTTTACCACTGCGCCAACCCGAGCGCCCTGCCAGTGCTTTTCTGCCGTGCATTTCTATAAGACACACTTGAAAATGTGTCTTTCCTCCAGTGGAGCAGAATCCAAACATCAATGTGTGCAGGTAGCGACCACTTAGAATAAAGTGAAGTTATCACAAATTTCTCGCTGCGATAACTTTACTTTATTCTGTAACATTAACAGCTGTATGTTGGAATGTTAGCTTTGTTTGCCTGTTGCGAATAATACGAGATGCCAGTGGCGATTTGACATAGTATGTTGTATTGCAGCTGCTAGCGTTTGATACAATGTGTTCACTGACATTTTTCTAATCTCCAAAAGCTTGTCTGCAATGCAGACATGTCATGAATAAAGTTACTTCATAGAGGGGATTGCTCAGAAGAAAGACTTTTTTTTTAAAGCCAACTACATGCTTAAATGATGTGGATGATACAGACTAGGCTCTTACACTAAACGTTCAGAAAGTCAGAGGCATCAGGATAGTGAAATATTTTGTATATGAAGATTAAATATCTCTTGTACATTAGCTTGCCTACTATTTCAAAGCAGCCTTGGCCATCAAAACCCAGAGAGCCAAGTGAAAACCATCAAAACGTCACATTACCTTAAACAAGAGATTGCTATTAAGTATATCAACATGGACTGTGTGTGTCTGAAGTTGCTGGAAAAGGAGTGTAGGCATATGGAGCAGAGTTTTTACCTGAATATTGAAATTGTCCAGAACTGCCAGGAGCTCTTCTTTTTTGGATGATATAGTGTGACCTATGAGACAGGAGATAACTTGTTAAGAGAAAAATAAATAGACAAACAGAGCTCAGCGAATAAAGAGTGGTGTCCATGCTAGACTCCACCCAGCGAATGGGTATTTAATCTACAACTCTTAATGGACTTCACCAGATTGGCTTTTCACTTTGTAGATCCTTGCCCCCTCGCGCGTTATCTTCAGATCTACTGTGATGGACGCTCCATAGACTTCTGGCCTGTAAGCATCCCTCCCTCTGTTGCGCAAGGTGACTGAAACATCAGCTGAACTGTGAGAAAAGAGAAACGCAGAACAGATCCATTTAGTGGCAAGTGAGGCAAATTCTAACAAACAGCATGACATCATGACATTTGAGTTTTGACCAGAAAGGAAACTATGTTGTCCCAGTGCCAGAGATTCTTCTTTTTTAAACTTTGTTTTTCAAAAACACGTTGCGCCATAGCGGTAAAACACGTGAAACACGTCAATGGCACTCAATGAGTTAACTATCCTCTTTTTAGATGATTAAATAAAACAAAAAAGGCCAGAAATATAAAACCAGTAAATATCTACAATATTTACCTTTCTCCTTCTTTCACAAATCCCTTAAGGGAGGACCCTCTGTTTGTGGCCTGTGCATTCCCCCCTAGGGCCACTATGAGAGCTGTCAGAACAGCACTCTTTCCACCTGTAACATTATGACACAGAGCACAGAAAGAAAGCACAGATGTGAGTGTACATACTGAGGTAAACAAAAACAGGTTAAAGGGATGAAAAGAATAAACATTAAACTTACTTCCATTGTTGCCAACAACAAAGTTGACATTGTTACCAAAAGTGAAAGGTCCCAACAGTGAGTGACACATGAAATTCTTCAAGGTAATGCTCTCCACGATGCCCACCTGAAGACCCTGCAGACGATCACACATCCGTTATTACACGTCAAGATACATACCATGATCAATTCAACCATCTCTCCTGTGTCACTTTCTATTAGAGAGCAAAAGTCAAACACTAAAGAGGGGGGAATATTTTAAATTGGATCAGCAGATTAAATGGCCACTTCACCGATTTTGTTCACAAATCCTATTTTTATGTTGCTGAGGACTTATGATTATAAAAATGTTGAATGTTTTTTTTTTTTTCAATTCTGTGATGTCACAATTAAATCTCAGTTCTTCCTGGACTACAATGGACATGTTTCCTTTAGTTCCAGTTGGACTGGTCCCATCCCCGACACTCCTACTATAAATTTGCAACACCGCTAATATTTGCAGAAACAATACAAATGATCATTTACCTAATGCAGGTTAAAATAAATGCTTAATTAACTAATATAAAGAAATCCGAAACAAAACAAGTCTCAAAGTATAGCAAAAGTAGCCAATCTACAAGCTCACAACACGCGATGCGTCACATTGTGAGCTTGTGGATCAGCTTTTTTTGCTACTTTATAAAGTGCCTGTGGGTTTAATAAATATTTACCCAATTAAGTCATAAAAATAACTTGTCACTAAATAATAACAACATTGGATACATTTGAACATTTCCTGAACAGTAACGGTTTTGGACACGATATAAAAAGGCTTCCACCC
This sequence comes from Gymnoscopelus microlampas, assembly GCF_963454915.1. Taxonomy (NCBI): domain Eukaryota; kingdom Metazoa; phylum Chordata; class Actinopteri; order Myctophiformes; family Myctophidae; genus Gymnoscopelus; species Gymnoscopelus microlampas. The sequence goes on from NC_139953.1 coordinate 20,640,928, forward strand.
TCCAGTGACGATATCTTTAAGTTGGCAGCAGAAGTACCATGATAATAATAATAATACCTCTTGTGATGATCCAGCCTGTCTCAGAGGCTGGCTAGCGAGGCTAGACTGTGTCTGACTGGGACCAATAACATCCTCCACTTCTTCATCGTCGTCTTCAACAGGTGGGAGGTCTCCTGACTCGTCCTCAGCTCTGAGTTGTTTTCTGGGCGAGTTGTAGACAGAGCGGCGGCTCCTCTTCGACATATTGATCACTCTAATTACAAGTACAATGAAATAACCATAAATATCACGGTCTCCTCATTCATTAGGACTATATCTGTGTCAAGAGATGCATGGACGGACATGTTTTAGAAGAGTCTAACATGGAGTTTGAAGTTGAAATAGGATGGACACTTTATCAGATGAACATTTTGAAAGGATAGGTCAAAATATCTCCATTTCTAGCCACAAGCAACTCTTAGATGCCATCTTTAATATCTGGCATCTAGAGTTGCAATACCGACCCTTGACAGCCCATTCATCCAAACAGAAAAGTCTGATCTGATTGTATTAAACTACGTTTAACTCACAAACATTGCAGCTGCACGGAAAGCATGGATTATCCTCTTTGTATCTGCCAAGTTTTTGTTTCATAAAAATCCACCATAGAGATGTTATGAGCTACTACTTTCTGTCAATACATTCTATGCAGGTGATACTCTTTCTAAGTGTTGTAGTTTTGGAGGGGCTCTTTGAAAAAAATCACTCAGCAGTCCTGGAAACCACCCGTTTCTAAATTGCACATAATGCATGCAGGAGGCAGCAGGACGTTGCGTTATAAAAAACGAGCGCTTCAGGCCAGCGGTTCAGGCACCAAGGCTCCAATGTAGACTGACAGCACATCGCGGGTTCGAGTCCCGTTCTCGACGATCTTTGCTTCATGTCTCTCCCCATTTCCTGTCTGTCTCTACTGTAAAACGAGCGCTTCCAAACTCCAACACTTGGAAAAATAATCACCTGCACGGAATTTATTGACAGAAAGTAGTTCATAACATGTCTGTGGTGGATTTTTATGAAACAAAAACATGGCAGATACAAAGAGGATAATCCAAGCTTTCCATGCAGCTGCAATGTTGGAGAGTTTAACGTCTCTTATAAGAGACGTTAAACTCTTTATACATTCTTTATACATTTTTGAAAACTTGAAATGGAACATTTTGCATGAGTACTATAATGAGTACTATTTTGATCCCACAAATAAATACACATCAATATTTAAATCAAGCAACTTATAAACTATCTGGGGTGTGTAGCTACACAAAAGCCAGAGTCAGTGGTGTAAAGTAACTAAGTACATTTACTCAAGTACTGTACTTAAGTACACTTGAGGATTTTTTTACTTTACTGGAGTATTTCCCATTTTTAGTACTTTTACTTCTACTCCACTACATCTCAGAGGCAAATATTGTACTTTTACTCCACTACAAATATTTGAAAAGTTTACTATATTACATTATAAAACATACATTAACCACTTTAACCCTATCTTAGCCAATCTACAAGCTCACAACGCGTCGCGACCTTATTTTTAACTCTATGGTCGCGACACGTTGTGAGCTTGTAGATCTGCTATTTTCAAACCTTTTAGTACTTTTACTTTTGATACTTTAAGTACATTTTGATACCAATACTTTTGTACTTTTACTCAAGTACATTTTGAATTCTGGACTTTTACTTGTAACAGAGTATTTCTATATTGCAGTATTGGTACTTTTACTTAAGTAAAGAATTTGAGTACTTTTTCCACCACTGGCCAGAGTAGACATTAAATTGACCCGGGGCGTGTTTTTAGGTGAAATATCGCTTGATTGATCAAGTTTGTAAATACATCACCGTACGACAGTGTCGTGCGTCGGCGGAAATAGCAGATCTACAAGCTCCCATGGAGTCGCGTAAACTACGCGTTGTGAACTTATAAATCTGCTCATTTATTTCTCCAAGCGACACCATCCTCCCGTCAAGTGTTTAACACAGAATGGCGCCGCCCACCAAAACAAATACACAAGTAAATTCATGGACACGGATTAAAAGGTTTTTCCTCTACATATAAAGGTGAAGTTGTATTAATTTAGCACAACTATTAACCGAATTTGTTCCGAGTCAAAACAAAAACAAAATTGGAACCATTCTTTAGGGTTACCAAAAGACTCGCCCCATAACACGCTCGCCCCCATTTCTTTTCGCAGACCGCTCGCTCCCAGCGGTTCTTGTTTTACTGAGGATAACAAGGTTAGAAATAAGTTTATGTTATAGGCATAGTTTTGCTGAGGTTGCGTTTAGGAAAAAGGTTAGGTTTTGGCACCGTTTTACCGAGGTTAGGGTTTGGGAATAAGGTCAGGTTTAGACATAGTTCACGGAGTTTACGTTTAGGAATACCAGGTGAAAACCCTTCCGAGGTCGCCGGATTTGCCCCGGGGCGACTGTGTTTTGGGGCGAGCCTTTTGGTATTCACGTTTAGCAGCAGCTGTATAGCGCCCAGGAAGCTGTCCCGTGACAAACGAAACAAAACGGACGTCAATAATACTTTTCCGCCAGAATTGACAGAACGAAAGTTGCCTTTATGTGACAATAAGTTGATAAATGCAGGTACCTGACAGCAGCTGTCTAGAAGTAAAGAAGAGAGAACAACATCCACCGACCACTTCGCGCGCGAGACACAAGCGTCTGTTTTGCTTCCTCTTCTTGTACACAATACTACTTGTTCTACTACCGTTTCTTTTTGGCATTGGCAAATAGCGCCCCCTCTGGACCGGAGTGTCGTGTGGCCAGTGAACATGGGCTCTAGCCTGGTTCCAGACGAATCTGCCTTTGCAAAATTGCATGCACTTTAGCCCTCGGCAGATTAGTGTGTCGTGTGATATTGTCTGGCTACGCGAGGCTACATGGGCTCTATGCACTGCAAACATATTGGAAAGAAATTGTGCATGTTGGCTCACTGGAATCAACACCAGTGGGTCTAAAAGTGTGGAGATTGTAGAATAGTTGTCAAGGGTCCATTTGGTTCCATTTGTACACCCAGTTATGGGGTTCCTTGAAATTAAGAAGTTTGACAACCACTGTGCTACACTAAGTGGAACAGAGCCGTCATTATTATCATTGGTAACGCCTGTGAAGGAAGTAAAGAAGGGGCCCAATTTCTTTCCAGTGGTTGCTGTGCATGGAGCTTATTGGTTCTCAAACTGTGGGTCGGGACCCCCAGGGTGGTTTACTTATTTTTGTTTTTATTATTATTGGTGATTTTCTTAATGTGCAAGTGAGTTCTTATGAGCTTGTAGATGGGCTGTTTTCACAATATGTATCTGTGGAACCGCCTCAACCACCCTTAAAATGGGGGGGGGGGGGGGGGGGGGGGGGGGGTTGAGAACCACTGCTAGAACAGTGATTCTAAACCTTTTTAATTTCACTGAAACCCATTTGATATAGGTGTATCCATATGGTCCTTGACATAAAACTGTTTCAGAGCGACTGACCAATGAAATGCATGAGCTCTGTATTCGTCAAGACTGGAGTATCAAGAACCAGTGAGTCTGATTACCTAGAATGTACTTTCACTGAGACTAGTCTTGTTGTCGTTGTTACCTTGTATGAGTAAACATACATACCTGGCAATAATAATCAAATTAATAATTCTGAATCTATTACATTTTCAGAAACCTTTTGTGTGTGCCAGAGGGCCCAGAATTATTTTTCAAATTAAATGTAATCAATATTTTAGTTGTATTGGCTTACACAATAACATGACAAATAACTTATCCAGAAACAATACAATTGAATCAATTTTATTTTAAAACAAGTTCATGTAAAATGTATAACAATTTAAAAAAAAAATAACTTCAAGGCAATAAAGGGATGCAGGATGCTGTTTTGCCTTTATATTTTATTCCCTTTATTTTTTAAGTATCTTTTGTTTTCTTAAAATTGGACGCTAGGGTTCATGTGGTTAAAGTCCTGGCTCCTCCTTGGCTGGCATTGTGTTGGAAGTGTGAGCCCCGGCCCTTACTGCTCACGGCAAGTAGGGTCTTGCGTGGCTGACTCCACCGTCAGTGAGTGAATATGATTGTGAATGGGTGAATACAAGGCATAGGCTACATTATAGAGCATTTTCTTAGTCCATTTATCATTAATTAGAAAGTGTTACAGAAGACAGAAGTTCCTTTGCCCTCTTTTCATCCAGAATGACGGGAGTTGTCACGGTCCTCCCTTTCAGCAGCTGCTCCAGGCCCTGAAAAAGACACGAAAGTGCATGGGTGGGTGGCTTCAAATCAGAGCAAGAGATTTAACAGCTACTTTCCCCAGAATAAATAAGAAACAATGGGGGAAATGCAAAACCCCTACCTTAACTGCCTGTCTGAAGTTAGAGGCAGCCGGAGGGGTTGAACTTTGAACTATGCACTTTAGAGCTTTTTTAATATATATATTGATGCATTTATATATTATATACTGTATGTCAAAGTTACAAGAACTTTGAACTATGCACTTTAGAGCTATTCTATATTTATGTAATTATTTACGATATGTCATTATACATACCGTATATGGATATATTTTCATTGTTTTTACCACTGTTTTGATCTTTTCTGTTCTTTCTTTTACTTCTTTTTTTCATGCTGCTGCAAATTATGATAAGTACCAGAACTAACACATTTTATTACTTTTCTTTTTATAACTATAAAGGGTGTAATAAAAAGAAAACATGAACCTTTACCTTTCCCATAAAGCTTTTGAATCTGCTACTTACAAAGTCTCTGGAGCTCCCTCTTGTGGAATAACTGCCCTAACCTTTGAAAAGTAATTGACTTGATATTTGGTACCACCTTGTACTGTACCATACACATTTTAATATGATACTTTCTCCTCCACTCTGAGCCACTTGAGGCAAATAAAATGAGCCGGGAGAATGTTTGGGGTGGATCAACCTAACTAATTTATTAGTTAGTTCTTCAAGAACATTTATCAAAATGTAGAACAGTTACAGCCCACCATAACCAAGACCAGAATCTAGTCATATTTTCCCTTATGGACCTGTAACTGCAGTTTCATGGTCTCACCTCTCCAAAATAGGAGACCAGTGGGGAGATCTCACATTTTACTGGAGTGTTGTCCTCTGCTGTCTCCCTGTCACACAGACACACAGACACAGAGTCAAAATAAGAAAGAAACTTGCATTACATTTAGTCTATCATGACCTAAACAGACCTGCAATGCCATTTAAACTCCTCTAAACCTTCACATTAAAACATTTCCTGGAACCCAGTGAAGACAATTTATTTTCATTTTACAGCAGGGTGTGGCTACAACCTGGACATAGTGGGGTGGACATTTCCATGATCATCCAACAAGGTGGCTCCAGCAGCCTGGGCCCAGCGGCAGTGCTGTGTTAGTAAAGAGTGTCTGGCTGTTGTTGGGGTATCCAAGGCTGCCCCATCTGCGTTTTTTAGGGGAGAAAACTCCTCCTCCCTCAAGACCTCAAAGGCCACAAAGTTCCTTGGAAGAAAAAAAACACAAATGCTCTTATTATTTGCATGTCAACACCTAGATGACTAATCTAATTTATGGTATGAAAACACTGAACATTTTCAGTAGTATTCAAAATGTCAAGTTTGGCTTACAACTAGTTTTAGAGATCAATAAAGGAGTTCTCACTGTGACGGTCTATGAGGTCTTTTAGTTTCTGCATACAGTATACTTTGATTGGAGGTAAAGGTTACTGGATACTACTCTACTTTATGTGGATTATGCGGTCGACAGGCACTGACGTTTTGCACCTTAATCCCATGTACAACGCACTGACTTGTCTTTGTGTTTTTTTCTAGCACCTTAACTAACGTCCACAAGTATATCATGCATAGTATACATCTGCTGCTATGCTCACACACCTTTATATCTTATCTCAGGTACCATGTGTAAATATGTAGATTATTTGTCATTTGTTTTTTCTTGTTTGATCTCCTTTCCCCCCTTGCCCCCTCCCCTCTTTTTCTTCCCTTTCTTTCTTCTATGGAAATAACGATATGATGGGAACTATGCATGAAAACAAATTTCACCCACTTCTTTACTTCTGTAAACCTGTGATGTGATAATAAAGCTGATTCTGATTCTGAAGAACAAGCAGGATTACCAGATGCAGATACCGTATTGGGATAATTCATACCTTGAGAACTGAAAGGCATCAAACACAAACTTCTCCATTTTAATGCCATTGGGTTTGGTGGGTTTAATCTGATTGCCGTCGCTGTCCACAAAAGGTACTTTCTTGATTGCAGCATGTTTCGTTAGTTCTCCTTCAAATTTCCTGTATGGTGAAAATAATTTGTTGAAAACAAAAAGCAGTCCATGCATCAATCTTGCATTTGTTATTGGATTGGACTGTACTGAAGACATTGAGGAAAGATCCCCCATAAAGCATTATTCAAAGCAACTGTAGGTAGAGAATCCAGGTGAGGTGTAGGGAATGTTTGAATGAGTTACTATCCGAACATTAGGACTACTGGAGTGTCACAACATGGGAAAGGGGATCATTACTGGATGCACCATGTCAATGATGTTTTGCCCTTGTGATACATGTAACGGTCAAATCAGCAGAAGAGAAATCCTCTGAGCCTTCCCTTTAACCCCAGCATCTCTATTCTGGGGGGAACGTTTGCCCCAAAATAGCAGATCTACAAGCTTGTAGATCACAATTTTAGATCACAAAGAGATTTGGTGAAGAGTGAACCAATGTACCAAGTACAGTTGCAATTCTGGTCCGTTTCACTAAGAATAGAGAGTGGCTACAACCTTTGTAGTTCACTTACAATAACAAGAGAGCTTGTGGTACATCTTGATTATATCACGGCTATGGGTGTTGTTGAAAAAGCCCACAAAGCCCATAGTCATCATGATATAATACGATACATCATGGCCATGAGTGTATTACTGCTTTTATAACATGGTTACCAGTAATTAGCAGCAAGATTCACCCACAATTTTAACCAAAAACTAGTGCAGCCATAATTTATATCATAATGCTACGGAAAACTTCTGCGCATTCCAATTTGACCATTTTGGTTGACAACAACCACACCACATCCACAAACTGACAACATCCACACCACTGCCCGGTCGCAGATGCATAATCCAAGATCTTGGGAATCTAATCTTTTGGGTGCAGATTTTTAGAGCCATCAGCTCCAGGTTCCTGTTAGAGGAGGAAGGTACAGATAAAATTTGGTTCGACCAAGGGGACACCTGATTAATCATATAAAACCCCTACAGAAGTCTAGGCAAGTCCTTAACCTTGCAGATCTAAATGTTAATGTTTTTCTTTTGTATTTACATTAATATAGAAACATATTGTCGATAATGTAAAATCTTGGAGGTAACGTACAGCAGTCACCATAGAGAATGACAAACATTGCAAGAATGGGGTATAAAAATGGGTCACTTGTTTTCCTCTTTAGGTAAACAAAACAGGAGAAAATACGAGGTTTAATTTTAGAGTCAAAATCAAATAAGAGAATTTGCCATTCTTAAATGGGATGTTTGAACCTGTGCCTTTACTTCAAACCGATGGTTCTACCACAATGCCGTACTATAGACTTTCAAACTGGCCAATTGCGTGTTTACAACAAATTCTAAATGCAGCAGCATTTACTATTTGATTGTAGGGGGGGACAAAGTTCTGCCTTATTATGGTCATAAAATATGAACAGTCCTAAGCAAATAAAAACATATATCTTCAAATTTCACTTTGTAGTTGCAATCTGATATGGTTTTGTTAGTTCACTAGGCCAACAATTCTAATTGTGTGTTTTGCCTGGTGCAGTATTTAACAGCATTCCCAAATTCTAATTTAGATTTGCATAGTATAAGAATTATAGTTGCAATTTTGACTCCTGACACAATCAACTCAGTCATGAGAAAAGAGCCACTCGATTGGGGTTAGAGTCTAGTATTTACCTAGCCTGGTAAAGCCCCTCCCTCCGGAAAATCTCATTTCCATTTGATTTCAGGAAGGAGTCTGGCCTGAAGGCTTGTCTGGGCGTTTCTAGCCTGTTCACCAAATGGACGAGCCTATCAGCGTCGTCGCTCATCGTTCTGTGATTGACAGCGAAAGTTGGCCAATCAGGTGACGAGTTCGAGTGAGCCCTTCTTTTTTGAGGCACGGAATTTACTTTTAAGATGTCGTTTGGATAGAATTTAGTTGTTTAACTTCATATATGTGGTCAATTAATCATGACAGGGCCTATTTAAAAATAAAAATTCAGAGAACCGGCAGGGGCGGGCAGTGACACGCATGTATCCGAATAAGGCAACCTATTTTCTCAAAAGTCCCGTTGCGTCACATTAGTCTTCAGGTGGTAAAAATGCACTGGCTGAAGGGGAACACTGCTGGTTGGCTGAAGGGGTTGTCAGTCAACGGTATTACTCCCGCCCAACTCCAGCCCACAGCCAAAATTGCAGAATGGGCGATCATGCCAGACTCACTCCTGAAATAAATTACAAATGAGACTTCCGGAGGGAGGGTTCACCAGGCTAGTATTTACCATCTAGACATTAAAAAACATGACTTTTATCTCTCCAATGTGTCATGACATAAAAGCAAACATGAGGAGGGTCCTTACTGTGCTACTTCTTGCAGAAAAGTCCTGGTAAAAAAGTGGTTGCAGATGTTTCCAGCACTGTAGAGCAAGTCCCCTCCAGGGCCTCTAAGGGCAGCCGTTTCAGGCTGGATCTCACTGTACTCAACTACCTGGTAGACTCCTCCCACTCTGCACACCACTCCAACTGGCTCTTCAGGGTACGCCTTCTGCACAACCTGACAGAAATGACGCAGGGGGCCTAATTTAAATTTAACTCTGCAATGAATGTATACAGTGGGTATATAATATGTATCTTATAACATTATAATCCTGACATGGATCAATTTAGATCACACATGTTCGGCAAAACAGAATTTGACAATAGGAAAAGCTTAAAGCCAAGGAATCTTGAGCAACTTATACATAAACAGAAATTGTAAACTGTGTGCAGCTCTGTGCGTGCAAACAGCATTCTTGTTGCCCTCAACAGACGCTACATCAAAACACAAAGGTCAAAATGGATTTGCAAGAATTCCATTGTGTCTCCAGTCTGTATAGCTTTCAAAGGGTATTGCAATACCTTCGCTCCACAGTCTGCCCCTTTGCTGACACAGAATCCTATGAAGACGGGATCGGCAATTTTGACCAGGATGTTGTCCACACAGTAGACATGGAGATATTCCACTCCTCTCTTTGTCATATCCTCTAGTACCTTGTTATCCACGACTGCCCGGTACAGACCACCGTTACCATCTGACAAGAAGTGAATAAGGTCAACTTTCAACAAGACTGTTTTTTATGGAATAGCAAGGACGTTAGTGCACAAGTGCTTCTTAATAGATATATTATGACTATAATTGACCAAATGAGGCATTATAATAAATGGCAAGTCGATGCTGTAAGTCACATTCACACAAAATTCAACACACATACTGTAGTATCCATCCTTTATCTACAAATTTACCAGGACACCCAAGGACTGGCACAATAGATTTTGCATACAGTATGCAAGTCATTTTTCTGAAGACTTTTACAGTTTTCAGTTAAAAAAAACCCATAGACAGATACCTACAGAAGATACACTGATGACCGTACATAGCCATGAAACAGTAAGCTAGCTACCATCAACCAATACACTTGACAACTTGTAACCTGTGTGATTTTCTTCGACGAATACAGACCCCTGGGATTTAAGTGGTTATGGAAGGGTGATTATTTTACATCACAGCCTTTCCAAGGTAAAACGTGACACTGGTGATTTTATTTTGAAATTGCAGTGGGGCTACCCGATAGACTTTAGGGCACATACCATATGGGCGCAATGCCCTGATTAGTGAGCTCAGACAATTCCTGGCCTGCCGGACCATTTTGCTGAATGTCATTCCCCTACTCTCTCAGTCTCTCTCTCCAATACTGTCAAAAAATAAAGGCTTAAAAATACCCCACAAAAATTACTGAAATAGCTAAACAAAATTGCAGCTTGCAAAGAATTTATTTTTGGCATTTTATGCTTTATTTTAGATACAGTAGGTCTGTGTAGAGACATAGGAAACCAATGGCAGAGAGAGAGGAGAGAGGGGAGAGGGGGTTACGTTATAAACCGGATCCTCAGGTCCACTAGGAACATAAGATCTATGCACCTGGCTGTGCCACCAGGCAGTGGCACACGCCCCACAACCACTTGGAGCTATATTGCTATTTTTGCTGCAGTGCAACAAATATTTGGATAAGCTAACCATCATAGTTTAATGAAAGAAACACTGAAGATATTTTAAGCAGCAGGATACAATGGCCACATTCAAATGATGGAAATAAGTAACCAGTCTTGAGTGATATGGCCATGTTACATATTTAATTATGCATTTGGTTCCATTTTGTACACTCTTGGAGTTAAATGAACATATTTGTTACTGTGTAACCACTAACCAGGTTTCTACATAAAGATAAATTAGACCATTTTGGACCCTTCTTCCAGTAACCTAAACTTAATTCACTGTTGAGCCTGTATATGTTGTAGTAGACCTACAACATTTACAGCCTCAACAGTGATTAAAGAAAACATCTTGTTAGGAGAGGTGCTCAAATTATTTTCCCAATCCTCTCTCACCAAATTTAACATAATGGCATTTGCATCTAGTTACCTGAATACATAAACCCCATACAATTCAATGTTTATTGGGCCATTAATAACACCATCACCTGCTTGTTGGTTTATCATTATTTTCATGTTTGGATATCAAAAGCGCTCTTCCTAGCGGAAAATTATATATAATTATAATCATAATCGTTTCTAGTGTTCATAATTGTTTCTTGAATAAATACAAATATCAGTCACAATGTTCAGCAGTAACATTAAGATCTTCATCACCTACCTGGGGCCATGGCTACCTTCCCTTTACTCTGCAGGATTATCTTCCCATCAAAGGTCACTGCTGGTATCATTCTTTGCTCAAACATAATTATATTTGATGGCTCCAAACCAAAGTAGTGATTTTCCTTGAAGAAAGTCTCAGTTGGTTTCAGGGTGAATTCACTGGTCATTATGTACCTGGTGGCACAAAGTTACAAAATAACAGAAATTAAAGGCTGTTAAGCCACTCCTTTGTGTCTATATCACAGGTTTTATTTGTACATACATTACAATAGTAGGCTACTGTACATATGGAGAGAGAGAGAGAGAGAGAGAGAGAGAGAGAGAGAGAGAGAGAGAGAGAGAGAGAGAGAGAGAGAGAGAGAGAGATTTGGGGAGACAGACGTGGGGAGACAGACTTGGGGAGACAGACAGGCCACAAAATCTTACCACGGAACGGTGCATTTTGTACCATGTTTTAAAGTCGCCAATTCCTGTATTTTGCGAATGCGCTCTGCCTGGAGTTGGTACAAGGTTTTGCTGCTTGGGAGACCAACGTTGTACATCCCTTTAGGATAAGACACCCCGAGGCGGGTCCCCTGACCACCAGCCAAAAGCAGAACTGCAACTCGATTCTCTGAGATTTGCAAAAGTCCTGCAGCAGTACATGACATGAATGCACCATGTTTTAATCCTTTAGCAGACCATGTATAGAACTGCTTCTTTCTTTTTTTGCAAACTGTTAATGAAGTATTCATTCAATCAAAGTAAAAAGTACAATATTTGCCTCTGAGATGTAGTGGAGTAGTAAAAGTACTGACAATTGGAAATACTCCAGTAAAGTAAAAAAGAAATACCTCAGAATTGTACTCAAGTACAGTAGGCTACTTGAGTAATTGTACTTAGTTACTTTACACCTAATGATCACTATGAATGTGTAATAGATTATGAATGAATGCACAATAAAGACGGCAAATATCACCTTCATTTTCCCAATCTGCCAGAGCACTTCCCTCACTTCTCTGAATGCTGCCGACAAACTCCTCAGGCAGAGGTTCTATGTGTGGCTCTACTCTCACGGACGGGCCGGTCACAGCTTTCGCGGCTCCCTCACAGTGGGCTTTTAATTCACCAAGATCTAACACAGACAATTCACTGAGAAAAGCGTCCCTCTCTTCTTCAGTGAGCTCGGACCAGAATCCCAGGACGTGAGGTTGACCTGCATTGTCTAAATGTAGCTTGAGCTCCTCAAACGAAGGCATTGCGTACCTCTGGTCAAACTGAAAAGTAGCCAAAACGAACTTTTATCAGAATATCACACTGAGTTGTAATAACGCACTCTCTAATGTCCCTGCATCAGCGTGTTGTTGTTCCACTATTCGGTCAGGTATTTATCCTGAAGGTAACCGGAAGACTCGCCCCAAAACACGCTCACCCCCATTTGTTTTGCGGAACGCTCGCCCCCAGCGGTTCTTGTATTCTTATTTGTTTGACTGAGGATAAGGTTAGAAATAAGTTAAGGGTTAGGCATACTTTTACTGAGGTTAAGTTTAGGAATACGGTTAGGTTTAGGCATAGTTTTACTTTGGTTACGTTTAGGAATAAGGTTTAATAATAGGCATAGTTTACTGAGGTTACGTTTGGGGTTAGGCATAGTTTTACTAAGGTAACGTTTCGGAATAAGGTTTGGTTTAGGCATAGTTTACTGAGGTTACGTTTAGGAATACCAGGTGGTGACCGTTCCGATGTCGCCGGAATTGCCCGGGGTAACTGTGTTTTGGGGCGAGCGTTTTTCTATTCATTCTGAAGAGGAAGCGACGGCCCCTTTTCATGACGAACTCGTGACTGAGGAGGCAGGATCAGAACAAGGATGTCTTGTGATACTGCTGACATGATGGCAAATATTCCGCCGAATATCATGTATGTAAAACCATGTCATAAACTAGCCCCATATAGTACCTCTCCCTCCGCTATGTAGCTCCGAGATGAGGTCCTATATCGTTCTCTGCCGTTCGGCTGAAAAATGTCCGCACATTTGCCACTTTACATGTTTCTTACCCCTTTCTACACATCCGATCCAAAAAGTGAAAGTATTCTGAAATGATCACAGATGTTTGAAATTTTAACTCACCATAAAATCTAACAAACGAGTTGAAAAAAGCACTTTATTCGCCTCTCTCCTCAGCCGGTTCAATAATATTATGCATTAGAAGATGCAATTCAACATTTGACCAGTAGGGGAATCAGTAATGTTATCTCTATGGGCGCAACTCTTGCGCAATGTCTTAAAAACATGTAACCGGCGGAGGAGAGAGGCGAATAAAGTGCTTTTTTCAACTCGTTTGTTAGATTTTATGGTGAGTTAAAATTTCAAACATCTGTGATCATTTCAGAATACCTTTACTTTTTGGATACGATGTGCAGAAAGGGGTAAGAAACATGTAAAGTGGCAAATGTGCGGACATTTTTCAGCCGAACGGCAGAGAACGATATGGAACCTCATCTCGGAGCTATACAGCGGAGGGTGAGGTTCCGATTGGAGCTAGTCATAAACATAAAGTGTCTTGATTACTTGCAAAAAAAATTGTATGTGTGTAGCCTACTTCCCGTTGGCCTCGAGAGCACGAGACTGTTATTGTGGCTTGTTCAGTTGGCAGAAAAACTGTCAGCTGACCCACAACTATCAAATAAAAAAAGTGTATCATAATGGCGTCATGATGGATTAGTGCATAATGCATTGTTATCTGAGCAAAGCTAATATTTGCGAAACGTGACATTCTGTCGGAAGTTCCTAATGTGTGGTGGTGACGGGGCGCATCCGGCGAAAGCCGGAATTACATTCAATATAAACTCATCAGTCTGGAGCTGGACCAGAAAAAGAAAGAAAACACCAACATAAAAGACCAGTCATGTTTTAACTTTATTTATTTAATGAGTTCAATTATAAAGTTAACTATTATTTTACAGTATTTGCTGTCCCGTTTCTTTTCTCTGGGTTACCACAGGGTCAGGGTTTTTTAGAACCCGACCCACCCGGCCCATTATGAGAAACCTAACCGACCCACAAGACTCTAAAAATATGTGTTAATCAATGACCCCAACCTGACCCCAACCCAACAAGACACAATTGCCCTGACATAATTGTGCCTGAAGCTTACCTGAATCCAACCCACGGGTCAACCCGTTAATCACTTGTATTTAGTAGTTACTTACAACATAGTATTTATCAAAGTGTTCCACGTCCTTACATCTTGTAAAATACTGTATCATAATTTAAATGTCACAGCATCCCAGTAGCTCCTGGCATGTCACCTAATGAGAGGAATCTGTGCAACTTAAACTCAAAGTCAAGGGGATGGTCGCTAGGATGCCTGAAGGTCCTGGTCATGTTGTTGGCCAGGTAGGGAATAAGCTCACAACTCTCTTCAAACAACGCTAACTTCTTCTTGTACTTCTGATGGACGTAGTCTGAGCTTTTATGGTTGAAGGCTGTGGAGAAAAGTGAGAAAAAGATAAAAGCGAAAACAAAGATGAGCAAGATTGTTAGAGAAGCAAGCAAGACAGGAATTAATTCTATTTTGTAAACCTCAGATGAAAAGTAATGAGAAACACAAACTAATTCAAAACATTTATCCGGAGCCATATGCGCTGTTTAATACTGCACCTCCCCCCAAGAACTAACGCTCAATCACACCAGCAGTGTGAATTTTCTGGAATACTGGCCTCCGGGAACCAAATGGACCCATATGGGACCATTTGGTTGTCTGGATTTTAGATCTGAAATCAATTATAATGGTGGATTAAAGACATATGCTCATAACACGGCGCAACAGGACCACCATAATAAGGCAATAGGCACCATACTAAAGAGTATAGGCTACATATGGCTAAAACACATATTCTAATGTCTACATTCAGCAAACATTGCAACCTTCAACATTGAGGTGCCCAGAGTTCTTAGGTGCCCACTGTTCCTGTATCCAAATTGGGCATTAAAAGTCTAAAAGCCTCACTAGCAGGACCTAAATGCTGTGCTGCTCCCAACATCCAATCAGACCAAGTGGAAAATGTAGTCTGTGGCAGGCACTACTAGAGGAACGGTCACAGGGTCACCAAATTCAGTAGGGGTCATCCTCTAGGCCCTAGAGGATGACCCCTACAGAATTTGGTGACCCTGGTTGGGTTGCCATGAATTTGTCATGCTCCCTAGAGTCTAGGGAGCATGACAAATTCATGGCAACCCAACCAGTAGTTTTCAAGATATCTTGTTTGGGAGCAAATAGAAATATTGGTCAAATTAAGGAAAACCACACTGCTGACCAACTACATTTAAGCAAATTGTTAAATGACACATGACTTGGACCCAAGAGATGGTCTCATTTACCTTTCAGGTAATAGGCTATATAGAGCAGAGCTGATCTTTGCACACTCATATAGGGATACTTTGGTTTGCGACGCCCAACAGCTGTCATGGCCTTGATGATTGCTTCTGCAACACCCTGTCATAAAAAAAAACATGAGACAAATCACTTCAGCTGGATGTCTCAGAAGCATACTGTAATTAAGCAATGACATTAAGAAGTTGTTTTCCTTAGGTGTATTCATTGAGTGCAAGTCTCACCTGTTGCAAGTAACCCAGCATTGGGAGGGAGGTAAGCTGCACTGGCTCACAAATGGGAGGAAGCTTAATGGGTAGCTTTTGGTCCCAGTAGGTTTCAGGCAGCCTGTGTTTAATGTATAGATTGAACACTAAGTTTCATTGAAGCTTGCTAGTCATTGTGGTTTTCATAATTATTACACTTGAGACAAGCGTCACACCTGCTCCTTATGAATAGGCTTCATTAAGTTGAAAAACACTTGCCAAGCACTACTGTAAGAATCAACTCCATACCTGAGAAACTTGTCCTGTTTATGCTCTGTCTCAAATGCGTAAATCCGTTCCCTGTATTCCACAGCATATTCTATGTTTCCTCGAATCAGGGCATTGTATCTGAGGAGAGGTAAATCTAACATTAACACTATAAAACATAGCACATTAAAGGCATAATGCTTAGTGTGTGTGGCTTAATTGGACAGACCTTTATAGACACAAATATATGTTTGAATATTGATTTGGTTTGTTTAGTGATATTATTTGAGTATGTATGTAGAATGATATGTACTGTATTGTTTTTTATATTTTTTATATGCATCATCATATTTTCTCATTGTGCTTTCTATCAAAAGAGAAGTGGTTTGTGGACTGTGTTGCAGCATACCTCTGCTTTCCATCCATGTAAGTAACAGGGCAGAAACCCTTCATTTCAAGCTGCTGTGGGAAGCGATTCTTCACCTGAACTGCAGTTAGCTTTCTGGGCAGTAGGTGGGGTGGGGGCAGTGGGTGTGGGCATCCTGGGCTCACAAAGTGATCTGCAGTGGTCATGAACCGCTGTGGTTGATAGGGGAATATATTAGGGACAATATTACTAGTAGTTACTGTGTGCTTTGATGTTATTTCAATCATTACACATCATATAAAATAGCATAGAACTAGAACCCTCGCATAATAATTGACTTGGATTTAAGTTTCACTACAGAATTTGTGTTTTTTAAATGAGGTCTCTAGACAATCACCTCAAAGTGGTCTCTGCAGCACATCCTGTAGTAGTGTCTCTTGTACTCAGCTGCCAGTGCAAGGGATGCAACGTTTGTAGAATCCACTAGGTGATGGTGTAGAGCCAAGCAGACTGGGCAATAGTGGCCAAACTCACCCAGTCGAGACTGCAGCTCCTTGGGGGTGATGCACAGCCTATCAATGCAAGCCGCCTGGCCTGCAAAATGAACGCAATTAATAGTTCTTAGTTAAACAGAGATAAACTTATTTATATTTTGGTCAATATTGTTAAATGTTTTTACACAATGATGGTATTACTTTTGGACATACAATTACATGGCTATGACATTGAGATGTAGATTACAATGTTAATTAACGTTAGGGAAGTTCTGCAAAATGGCAAAAATAAAGAACTGTTCATTCATTCATGACCATTTTAAAGCTTTGTAGTAGAACATACATGAGGATATGTTGTTGTATTACTAATTGTCCACTAATTACATGTTATAAACTCCAGTCATGTTCTCCATACTGCCACTGAGTCATTTAGAGTCAAGCAAGAGACAAAGCTGAAAGATATGAGTCTGGGGATGTTTAAAGATTTTCAAACAATAGAAAGGAATAGATTTCTGGAATGCAGATTTTACATTAATGCTGACCAATGGAGCTGCTAAGGAAGATGCTTTTATCTGTGGGACCATTAAACTTTGCTGCGCTGGGCCCGACATCAAGGCAGATGTAGCCTACAGTATATGTAGTGTATGTGTGTGTGGTCCAATATGTTCTGCTCCTTCATAACTTACCACTGCGGTTTCTCTCCAGGTAGCTGTAGATGTGCATCATAGAGACGCGAACCTCCTCTATAACGTGGTTCCACACCCACCATTTGCTCCTGAATCCGTCTAGCAGGACCCAGTTATCGTACTGCTGTTGGAAGTATTTCCTCACACCCTCCGCCTCCTGCTTGTAGAGGGAGTTACGGATGTGGAGGATCTCAGGGCTGTCATGCATCATATGAGGCCTGCCGATGGAGGGGAGGGAAAGACAGACTGTATAGTATACATTGCATGTTTATGATTTTCAAATTGAATTGTGGTGCTGACATGATGTCCGAAGAAGTGAATTCTATGGAACACATAAGCAGTCCTGCTAACTGTTCTGATAAAGATGTTACAGTGTGTTCTCTGACTTGTTGGGCTTCATCTTGTCGACCAGGCCTCTCTTCAGCACCTCCACTGTGTCAATTGACAACTCCACTACTATCATGGGAATGATGCTCCGTGCCTCCATCAGCTCCGCCTGTGTACGTGTCACAGGGAAGCCATCCAAAACATAGCTAGAAGAAGAAGAGACAGCTTTGGAATGTTTCCATAGACAACCTATTGATCAATTAACCAACCAACCAGTCAATCAAACTTAATTTATATAGCACATTCTATACATTGAAAGGCAGGACAGTGCATTGTAAATGTGAAAATGAAAAGCAAGTAATGATAAAACTGAATGAACAACAAAAAAAACACAACAAAAAAACTGAAACAGAGATAAAACCAACAAATAATAAAGGGAGGCTCAAGAAAATGTTAATGAAAGGAGATATAAAACATTATGGAAATAAGCTACATTGGGGTTATAGACAGTGGTACTGTCTTGTTCTGGAGTAACTAAACAGACAGGATAAACATGTACAGAATCTTTATTATCATCAATAACTCCAGTCCCTTTCCTCCTCCCCCTAGGTGTTTTACCCGCGAGTGCTGCAGACCAAGCCCAAGAGCGCCACCTCCAGGCACCGAATGGCCAGTTCATCAGGCACAACAAGGCCCTTGGAGAGGAGCTCCTTCATCTGAACTGCCAGGTCTGTGTGCCCCTGAGAGTTCAGCACCATGCGCATCACGCCACCGATGGACAGCCGTGCCAAGCCGTACTCCTGAGCAAACTGCTGTGCCACTGGAAAGACAAAAAGTGTCAAAAAAGTGTTGACAGCAGTCAGTGAAAGAGAGAATGAGAGAGTTGTTTGCAAGAAAATACCAATATTTCATTTTATGTTTTGGCAGTCTGACCTGTGGTTTTTCCAGATTTGGGCGGTCCAATGACAGCCACTTTGAGGGGGAGCGGCAGGTTGGGCTTTCTCTGCTTGAGGTACTTAATGGGGTTTTGCATGAATGTGTTACGAGTCTCGTTGGATGTAAAAAAGTAAATATACTGGTGGAAGAGTAATGCGTGTGCCATATGGAGTGGCCCACGCAAATGCTGGATCAGGTCTCCTTCTGCGTACTAGACAAAGAGGTGGGAGACACGTGGAGGGAGGATGGGGTAAATATACAGTGCTCAGCAAAAATAATATTGGGGTAAAGATTAGCAAACAACGAACATAATATGTTACTAGCATTTTAATTGTCTGGTACAGTATGTGTTATCTTATTAACTCATGTCTCACCATGACGGGGTCCCAGCAGCCAAAGGCACTGTGGACCTTGTAGGAGAAGTACAGCAGCTTACGCGCCAGTCTGTAGCTGATAGGCTTGCACTTCTGGAAGAGTGACTCCCTGTTGGCCAGCAGGGGCTGGACCTTCTGCAGCAGCTGGTAGCGTACAATCCTTGGCTTACGTGCTGCATTGATAGACACTTTGGGAATGTTCTGTTCATTGAGGAGCTCCTGGAGATAATGGAACAAAAGAATACAATTATAAATTAAGTCTATGTTGTTCATTCTGTCTGAGGAGTATTGCCTGAAAAGAGCGGACCCCATGTTGTGTGTAGAAATACACTTATAAATGTAACGCTACTGTTAGGCATAGTGTAGACTGGAGCATGTGAAAGCATTGTATATGCATGATGAATGAGGCTAAAATCATCCGCAGATGTGAGGATGTAAATTCCACCAGCTTGCGATTCAGTTGTTTCTCAGACGTGCATGTGCCTCTATGATGTGAAGTGCTTGTAAATGACTGTAATCTGTAATGATGATGAGGTATGGGTGGATGTGTATTTTAGTACCGTCACGCTGCTGAGACTGTTGTCGTCTGTGTCAAAGCGTTCTCCTATCTCTATCTCCAGCCTCTCAACAGCCGCTTCCTCTGTCTCTTCACTCTCCTCCTCGTCGTCTTCCTCTTCCTCGGGCGGGAACTCAAACTGCAGCATGGCCTCCACCTCTTCCGGCTTGGTTTCACCCTCTATGTCCTCCTCCTCGTCATCTTCATCGTGATCATCCCTCAGCTGCGAGTTTGTAGAGGCAGTGGTAGCACAGTCAGTAGGAGATTAAATGACACAGATGAAGGCTATGTAGATGACGATGAGGATGATGAAGGTAGTTAGGATGACCTTGCTTACCTTTGATGATTTAGTGGCTGGCTCGGCCATGAGTTCAGCCCTCCTCTTGGCAATGGCCTCCTCCTGTCACAGAAAAGGACAGACTTGTGATCTCTTGAGCAGAGATTTCACCACGTGAACCGTATTCACACAGGCAGTTCTTGATGCAGTCTTTTATTACCTCCACGGTGCAAAACAGTATCCTTTGGTTCCAAACATATATCAAACATTTCATCCAAACATTTTGCGCCGCAGCGATTAAAACAGCGGTCAAAAACCATTTGCCCTTCTGAGTCAAACCTCCCACCCCTGACAGTGAATCTGATGCTTATATACCCAACAGCGCCACCCCATGGTCACATAAATCCATTTGACATTTTTCACCCATTTGGCTCCTACAAACATGTTTTGACCATGATGGATTAAACCCTATATTCATTGTGGACTGGGATCTCCCAAGGGTCTATCCTTGGCCCCCTCCTTTTACCCTCTACACCAAATCTCTTAGCCGAAAATATCAGGTCAGCTATTTTCACAGGATGTTCGACTATCATGAGATGCCCAGAATAAGGACGCTAGGGTTCACGTCGTTAAAAGGTGGTTGAAGCAGAAATCGCTCACCCGTATTTGGTCTCGTAGGTCACAGAGGAGTTGGAGCTGTGCCCTGCGGCGGTCACGTCGCTCCCTCCAGGCCTGCAGGCGAGGGGGCAGCAGGCGCCTCACAATGTCATCGACCTCCACCGCCATGACGACCGCGACGTCAGGGAAGAGCTGCCGCTGGACCATATAGCTCACCTCGTCAGCGCTCCGGGGGAAGCCCTCCAGGATAAAACCTGTGGATCTGATGGTGGCGGAGGGGCATACACAAGTCAAGGTCAAAAGGAAGGGGGAGGGAGAGACGTGCAGCCAGAAGTGGCTGTAGCTATATTTCACACACAAAAACACATGAGTACGAAGTGCAAAATGCATGCAAAAAAACGTAAGTAAACAAAGGGTGTAGAGGGGCTGTGAGGAGAGAGAAAGGAGTGAGTGGGGAGGTCATTCATTAAGAAGGAGCACAAGATGCTGGGTGGAGGATGAAAGGGTAACTCACTTGTATGGCTCCTGTTCCCAGTACGGTGACAGTAACTTATCCAGGATCTCAGGGGCCAATGAATCGCCATCAGACAGGTAGGCTTTGATGGCTTCCTCCTCCTGGGTCAGTGTCACTTCCTGCCACACGCACACATGCGCGCGCGCGCGCGCACACGCACACGCACACACACACACACACACACACACACACACACACACACACACACACACACACACACACACACACACACACACACACACTAAATCCCAGTGGCAACAGGAGTGAGTTTCAAGTGTCATAGCTCACAGTGTGAAGGATATCGAAATTAACCTTTGCCTCAGTCTCAGGTTCATTGATCAGGGCATCCTCTGTCTCCTGTCCATCCTCTGCCTTGGCTTCCTTTATCAGGGCGTCGAGGTCCTCCGGAGGGTCCTCTGGGGTTTCCAGCTCATCAGCACAGGGCACGCGGCTCTGTGTCTTGGCTAGGATAAGCTCTTGGAGCTGCTCCCTAAAGTCTATATAGAAGATGCCCAGTTGCTGGGCAAGCCACTCGCCGTGGGTGGTTTTGCCCGACCCTCTAGTACCCAGCAAAATGACTCGCAGGGCAGGAGGCTTGGGTAGAAAAAAGAGTTAAGAGTTAGAAATCTTTTCAGATTTGTCTTAATCTGTTCTATGTTTTGTTGCATATCTGTCCGCACACCTTGAGCAGATCAGTGTGTGCCACAAACTCTGTGGGGTTTTGAAGGAAGTGTTCCCTGGCCTCCTGGCTGGAGAAGTGGTAGGACTTCTCACGGTACTTTGCTGCGATCTCTTCTGTGCAGGACCACAGGACGTTGTGTTCTTTTAAGGCCACGGGACAGAAGTGATGGGTGTCCCCCAGTGATCTTGTGGCTGTTATATCCTGCATTTCATGGAAAGGAGAAAAAGGAGGAAAGGAGAGATATCATCCCAGTGTTGAAATAGTTGTACAAAAGGATCAGATGATCCCGTGCCTACCCCTGTTTTTCGTTCCCAATTTGGACATCATGCTTGCATGTGTGACATCATATGGAATGTACGTTTTTATCCCAAGGTTGGCGGTTTTTGTTAACCCAGATTGTTAACGGAAGCTGACCCGACCATATCTCACATGAATATCGTAACCACCGTTATGACCGGATGACCTAAAGTGACTGCCGGTGCCCAATTGATCTTGAGTGCATCCTATCCTACAATAGAAAAGTATTCCTGGCTGAGCCTGCACTGCAAAATCCTGAATGTTAATTTAACTCTGAACCTGTGTAGGGTCCACTCTTACACTCTCGGCCCCCGGCTGAAACATCTGCGTTGTTACTGCTGCTTGGGTCATGAAATAAATAAGAGAGCCCAAAGGACTTAAGTGAGTGCTAGTGTTTTTGTTTACAGAATAAAAGAGCTTGTCATGGGCCCCTTGCTGGGGTGTTGGCCGGAGCACAGAATGTTTCAACTTTCAAAGTGTTTACTTAATGTCATAGAAGGGAAAATATTGTTTTTCTTTTGACTGACTTCATTCTCTCTCTCTTCTGCTTCATCCTCTTCATCACCCTCCTCTGCCTTCTCCATCTCTGCCAGGGCCTGACCATCTTCCTCTTCCTCATCTTGGTCCACACCTGACAGCTCCCAGGGCACGTGCTTGAAAGGCCCTGAAGAACACGTGCACGTAAAGCAGTTTATATGTGAAGTTTCGTTGCCTGGTTGGAGGTCAGTTTGAAAGGTAGAAAGGTAAATCAACAGTTTGTCAGACTCTGATGCAAATAAATGAAAAGTCATACATTCAAGCACATACACGGAAACAAGCACGCACACATGCACGCATGTAGACACATGCACGCGCGTTGCTACAGTTGAGTACACTCACTCTCTAACTGGTCAACCATCTCTCCCACCAGGTCATCAGGGCTCTTGCTGCCAATCTCCAGTATTGAGTAGCTGCTGGCAGTTAAGGAGGATTCCATGCTCTCCCATTCCATTATGAACTGCTTCAATTGTAGCTTATAGTCATTCATCACTGGGCTGTCTGGATAACCTAACTCCCACTCTTCAGGTAAATGGACATCTACAGTGATCCGAAAGGGAAGCAGGGAAGGTGTGTGTGTGTGTGTGTGTGTGTGTGTGTGTGTGTGTGTGTGTGTGTGTGTGTGTGTGTGTGTGTGTGTGTGTGTGTGTGTGTGTGTGTGTGTGTGTGTGTGTGTGTGTGTGTGTGTGTGTGTGTGTGTGTTGGGGTAGTGACAGACAGAGAGAGTGAAATAGAGAAACCAAACATAGCTTTTTTTTTCCCTGCTAAGAACAAATATGTTTGTTAATGCATGAAGAATAAAATCCCACCTTCTTCTTTGATAGTGACAGAACGTTCTGTGCTGTCTGTGTCAGGCATGTCTAGGTTTTCTGCCAAGAAGAAAAGAGTTATAATACGTTTTTTAAAAAAAAGAATATTTGCAGACAGACAGACAGACAGACAGACAGACAGACAGACACATACCATCATTCTCCTCTGCCACTGTCTCTAGCTTAGCCTGGGGTTCTGAAGTTTTGGCTGTCACCTCTGCTTGCTGTTCCTTGCCACTTCTAGAATAGAGACCAAGGTGACATACAGTAACCACAAACAATAATTATGTAAAAAAAAAAAAAACGGAATGAATTAAGCTCTAATAGTCATCAATCATGATCATGATGCATCATTCAGAACCACTCACAACAAGGCTCGCATCTCCCTCTCAGACTTTTCCTCCCGCAACCTGCTTTTGACTGCCATGTCCACAGAATCCTTGTCCATCTCATAGAGTCTCCTTAAAACTGTTCTTCCTGTAGTTGGTTGTGAATATAGGCATGAATTACCAGCTTAAACCCTCAATAGTTAGTAAACTTGCCTGGGGTTGGTGCTGTAGTTGAACTGCTCTTTTTCCCCTCTACACCAAATCTCTTCACCAAAAATAATAGCCGATCTACATGAAGCTCACAATGCATGGCAAAGCGACACTTTGTGACCTTGTAGATCTGCTATTTTCGTGCGAATCCCACAAATGTAATACAATTAAAAGGTAGTGTAAGTGATAATAATAATAATAATAATAATAATAATAGATTATAACAAATATTTTTGTTAAATTGTAAGTGTTAAAATAGCTCTATATACTGGTAACAATCAGTGCTATAGACAAGAGTGTTTGTTCAGTAACAGGGTCTCTCATTTTCTCAGAGTGAACAGCAAATTCAATTTCAGGTCGGGATACCAATTTCATCCGATCAGAAGAGCGAACTCAATGTACTAGGATACAAGATAAACAAGTGAAAATGTGTGAAAGTGATGAAAAAATTAAGATAAATAAGTAGACAAAATTGGAATTGGAACACTACAATTGAAGCTGAAAATGGGTTCTCTCTTCTAATTGGATGGAATTGGTAACCCACCTGTAAATGCATTTTGTCTTTATTAGAATTGGAGAGACGGGGAGACCCCTGTTACTCAATAGCAATGATTACTATCAGAATATAATTTTAAATTTCAAGTTTGAACAAAAAACAAATATTACTTACGGCACCTTAAACACCAGAAGCAGTTTCAAATGAATGTTCTTGGTTATTTTGTTTTGTCTCACAGAGCTTCTCCTACCCTCACTATGACTGTCTTGGAGGCAGAAGAGGATGTCTGGCATGATTCCAGTGTTGGTCAGCTGTATGGCAGCCAGCTGGGAGTGGTTCTTGGGAAAGTTGTCCAGCACCCAACCTGTTCTCATCTCTGCGTCTCCATCAGCCTCCTCAATCTGATTGATGTCAGGATCATTAGAGAGTGAGACTGCACCAAATTAGCCTCAAAACATATACAATACTTTGGAGTATGATGGCGTCACTCACCATTTATATAAGCGTTTGTAGTGACATTTTTATTTTATTTTCGGCAAGCAACATTCTCCTGCTATGACAAGGTTTACTGTAAGCTATACCAGACCAGTCTTTCATTAACTTCTTTAGCTTATGCTGGCTATTGTGAATGCTATATATGGTATATGGCACAACCTCATAAACAGAAGATTTGGATATCCTAAATGATGTAAACACACACCAGCTGCAGGCGTCTGTCGTACCTCTTTTATTCGCTTCTCCAACACCTCAGCATACAGGTCAAGGGGAGGTGGTGTGCTAATTTGCTTGGCCTCTCTTAGTGCATTAATCACTATGGCTTTCACCTCTGGGTGATCTTCTGTCACTGAAAACAAGAGAAAGCATTTGCCATTTGCCTTTTGCCTTTTTTTTGTATAAAATGGAAAAGTAAGTTGGTTTTCAGTCAAAGTCACTGATAAGTAAGAGATAATGTACAGTGAGCCGGTCATTATAGTAAAATACATTTCAAACCATGAAAGGCTCACTGTACCGCACTTATTAAAATGTCTACTTACTAAACAAAATCAATAATTCTAAATTATTTTATTAGCCTAACAAGATTCCGATTCCATAGCAATGTAAACCGAGGCTGAGCAGCGGTCTCTTATTCAACAATAACTTCCAGACAGACACATGGTGTTAGTTTCCCACCCTGCTTGTAAATTGTTATACCGTATGCCTGAAGGTATTTAAAAAGAAAGTTGTAAGAAACACAAACAGGTTAACAGACAGGTATATTATGCTACACATACTGTACCTGTAAGATATAATTTGGAGTCAGACTCATGTTTATACAACAAAAATGTATATAACACACACACACACACACACACACACACACACACACACACACACACACACACACACACACACACACACACACACACACACACACACACACACACACACACACACACACACACACACACACACACACACACACACACACACACATACACACACACACACACACAGTTTATCTCACCCAAATCCTGACTGCCCTTCATCTCCATCTTCATCTTAATTTGCTCTATGGCGAGGTGGGTTGTGTCTTCTTTCACTTGATCCAGCCTGTCCTGCTGTATCTTGACTACAATTGGCTGGATCAACTCCTCTACGTCCAGCACTAACGCGCCATAGTGCCGGGCGAGAAGGGCGCACAACGTGCTCTTCCCCGCCTGCCGGGGCCCAATGATGGACACCCTGCAGGGGGCCCTGGGCATCGGAGGCAGCAGGTAACGCCGTGGGTTGATGGCAAACTTATGACAGGCCTCCTCAGATGAAAGGATGTAGACCTTGTCCTGAAACCTGATCAGGGGTTGAAGGGGGATTATTCAATCTATATAAAACAATCACAAATTACTCGACGCTTTCCAGGGCAATTAAGCTTAGTTCCCCAAAATCCTTATTTTTCCTTTTTGCCAGTGCTACATGATGACCAAATGTATATCAAATATACATACAGTGGCATTTTATGTACAGTATCTAATCTGATGTAGCTACAGTCCAGCACATACCCTCCCACCCACAGATCACTTACCCCACAGAGAACTCAGGCAGTCCGTGGACGGTCCTGCCCTCCTTCAGAGCTATGGGGCAGGTCCGACCCCATCGGCTCCTCCTCCATCTGAACCCAGGGGCTACAGCCCTTGTAGAGGACATGAATCGCAGCAGCTCCTCCTGGAAAAGGAATACATGGACTCAGGATCACTCCACTTCAAGGCAACCAAGAGTGATTTTTTAGCAGTCAAGGATATGGTATGTTAGATACTATATAATCCTACCAGTACCTGACTGACAGTCATTGCACATTGTCTCAAACCTGTAACTGTTTAAATGTGCCTATTATGACTTGTTCATGGATTACGTTATAAGAGCAACATTTTGAGTGATCACAGACCGTGCCGATCTCATCTGGCAGTTCTTCCTCCTCATTTTGGTGCAGGCGAACAGGAACAGCAACTCTCCTCACTGCTAAGGATTCTAGACGGGACATAACATACTACAGAAACAGCTGTAAACAGCTTGGCATCAACGCCGCAGAATGAATGGATACATATTAGATATTGCTCAGTCCATGTCAAAGCTCAGTGTATTTACAACGTATATAGTATAGAGTATAGTTTGTCTTACCATATGCAGCTCCTCAGGGCTGTGATTGCCATCCAATTCAAAAAGGTAGAGGGGGTTATGGTAAGCCATGTAGTCCTAAAAGAAGAGCAGTCAAGGAATTTACCCAATTGTTGCTAATAAACTACTGTAACCTAAATGATCTTTTGAACATTCATTCATTTTTGGAAATGGGGCAGTTCACTAGCCACTTTAACAGTTTCCAATGTAGATTTCCAATGTAGATTTCCAATATAGATTTAAACGGCAGATAGGCTAACTGTGAGGTTCTGCCCTGTGGAACGTACCTCAAGTGGTCTGAGCACTGTATTTTTGTACATGTTGATCCTGAGTAAAGCATTCTCTGTGGAATTCTCTGGCAGCTGCACCATCTGGCCAATCATGTTCCTCAAGAGATGCTTCCACCAGACACCCAAAACAAACACATACATCAGTAAATGGGAGGTACTCATTGGAAAGGTTTCAATAGTATGCTAGATTTAAGATTTAAGAGAAGCTCTTGCAGTACACACACAGCTACATTTGTTATGTACATTTTTTAACTGTACAAATGGACTCATAAAACTCAAGTATACAATAAGTATGGATTTTTCAGAAAACATGGTGTAAATGGTGCATTTATATAGCGCTTTTATCCAAAGCACTTTACATTGATTGTGCCGTTCACCCATTCACACACACATTCATACACCGATGGCGGAGGAAACCATGCAAGGCACCAACCTGCTCATCGGAAGCAATTAGGGGTTCAGCGTCTTGCTCAAGGACACTTCGACACTACCTCTGGGGGAGCGCCCCAGCCCAGGATCGAACTGGGAACCTCACGGTTTCCAGTTCACTCTACCCGGCCACTCTACCCCTGAGCCACTGCCACCCCTGAGCCACTGCCGCCCCCCATGGTGTAATGGGTGAAATCAACTGAAAGCTCAGCTACTACTGCAAGATGGAGAATATGTTGCTAAACTGTTGACAGGCAACGTTAGACCAAATGGCAAAAGATACCTGCTCAGCATCGCCTTGATCCTCATCCTCCCCCACATCCTCGTCTTTGTTCTCTCCCTCACTATTGGAGTCCACCTCCTCAGGGTTCCATTGTTCTCTGAGGTAGGCTTGCCCTGTGTCTGGATGCTGCTTCAGGCCTGACAGTCTCTGGATCAAGTCCCTGTCCGCACACTGGTAGAAGGCGGGATTTAATCACAAACATGCATCAACCAATTTTCAAGTTGACTTGAAATCACCAACCATGCTACAATTGGACAGTGGTGGAAAAAGCACTTGAATGTTTTACTTAAGTAAAAGTATCAACACTGCAATGTAGAAGCACTCTGTTACAAGTAGTATTGGTATAAAAATGTACTTAAAGCAAAAGTAAAATGAGTAAAACGTTTGAAAATAGCAGATCTACAAGCTCACAACGCGTCACGATGCGACGCGTTGTGAGCTTGTAGATCGGCTATTTTCAAATAGCCTAGGTATAAAATAGGGCTAAAGTGGTTAATGTATGTTTCATAATGTAATAATTTATATCTGCAAAGTAACTTGTAACTAAGGTTTTCAAATAATTGTAGTGGAGTAAAAGTACAATATTTGCCTCTGAGATGTAGTGGAGTAGAAGTAAAAGTATTGAAAATTGGAAAAACTCCAGTAAAGTAAAAATACCTCAAAGTTGTACATAAGTACAGTACTTGAGTAAATGTACTTAGTTACTTTACGCCACTGAAATTGGATGCGGACATTAAAACTTTAACATTATTGGCAAAGGAGGAAAGGCATTTCTGAGGTCAGGTATCCAATATTGAGTCTCTAGCATAGACATGTAAAGAAAGAATATCAATTTCTTTACAAAGCAGGACAAGGCAAATCATGCAGTGCACTACATTGAGGAAAATCTAAGGAAAGAAGTGTTATAAAACCTTAATGTTTATGATGAAATCAGGTGTCAACTTGAGGTTTTTGATCAGCTCAATCTGCTCATGTATCTTCAGACAGTCTTCTGACATGACGGGCAAGCTGCTCAACACATAGCCTGCAGGGAGCCACAAGGTGCCACAAGGTGCCATCACACACAAGCAATAGCAAGGCCGTAGCAGCCTACTCCAGTTACAAGAAAAAAAACACCCGAAAACATGCACTGTGCTAGCTTATTTCTGTCAGTCCCAGCCAGGACTTGAAAAATTCAGGTATGTCTGCTATTATACATGCGTATACTGAAACAAATATTTTATCTTAAGGTACACTTGAATTGTGTGAGATTATTTACCATAGTGCTCAACATCTGGTGACTGGAGTCTTTTAGTAATCAGTTGGAGCACTGTCTCTTCTGGAATACTTCTCCCCTTAACCAAGATATCCAAGAGCTGAGACAGACAACAGGAGGAGGCTTTAACAGGCTATACAACAGGCAAGTAAAGTTGTTCAGGGCAAAACGCAGCCAATTCTCACCTCTAAGCCTTGCTTTGTTTGTTCTTTGATGTGAGTGTTGAGCAATTCTGTATCTGAAATATTACAGAACAGATTCAGAAACATAGTACACATATGTACAACCATATATACCATGGACACTACGTTGAAACCAGCGTGATATTAAATATACTTGCCATCAATCAAGATGCACCGCCAGGACTCTGCAATTTTTTTGGCCAAAGTGGATTTGCCAACGCCCTGCCACAAAACATTTAGATGTGCTTTAGGCACAGGTCATGATCATATTGTGTGTGTCTAGAGAAAGAGGAAGCACTTCAAGCACTGTGATGAGACCAAGTGCCTTACAAAGATATAAAGAAAGTCAGTGGTGGAAAAAAGTACTCGCATGTTTTGCTTAAGTAAAAGTATCAATACTGCAACGTAGAAATACTCTGCTACAAGTAAAAGTCCGGAATTCAAAATGTACTCGACTGAAAGTACAAAAGTATTGGTATCAAAATGTACTTAAAGTACCAAAAGTAGAAAGTACTCATTATGCAGATTGTCCCATTTAACAACTTTTCAAAAGTAAAACATTTATACAAATCTTTTGAAAATAGCCGATCTACAAGCTCACAATGTGTCACACATTATGAGCTTGTAGATCGGCTATTTTCAAATGACCGAAATGTATATAGGGCTGAAGTGGTTAATGTATGTTTTGTAATAATAATCAAAATCTACAATGTAACATGTAACTAGTACATTTAGGTTATAGATTGAGGTTATGTGAGGTTAGGGTAAATATTATAGTGAATGTTATGGTTGTTATGAATGTATTATACCGGCTTCCCAACGATGATGAAACAGGTGGGTTTGGCAAGAAGAATCTCTCTCTCAGCTTCATCTTCAATTAAGTTGTCGACATATGTATCCATAGAGCGTCTCTTCAGTTTCTACAAAAGTTAAATTAAGAATTCAAAGCAAACATAAATGGGATTGATCGAACACAGGCTGTCCTGCCCTAGAATGGCTGTGATATAATTTACATGTCATGTAGTGAAATGGTAACATGATAGGTGGGCACCAAGGAAGAGTGGGCACCTAGGTGTTAAATTGGCATTTTTTTCATAAAATGTAAAAAAATATATGTTTGGAAAATGTTTGTATGTAAAGTAAAGTAAAGTATACTACATGATTAAAACATGCTTAAACGTTCAACAATTAAGGTCTAATATGTCTACAATTGCTACAAAACCTGTATATCCAGTCATTTTGGGGCATAAACAATAAGTTCAAGGATAAAATGAAGTCTGATAATGATGTACTGTGCATGTTCACATCATGTAGCCTATACTTTATATAACATACTGTAAGACCATTTTTCACATCATTTTGGACAAAGTAGCCAATTTTACATCAAGTGCCCTATCCTGTATTCATGGAAATGCATGTTGTAATACATATCACAACCATATAGGGCTGTCATAGTCCGAGAATGTCTGTGATCTTACATACATTTCATGTATTTCAAATACATGAAATGTATGTAAGATCACAGACATTCTAGGGCTAGGGCTGTCATTGACTTGACACGGGTATTAACCTGACGTTATTAACATAAGGCTAGAAATGTGGCCACAACAATGTCTCTAAGGTTACTCACCTCTATAAATTGACTAATTCCAGCAAATCCTTGCTTTTTAACGTTGAATGGCTCACCAAGATCTAAACCTCGTTCACAGTTTACTGACAAAGGTGGTAACTATAGTAACCAGCAAACTAAAACCCAGGAGCACTTAGGTAATTAAGTAACGTGGCATGACAACAGATACTATCACTGTGAGTCATACACATGTTAACTGTAGGAAATAGACATTTAAATACTATATTGACACGACGCAATTTGGCAGGCTTAAAAAGACCAGAATTATCAAACTTGCAACAAACATTCGCTCTGGATCAGTGTTGCCATGTCCGCTTATTATAAGGATTATTTTTCTGTAAAAAAAATAATATGTTGTGCCAGGGACCCCATACCAGATTTGTATTGTTAAAAATGTTTTTTTTAAAAATATTCAAAATGTTTCACTTTTTATTTCAAGATTTGTTTGAAAAAAGCAGATCTACAAGCTCACAACACGTTGCATCGCGACGTTGTGAGCTTATAAATTGGCTATTTTCAAATAGCCGATCGATGCATATATTATGTTTAAAGTGCTCATGACATGTGCATGTGGCTTTTGGGCTTGTTTTCATAGACATGGTTGGTTTATTTCTTTCACAACATCTGGCAACACAGCTCTGGTTTGCAATACCCGCCCCCCTCAGACTCGCTGCCCCCGCCACCCCCACCTTTTTGTCTGTACGCGGTATCCGTATCAGCTGAAGAGAGCGCATAAGTAGTGTTGCCAAGTCTGCTTATTATAAGCGACATTGAGCTTCTTTTTCTGTACATGATTTGCTTTTAGAAATTGGTACTTGCGGGTTGTTAATTGCGTTTTTTGGGCTTGTTTCTAACGTGTGCTTGCTTATTTAGGCTTGCTTCCAAAAATATATAATATTTAAGTCAGTGGTTCTCAAATATTTTCAGGAAAGTGTTTTGTGCCCAGGGAGCATTTGTGTTAAAATGTTTCAAAATAATATTCCAAATATGCTACATTTTATTTCAAGAATATATTTTTTTAAATAGCAGATCTACAAGCTCTCAACACGCCACGTTGTGAGTTTGTAGATCTGCTTTTTTTAAATAGCTGATTAATTTATTTTGCATATATTTTGCTCATATAAAGTGCTCATATCATATGTGGCTTATAAGTTGCTTCTTAGCTCCGTTCCGTGAGCAGAAATTGGACTTCCGGTTTTCGAGCTAGCAGAAATAAGGTTTCCGGTTGCCTTCAAAATAAGATCGTAAATTTTATGTTTTTTAAAAGACACAAATCTAATTTAAAAATACATTTATGATGTATGCCTTTTAAATGGCTCATACTAACACACTTCTAAGTGGCAAGTTTAAAAAAAAAGACACAATTGTATTTAAAAAATAAATTTATGATGTACAGTATGTCTTTTTAAATGGCTTATACTAGATCACTTCTAAGTGCCAGGTTGTTCCAGTTTGAAATTGGCTATTGACCCCCATTAAATGTGCACTTAGCACTGTTTTGCACTTTAACTGGTATTGTTTGTCCATTGTTGTAATAATGCGGACTCTAGGCCAGGTCACGCTTGGAAAATGATGATGATATAATATTGTTTATTGCAGAAGCAAATAAACAATGCTAAAAGAGACCACAAAATATGCTACAAATAATAATAGTAGATAGTGCAGGTGAGATAAAAAAAAGAAGAATTTGGGGTTTATAAAGTTGATCTCACCTATTTAAAAACTAAAATACAATACAAATACAAATGTAATCAGAAAAAAATCATTAAAAATTTATATTATTTAACAACATATATACAACATAGAGACTAGGGCGGGCCATACTCAGGTGCCAAAATGAATATTAAGGATATCCAAAAAAGAGGGGTGTCTATTTTATGTGTTTTTTGATGGAGAGTTCAAATATGACATTATTTTTTGCATAGGACAACTCTTACCTACATCAATTTGCATTTTTAAATCGCTAATTGTACCCGTTCTAACTCATTTATAAGATATTAAAATCCAAAGGAAATCCTAACATGTGGGGTGTCTAAATGATGTGTTTTTATATGGGGAATTCAAATGTAACATTCTTTTTTAGGTGGAATAACTCTAACCTACATCATTTTGTACTTCAAAATGGCTAATTTTGCCATTTTTAACCTAATTTTAGGATATTAAAAGACATAAGGAAAATAATTTATATTGACAAAGCCAAATCAAACTTACATATTTATTCATAATGGAAGTGCATGTATATCACTGGATACAATTATGAAGATCAATTATCACTTCCTGAACTTTGCTAGGTTGTACAAGTCCTGCTTTGACGATTTGCCTTAGACATCAGTCTCCTGCTGGTCTCCTGAGTCCTGATCCCTCCATCCCTCTTTTCCTTAGAGAAGTATGTAGAAGAAGCCTCAGTCACCATTTTGACAACCCTCTCAATGCTCTGAGTGTGGCAGGGCCAGTTTGGCACCTTCATGGGATGACAATGAAGTTCTTCATCTCCGATGTGTTTAGTATGCAGGTGAGAGGTGGCTCTGACACTGTGACACACCTTTTGACCAGCTAATCAATCCACCAATGCTGGAAGCATCATAATTGAACTCAGTTGTCCTTATAGTTCTTACAGTTCTCTTCTCCCCTGATGGCCAGGATTCTCTCCACCCCCTCAATCCTCTCCTTCTGATCCTTTGCACTCAGCAGTGTTTGGAGGGTGGCTTCATTATGGGCATACCAAGCAGATCTTCTAACAGTTGGCATCACAATGTCCAGTGCCTACTTCCTCTGGGACTTCAGGCAGTCCAGCTGAAACAGGATGTGCCTAGGCCCTTCAATCCAGGATTCCTTGACCTTCACATTGAACCAACATGGATAATACACTCATATGATGTATTCCACAATGAACTGCAGATTTTTCTGATTCTTTCCTCTCAGTCCATGCTTTGACACCCAGAGCCTGAGAAGTCTGTTTGCTGTGGTGAGCCAGCGGCTGTGGTTTACTGGCCCAATATCCAACAGATGCAGCCTTGCAGGAACCACTCTGTCTCCGACTGCACAAACAATTTGATAGCCATAGTGTTGATCAGTCAAGAGATCTTGAATGACCTTGTAAGGCAGCTTGATCAGTGAAGGGCCATCAGAGATACTGGTACATGTTGGATTGATATCCAACTCTGTAGCTGAATCAAGGAGCTTTAGTATTGGTCCAGATCATTTGTTGACAGAGTAGGACCTTCACCAGACCAGGTTTCTGCCCATGTGCAGCTCCAGCTTCCTCATTACTCCAACTTTTACACCACTGTTGACATTTGTTGAGTCTCCTCCAATGGCACACAAGGTCTTATGAAAACCTTTCTCTCTCAGCCAAGCAAAAAGGACCTTAGCAATCTGCACTGCATGTGACTCCTCTTTAGTTGCTGTTTCTGGGGTAAAATGGAACATATAGTTGCTGCCAGGCTCACTGACAACACTATGTTCTTCCCTCATCTTTGCAGGAAAAGATTGGTCACTGCCCTCAGCTTCCATCATTACATTGGTCAGGTCAATCCGTCCATCAAAGAGGATGCAGGACTCACACGCCCCCCCCCCCCCCCCCTCCTTCCTGCACTTCTCCTCAAATTCATCCCCCAGCTCTCTTATCAACTTCTCCTGTGCTATCTTGACCTTGTTTTTATCAATCACTTTTCATAAGGTGTCTTCTGTGATGATTCAATCAGAGCCGCAGTTGCTATTGCTGCAGTTGGCCTGAGCGAATTAATCACAAATTAATACAACATATACAATAATCAACTGCAAATGTATGTAGGTTAGGTTTATCAGAATTGAAACATTTCTTCAGATTTGTGTTTTACACACAAACATCTGTTATTTGAACAGGAATTCTTTGTAAAAAGCCTCCCATCTTAAGTTCTGTCTTCCAGAAGAAAATCGCTAATTAATCAAAGAAATGGACAATAATCAATTGCAAATTGATGTAGGTTAGGTTTATC
This sequence comes from Gymnoscopelus microlampas, assembly GCF_963454915.1. Classification (NCBI taxonomy): domain Eukaryota; kingdom Metazoa; phylum Chordata; class Actinopteri; order Myctophiformes; family Myctophidae; genus Gymnoscopelus; species Gymnoscopelus microlampas. Next base: position 20,675,931 of record NC_139953.1, read on the forward strand.
AGAATTGGAAAATTTCTTCAGATTTGTGTTTTACATGCCAACATCTGTTATTTTTAACAGGAATTCTTTATAAAAGCCTCCCAAAATATTTTTTTCTTCTAGAAGAAAATCGCATATTAATCAAAACATGTACAATAATTAACTGCAAATTGATGTAGGTTAGATTTATCAGAATTGAAAAATGTCTTCAGATTTGTGTTCTACATGCCAAAATCTGTCATTTGAACACCCCTCTTTTTTGATTTTCAAAAAAAAAAAAGTATGGCCCGCCCTAATAGAGACACAGCATAAAAAAGATAGAGGACAGAAATATTAGTACATTTGTAGTTTGTGTGTGTGTGTGTGTGTGTGTGTGTGTGTGTGTGTGTGTGTGTGTGTGTGTGTGTGTGTGTGTGTGTGTGTGTGTGTGTGTGTGTGTGTGTGTACTTCTCCATAACTGAGCGCCCCTAAACTTGATAGAAAATGGATACAGACCAGTACAGAATGTTGGTGAACATTTGAGAGATAATTTGTAAAAAAAGGAAAGTGGCAGGCCGCCCTGTGCGGCCTGAGGTAAGAAAAGTGCCATTTTCAGACAATACTGGACACTGGACAGGAGACGGCTGTTGGCGCCAGCACTTTTGACATACGCACACGTTCAGGGAGACCCCCTCTACAACGCCACACTCTCCGCTAAGCGGGAGAGGTGTATTTGGAAAAGTGACGGGCCGTCCAGTGAGGTCAGGGGTCAGAAAAGGTCCATTTTCAGTGCATAGACTTCACAAATTGGGCGCTGGACACGAGACAGCTATTTGCGGGGGCACGTGTGACATATGCACGCGTTCAGGGAGACCCCCTCTACAACGCCACACTCTCCGCTAAGCCAGAAAAGTGGCGGGCCGTCCAGTGAGGTCAGGGGTCAGAAAAGGTCAATTTTCAGTGCATAGACCTCACGTTGTAGAGGGGGTCTCCCTGAACGCGTGCGTATGTCACACGTGCCCCCACAAATAGCTGTCTCGTGTCCAGCGCCCAATTTGTGAAGTCTATGCACTGAAAATTGACCTTTGGCAGAAAAAAATGGCAGAAAAGGGCACTTTTCTGACCTCTGATCTCACTGGACGGTCCGCCACACTTTTTTTTACACCTCTCACGCTTAGCGGAGAGTGTGGCGTTGTAGAGGCGGTCTCCCCGAACGCGTGTGTATGTCACAAGTGCTGGCATCGGCAGCCGTCACCGGTCCAGTGTCCACTATTGTCTGAAAATGTCAGAAAAGGGCACTTTTCTGACATTCAGAAAAGGGCACTTTTCTGACCTCTGACCTCACTGGACGGCCCGCCACACTTTTTTTTACACCTCTCCCGCTTAGCGGAGAGTGTGGCGTTGTAGAGGGGGTCTCCCTGAACGCGTGTGTATGTCACAAGTGCTGGCATCGGCAGCCGTCTCCGGTCCAGTGTCCACTATTGTCTGAAAATGGCAGAAAAGGGCACTTTTCTGACCTCTGACCTCACTGGACGGCCCGCCACACTTTTTTTTACACCTCTCCCGCTTAGCGGAGAGTGTGGCAGTGTAGTGGGGGTCTCCCCGAACGCGTGTGTATGTCACAAGTGCTGGCATCGGCAGCCGTCTCCAGTCCAGTGTCCACTATTGTCTGAAAATGGCAGAAAAGGGCACTTTTCTGACCTCTGACCTCACTGAACGGCCCGCCACACTTTTTTTTACACCTCTCCCGCTTAGCGGAGAGTGTGGCAGTGTAGTGGGGGTCTCCCCGAACGCGTGTGTATGTCACAAGTGCTGGCATCGGCAGCCGTCTCCAGTCCAGTGTCCACTATTGTCTGAAAATGGCAGAAAAGGGCACTTTTCTGACCTCTGACCTCACTGAACGGCCCGCCACACTTTTTTTTTACACCTCTCCCGCTTAGCGGAGAGTGTGGCAGTGTAGAGGGGGTCTCCCTGAACGCGTGTGTATGTCACAAGTGCTGGCATCGCCAGCCGTCTCCGGTCCAGTGTCCAATTTGTATAGGCTATGCAGAACAGCATTTATCCATTTAGATTTTTAATGTTTTAAAAAACGTTTTTGTTACACAGAAACATAATATGTGTTATATAGCTTCGTTTAAATGCTTAATTTATAGTTTTAATGTGCAAATGAACCGTTTTTCAATGATTTTCAATGGTTTCTTTTTACTCTAGAGGGTACTATATATTATTCTGAAGAGATCGTCAACCGGAAGTTTTATTTCTGCTCCATTATTTCTGCTCACGGAACACAGCTTTGCTTCTTTTGGGCTTGTTTTCCCATACCTGGTTGCTTGTTTCTCTCACAAATCCTGGCAACACTTGCTCATATGACAGTCCGTCACCTGACACAAACAAATGGAGTAACATGTTTCTTACGTCCCTGCTGCCTTATATATAATATAATATATAATAATATAATATTAGCTATATCCCTACATTGGTGAAGCTTCTCATGAAAAACGTCCAAAATAGCCATACTGAAGCTTTGAGTAGCAGCTGGTTTGACACTCTAGAAATGCATGTTATCGGCTAGAGTCTTAAACGTATAGTTAGCTTATAGCTAACACCAAGCTCTGTTGTTCCTTCTGTAACTCTTTTGTTTTGACTGGGTTTGGTCAAATAATAAGTAATAAGTAACAAATAATACATCGCCAGCATGCCTCAGTCAGCGGGTTTCATCAGCGGTGTGCAGAGGATGGTTCTGTACGAAACCAGAGCAGTAAGTTGTTTCATATGATTCACATTATGGTGTTATGTATGGCAGTGGTTCTCAAACTTTTCATCGACACTTATTAGCTCGCGGACCCCCATTTGAAAAGATATGCCAGGGACCCCCCATAAGAGAAGATTTTTTTTACGGCTCTAGCAGTGATTCTCAACCATTTTAATTTCAAGGACCCCCAGTTTGACATGCATTAGGGCTACGGACCCCCATTTAATGGCATTTCTATCACTTGGGCCGCAATGAATTTATATTGTAAAGTCGATGTCAATTTAACTCTGAGTGTACAAATGGAATCAAATGGACCCGTTAGTGTCCATTTGATTCCATTTGTACACTCTCAGAGTTACAGACACATAAGGGTCCATTTGGTGCCTAAGCTATCATTCAGCTGGGGACCCCCTGGAACTCCCTCAAGGACCCCTGGGGGTCCCCGGACCCCACTTTGAGAACCAGTGATGTATGGTAGCATATTGGCCTCCACAACTCCATTAGGAATCATTGTGCTTCTTAATATTATATTAAGAAGCACAATGATTCAGTTTCATATTGCCTTTGTATTGTTGGTTTCTTGATGCACAAAGTTGCACATTGCACAAGTCCCAACTCCTAATTGTTGTATAACACTTTATGTTGCGAATAGCAAATTATGTTTGACATGATGCAAGGCATGCATGCATTATCTGGATGCTTTAAAACGCCCCTCCTTCCCCATTACATTACAAAATGACATACAAAATACGAATAGTGCAATAAATGCTTGTGATCATCATGTGATCATGTGATTTGAAGCAGTACATTGAGAGGAAGAATTATGAAGAACTTGAATTCTGAATGGCTGACTTTAAACACTAGATGGCAGTACAACAGAGCTTGATGTTTTGCTGTTTGCTGTTGATGTGGTAAAAGACAGGAACACCAGAGAGAGGAAAACAAATCTTGGGTTATCATTCCCCCACTACTGTTTCCTCTAGGATCCCTTTCACGCCTTGTGTCCAGTGATTCTCAACCGTTATCCTTTCAAGTTCATGGACCCCCCCGTTTAATGATCTGATTTTTTTTAATCTCTTGGACCCCACCCTAACCTATAAGAACATTTTTATAGTTTGACAGGAATTGATCCGATATTGTCTGTCATTTGGTCCAGAATTCCTATACTGTACAGTAGAGTTAACAGTTAAACTCTGATAAAAATAAAAACTGTACATGACATGTAATAATGGTGAATAGTATTAACTATCAGTCATTTAGCTGGGGGACCTCATGTTGACAATCACTGGTCTAGATTGTTCTGGGCCAAAGTGTAGTTGTCGGCAGTGTGTGGAATAGGACAACATGGCACACAGTGTATCAATATCAAAACATGATGTTCCATTCTGGACACTGTGGCTCCATGGTGGATAGAAAACCTAGTGTGAGGAAAATGGAAAACTGGAAAACTGGAAGAAAAAGAAATTTAAAAAATATATGTATCTTCCACAGCACACTACTGTATAGATTGCAGCCTAGCAAATGGACTATATAAAGGCTTGTCGTACATCATTGATCCCATCATTTGCAGTTTCAAGAAAGGGTTAAAGAATTCAAATGGCTGTATCGGCACAAGGAGTTCTCCTTGAGTGTAACACGGTGAATAGAAAGTCTCGCACCACAATGTGGAATAAAATAATGACCTGCAAGAAGTGACATCCTTAAGATGGGCAAGGCACAAGATGTTCCTAAAATCCTCAGTGTTAAAGATGTATAGTGTGCTAACCTTTCTTTTACTGAATGTCATGTTAAAATTAATCTTAGGACATGAAAATTACATAGTACAGCTTTTATGTATGAACCAAATGAACCAATTTGGTTTAATTTGGTTCCTTTTGTGCTCTCTCTGAGTTAAATTAACACTGAGGGTTTTGCAGTGTAGGACCTGGCTGAAAAGCTCATTTTAAATTTACCTAATTTGCCAGAGGTGTTCTTTCATATCAGCCTACCTTGTACCAAAAGATAATGGCCATTAACCACACAATACCGCCTTCATATAATTGTATATTCATTGTATATCATCACTGTTGGGCAGAAAACTCGATATTTCATCTTTTAAATGTTTTTTTTTTCATAACTGGATCTCTGATAATGACATCAAAGAAAAGTACCCGCACACTATCTGGAACACTATTAATCAACAGATGAATTCATGCAGATGAATAGAAACGATATGACGATTATGCCAAAGAATTGATGTCATGTGGTAATTGTGACAGTGACAGGCCTAACATGCTTTAAACGTGTTGACTTTTACAGAGGTATTTTCTGGTGGGGAGCAATCAGGCCCAGACCAAACACCGCGTCCTCAAGATTGACCGCACCGAACCCAAGGACCTGGTGATAATTGATGACAAGGTGAGTGACCCACGTGCTGATTTCCCGCCACAGCACAGTGTAAAACTGTGTGTAATGTACACTCTTATGTAATACAGTAGGCAAGCGCCTGGGGAAAACTTGTACTATCATTCACTCTGGCCGGCCCAATATAATGTACATGACAGCTTAGCTGATGAGTGCTTTTCTCCCTCTCCACTGCTCATTACCACAATCTGTGAACCGGGACTTGATTTGTTGTTCTCATTGTGGGTGATTATGATTATTATGGGTTTGTTATTATAAAGTATCCATTACAGTATATCCATCAGCCTGTTCCTGTAAATATTATAGACCCAGAGAGGGCATGCAATTTCTTTCATTTGACTGGCTTTTCTATGAACAGTGCCTGAGAATGTGTTAAAGAGCCAGATGTGATTAGTTTTGGCTGAAAAAGCAATACCATAGTTTTATTTTCTCCTCGTTCATGTGCAAAGAAAATTGTGTCATATTACTATAATACTGTACTGAATCCTGGGCCAAAGCTTATTCCAAAAACACAGCTATGTAAAACACAAAAAACAATAAAGGAAATCTTTGTACATACAGTACGCACAATATTTGTTATTAAGTATAGCTGGTTCTTTTAGTTGGTTTGGTGTAATTGCAGTTAATAGTTTTTCTCTGTTGTTGTAATAGCCCAGCAATGATAATGTGACTGTAGCTCTGCAATTTTGCAGGATTTGAGGAGCAGTTGATTGCCTAAATGAAGAAGATCAATTCAAATTCCAGGCTAATTCTGAAATGTTTGCGTTCCCTAAGTTCTGTGACCAGCAATAACTCCGCTATTTAAAAATGTGCACTGAATCTTTTGTCTTCATTCGTTTTAGTTTTTGTCTCCGCCAGGCCGAAAGGCATGGCGAGAGAGTATGTTTTGCACCCTATGTTTTGCACCCGTTTTGCACCCTGTCTGCCCGTCCGTGTGTCCGTCCGTCCGTCCGTCCGTCCGTCCATGTGTGTGTCCGTCTGTGAACAGGCACCGTTGGCTTAATCGCAGCGAAACTGTGCACACACACTCCCTGGATGCCAATTCAGAACCTTTGCCCCAAAGTTTTCACATGGGCCTGTTATAGCGCCACCAGGAGGCCGCTTTTTGCGAAACACATTTTTTGACAGTACTCCTACAGATTTTGGCCAAACGTCACGCGAATCGGTACACAGTATCTCTATAGTCATTACACAAAACACGTCTTTCAGATTTTTCATATTCCATCCTGATTGGCTAAAAATGGCTTCCAAAGTTTGCAGGAGTGCTCCGTTTTGAACAAAATGCCTGAAATCATGAACACAGCTTGCAATTTCCGTGAAATTTTGCACGCACATTCCCACTGAGGAAGAAATACCACATGAACATTTTCAAATCAGCCTCATGGTGGCGCTATAACATGCCGATTACTGTTTTTACCCATAACTGCACCGATCTGTGTAAAACTTTGTATGTGCACTCCCTAGAGATCAGGGAAAAACCTTTGCCCTGCATTTTTCACATCTGCCTTTTATAGCGCCACCAGGAGGCCGACTTATATAAAACACATTCTTTGATATTACTCCTTCACATTTTATCCAAATTTCACGCAAATCGGTACACATGATCTCTATAGTCATGTGATCAAGACGGATCTGTTAGATTTCTCATATTCCATCCTGATTGGCTAAGATTGACATCTAAAGTTTGCAGGAGTGGGCCGTTTTTAACAAAATGTAAATCATGAACGCAGCGTCCAATTGCGGTGAAACTTTGCACGCACATTTGCACTACGTTTTCAATATTGCCCTATTATAGCGCCAGCAGGAGGCCAACTTATATAAAACTCATTTATTCATATTACTCCTTCAGATTTTATCCAAACATCACGCAAATCGGTACACATGATCTCTATAGTCAACTGATCAAGACGGATCCGCCTGATTTTTCACATTCCAGCCTGATTGGCGAATTCCGAACATTGCTGCCCCACACTATCCTACCTGACCTGGCGGAGACCTGTGCTCCAAGGAGCACTTTTTCTAGTTTTATTTAGTTTAGTTCTGTTTGGTTTGGTTTGGTTTGCTTGCATATATACTGTATGTTATTTTGTGCGTGTTTCTTTGACTATCGACTTATCTGTCTGTCTCTGTACCGTTATCCAGCATGTATACAGCCAGCAGGAGGTCAGAGAGTTGCTGGGACGCCTTGATCTGGGCAACCGCACCAAGATTGGCCAGAAGGGGTCATCAGGCCTGTCCAGGGCTGTCTCAGCCTATGGCATTGTGGGTAAGATGAATCCCTCCACTCTCCGTTCACCTCTTCGTCACTATAGGACAGGGGTCTTCAAGGTTTTTCAGGCCGAGGACCCCTTAGCTGAGAGAGAGATGAAGCAGGGACCCCCCACTTCATATTGTATAAAATTCTGTTGCCGATTAAACTTTTTCATAGATTTCATGGAAAGCTTCATAGACTTGTTTGACAGCACTATCAATGTGTAGGGTTGTGTTGGATTCATGACAAAGTGTATTTTCAGACAGTTCACCACTACCCTCAATACTTAGAAAACTTGTTCTTCTTGGTCTGCTCTTTTTCCCCTACCACCAAACCTCTTTACAGAAAATAGCCCATCTACAAGCTCACAACGCCTCTTGCTGCAAGGCATTGTGAGCTTGCAGATCTGCTATTTTTGGCTAATGTTCCCCTCAGAATAGGGAGGCTAGGGTTCAAGTGGTTAATGTAAAAAAAAAAGTTCCTATCACACAAAGATTTGGTGGCCCCCCTGTAGTAACTTTGAGGACCCCTTAAGGGTCCCGGACCCCCTGTAGAAGACCCCTGCTATAGGAAGTAAAGATAACTGTACTGGGATGCGTTGATGGTGAGGAGAGGAGACAGGAGCTTGGGATTCTGTTAATAGAACTAAAATATTAATAGGATCAAGTATACAGTTATGTAGAGTATAGTCATGCAGAGCATGTAGTCGCATACGGTATGGTCATAATAATTTACATCAAAGGAGATGATGCGTGCATGTCCAATCTCTTCATCCAGGTGCTGGACAAACAAAAATAGAAATAAAGTCTGGTATCTCAGCTCCAATGAATTGTTTATTGCAGTTCTCAACGTTTCGATCTTCATTAAGATGGATCTTGTCCTGATGAAATACTAACTGATTAATATCTGCAGAGATGGTATTCTATTTCCTTCCTGTGAGTAAGAACAAGCATGGCAAGCTGAGTGTCATGTAGTATTTAAGCTCCATGTCTTCTGAAGAATAGCGAATGTGCCCGTTAGCGCTCGGCTTTTGACTCTGTCTGACCCACCTAATTATTGTTGTGTTACATCTTATAATTAGGTTTTTCATAATCTGTTGTGCTATCATCAGTGGTGACAGACTTTGTTTAAGCTAAAGGTGTCACAGGTGGTCTTCATGAACTGTGTCATCTCAGCCATCAGTAGGACCGCAATAGTCATGACCTTTTGGCTCGCTAGTCAGTAAAGGCATTACAAAACATGTAGTTTTTCATTGTCCTAATTGCTTTCTTAATGACATTTCTATTTTCTATCATTATTCTTTTGGATCCCTATTTTCTGGCATTTTCAAAAGGGTCTTGTTGATCTCGCTGGCTGAGATGCCAGCCTGTGAGTTCAGGGTCACAGAGAGAGATGTCACAAAGGAAATGTCAAAAGGCAAAATTTGATAATACAGACCTCTCCCGTCTCTCTCTTTCTCTCTCTATTACTCTCTCTCTGCTGCCCTTTCAATTCTGCCGAGTCTAATACGGTGCTGTTTTTGCTTTTCGATGCAAAAGGTATAAAATCCACGGTTACCATCTTTTTTTCTCCTGTGGGGCAGAGCAATTGCAACCTTTGAACACGATAGTACCCCACTAACCCCGGTGGTGTAAGAGAATAGTGAATGTTACATGCTTTGCATCACCACTGACCTACATACATTGACTGCAAACATGAACTGTAAACATAATGCCTGGGACTGGGTCAATGACGATTTCACAAATTATGGTTACGTGTTTTGACTTTCTTGCCTAACCAGATGGGTGGAGTTGAATTCAGTAGTACAGTTTGGATAATGCTAGTTCAACTGTCATTTGTCTCTTACTTTTTGAAAAATGCATGTTAAATGACTTAAACTTTCTGGCACTCACTGACCTACAGTTGGCAAACCACAGCTGTTCCATGTGCAGTTTTCATACAGGAAAAATGTTTTAGTAGTTGGATGAAAGATAGAATAAACACTATTTATGGCTGCACACACTATGTTATTAGCGTGACGACGGCTCAATCACATTAGTAGTCAATCGAGTAAGTCAACCAATCAATGACATTGAAATGTTATTGCTGCGTGTGTGAGAAGTAAATTATGTGCTGTTAACTAGTACTGTATCTTTTAGGAGTCAGTAATATGCTATGCAAGGTGAAATTGTTAAATGTAGAAGACAAGTGGAAACACATCCCTGTATTGATGAGGTTCTGGTTATCACAGCAGTGTCTAATGGAGATATTTATCCCTATACACAGTCATGTTATTGGAGAACAGAGGCTGCTAGAAAACTGCATATTAGCCTTTATTTAAAGATGGAGTGGCACCCTATCTTTATTTAGCTGTCAGTTACAATTAATTTATAGTCTGCTTTTAACATTATTCAGCAAGCACTAGCTGGTCTTAAACTGTCTCTAAATGTAGGCAAGACAAAGTATATGATGTTCTCAAACAAAAAAAAAAGTCTCATCATAGTATCAAGTATTTAGGGGTTTGGCTAGATGAGGAGTCAGACTTTTCTTTAAAAACCCATATAGCAAATCTAGCAAAGAAAATCAAACCTAAAATCGTCTTGCTCTACCGAAATAGATCATGCTTCTCAAAAGAAAACAGAAATAGGGTCGTTCAAGCTACACTCATGCCAATATTTGATTATGGAGATATTTTGTGCATGCCTGAGACAGTACTTTAAAGCCCTTGGATGCAAGTTATCACAGTGCACAGTTATTACAGGAGAAAGTTTAAGAACTCATCACTGTACATTGTACACCTCAGTAAGATGGTCTGCCTTGGCTCTTAGAAGGAAGCAACATCAACTGGGCAAACTACCCCTGTATTTGACAGAACTGTTAGAACTCAATACATCAAGTCATGGTACCAGATCTCAAGATAAGGTTATGCTGAAGGTGCCTACAACTACCGGTAGTACTAAGCTGGGAGATACAGACTTCAGTGTGTATGCTTCATACAGTATATATGGAACGAATGTCAAGAAAAGTTGAAGTTAGATGTCCTTGTTTCTTTTGCTATACATTGAAAAAGAGACCCTGGTCAATCAATTTAATAACAATAGTTAAAAGCATATCGACCACAGCCTAAGGGAATGCAATGCTCCCCCTACATCCAAGAACTCACTCATTATTCTTTGGAGGCGGGCGACTGAATATCATCCCAATACAACAAAATATAGATGTTGCATAATGTTACAAAAGAAGCCATCAAGATATTACATTCATTGTAAATTGCAACGCAATTCCACACTATTTTGTGTGGCACAAGCAGCTAGGCAAATTATATAGACCATAGTAAATATCGACTTTCATTTCAATGACTCTTATCTAGAGTCCAAATGGAGCCTCTTCTCTACTAAACAAACTGTACAGACTGGCTCCAAGTCAATGTTTGTTTGTTTCATTTAGCCTTGGGGCATTTGCAATGATGTTTTAATGATTTTCATAAGCATTGGCTGACATACCGTTCATGCGTATAGTTTGTGTATATTTGCTACATTTTCTAGTCCTTTTCCCTGTAAAGATTGGAATGATGAAAGACCACTTAAACCTTATATACTTGGTTGGCCGGGGAAATTGTGCCCATGACTCTTAATGGACTTTTAGATGAATCTTAGAAACTATATAATAAAAGCAATGTGTATGGCAGTGTCTTAGTCTTGCATTATGTGTGGGACAGTCACAGGCCTGGGATTTCTTCATTTTATGGGCAAGGCCACTTGGCCTTTTGTGGTGTTTCTTTCTGTTTCTTGAGGGCATTAATGCCAGGGCATGAATGCCAGCAAATTAAACAATGAGTAAGGCCACAGAAAGAATTAAATTGATACATTTTTCAATACAAATGACTAATATTTGTACAAACTACTGAGTCAAAAGTAGTTTTTAGTTGAAAAATGTTCAATGAGGGCACCTTGGTTTTTATATGCCAATTCAACCCCATGTCCAAGCTGAACACCATCTCCATCCTTACCCTAACTTTACCCACACCAAAACCATGCCTAAACGTAACCATACTAACAGTACCCAGGGCTCCAGAGTGCACCCATTTTGGGCACACACATGCACCCAGAAATCTGTCCAGTCAGTGCACCTAAACATTTTAATTGGTCACACCTTACATTTAGTGTGTGTGTGTGTGTGTGTGTGTGTGTGTGTGTGTGTGTGTGTGTGTGTGTGTGTGTGTGTGTGTGTGTGTGTGTGTGTGTGTGTGTGTGTGTGTGTGTGTGTGTGTGTGTGTGTGTGTGTGTGTGTGTGTGTGTGTGTGTGTGTGTGTGTGTGTGTTTGAATCATAACCTTTGATTGACTGATGATAAAACATAAATAACACAAGGAATTAACAATGGGACTCAGATTGCGGAGACATTTGAATGCCGGGAATCTATTTAGAATTGAATGTGCCTGCAGGATCATGAGAACGGAGACATGTTTGCGCACATACTGTAAACATAACACAGTATGGTTCTTCGGCCCATCATGTTGTGTAGGCTAAAACCATCCGTCTTATTTAGCCTACACCAGGGACGTGCTGGCCACTGGGAAATTCGGGAAAATTCCAGAACGGCCGCGCAATTTACGGGCCGCCAGACGGCCCGTTTTGCTCCCGTTTTAGGATTATTACGGTAATTCCCGGGTCGCGCGGCCCAATTATTAGTTACGTTACTGTTGGGCTGTGACGTTTTTCAGCAGTGGCGTAATTTACATAGGGTTGCTGGGTTACAACGCCCCCCCCCCCCTCCGTTGACAAAACCAAACCCCCCCCCAATCAGTTTGGAATATGAAAAATCAAATGGATCTGTCTTGATCACTTGACTAGAGATAATGTGTACCGATTTGATGTTTGGACAAAATTTGTAATACATGAGTAATACATAAAAAAATGTTTAGCAGAAATCGCCCCCCTGGTGCTGCTATAATAGGGCAATGTTAAAAGGGTGGTATTCTTTCCTCAACATAGTGCGAATGTGCGTGCAAAGTTTCACCGCAATCGGACGCTGCATTCATGATTTGTGTCATTTTGTTAAAAACGGGCCACTCCTGCAAACTTTTGATGTCAATTTTAGCCAATCAGGATGGAATATTTTGAAATTAATTGATTGATTTAACCTAATACATTTGGCATGTTCTCCATGTTTTTAGAAACTACACTAGCTGTTTCTTTTTTTCCCCGACAGGTTTTGTACGTTTCCTTGAGGGGTACTACATCGTGCTGATCACCAAGCGGCGAAAGATGGCTGACATCGGTGGCCACTCGATCTACAAAATTGAAGACACCAGCATGATCTATATCCCCAATGACTCTGTTCGAGTATCACACCCTGACGAGGCGAGGTACACTCTGTCTTCCAACACTCCCCTGTTACTTGATTAGTAAAGTTTCACTTCAAGAGTATTGTCAGAATGTATTGAAAGGATAGCCCCTTGTATGGGCTTAAATCAATGCCCATACCCTTGAGATGCACCATCTCATTTTCAAGGGGGTCCTACTTACTGTATCTACCGGGTCTGTGGCAGGCGGGTAGCTACTATGCCCATATCGCCTTGTGCAAATCGCAATCACAATTATGGACATGCGGATTGTGAATGACGTCACAGAGTTTCTGTACTGCAGCTAGAGTGCTTTGTTATGGAGGGAATCTTAAGTACACCATGTCCGCTCATGTCACAGAACCTGTCTGACCTACAAACCCATTGACATGCATCCAGCCAGTCAGTCTGTGGTTTTAAAATACTGAGTAGTAATTGGCTGTGAGTGAGCAATTGCAACACTCAAATGAACAATTAGCAATAACATAATTAAACCCATTACGTACGTGTGTGTGTGTGTGTGTGTGTGTGTGTGTGTGTGTGTGTTTGAATTGTATATTGTATTTAGTGCAGTTATTTCTGTATCTTTTGAAGTGGCCTTCCCAGCATTTCAACAATGTCCTCCCACGCCAAAGTCCTTATTTGGGTGAATAAATAAGTGTGATTGTCACAATTTAAATGTGTGTTTGACAGAGTATTATTTGGTTCTCCCACAGATATGTACGGATCTTTCAGAATGTGGACCTGTCCAGCAACTTCTATTTCAGGTAAGCCAGGCTAGACCCAAGGAAGCTATAGTAAAATGTCCAACCTTGTATGATTTTTAACAGAGAGAAGATAGTTTACATTGAACATATAGGCCCTCATTTATCAATCTAACATAGAAACCAGCCAGAGATCATCTCATGACAGGGTTCAAGAGTTATTTATGACATGTTTGTATGTCGTCAATCACAGTGTGAGAATGGTTGGGTGTTGATGTGACGGCAACAAAAAAAAAACTATTGTCATTTTAATACCACAGCCCTAAAAATTTGCAGTTTCGAAGCTTACGACATTCAGAAGCAGAATAGGGCCAAAACCAGAAACCTCTCCAACATTGAGATAGATATTTTAATGTTTCAATTCCAATCAAACCAACTTATCCTACTTAACTTAAAGCAGCACTGACTAACTTTTTTTTTAATGAATAAAATGTTATTTTGTCCAATCTGTATGGTGGAGTATGTTAATACAATATAACTTATACAATTGGGGTGGTTGTATTTTGTCTCCCTGCTCTTCTATTGAGACATTTAGATCCTTTTATACATTACTACTAACATATTCAGCCGGTATTCCAAGCAGCTTAAGATAATTGTTAAGGATTAGTTGCTAATTACAACCATTGTTGTGAATTGAGTATTACTCAGTCCGGCTTTTTCCAAAAATAATCGACAACTTGCACATTTGGAAACGGACAGGGGGTCCACTTTAAGGATAATTCCTTTTAACAGGTCGTTCATGAAAGTCCTTGCGGTCTTGTTTCCAATGAGAACCTGTGAGCAATTAGTTAAGAGTCTTGCTCAGGGACAAATTTCATTTCATCGACACATATGCTGACATGGCCTGGAATCGAACCTGGGGCAACCAGGGCCTCTGGCTCCCTAGGCGGGCTCGCTAACCACTCAGCTATGGCCGCCCCCACTCCAGACACGCAATACAACTTAGACATTGTCGTTAAATGCCATTACACAAGTAAAATCCTCAGTGCTAATTTACCCATTTGTAACTCTTGAGAGCATACAGATGTAACCAAATGGACTCGCGAGGGAAGAAAAAAAAAAGAGGACGCTCTGCTTGCAAATTCCGCCGATTTTCGGCGTTTTTTTTCTCTCACATCGTTTGGTGAAGCCCCCAAGGTTGGTGCCCTGTGCTGCACTGCTTTTATCCGCCAGATTGGGACGTTCGCGGCATATTTTGCACCATCACGGTGCGTTCATCATCGGTGACGAGTGCCTCTAAACAGCCGCTGCTGGCTGCGTGCACGCAGCGAGGCGATGCGAGACATTCACACAATCACGTGCAGCATGTGTCCTCGATCTCCAGGCTTTTATTTTTTATTTTTGCTAAAAAATAAAAGCTTGGAAATTCCTGTCCCAGCTGTTGGTACGCAAAAGCGCCTCGCGTCGTCTGATGTGGTGCTCATTTTTTATTTTGGGTGCGCATGCGCACCTGCGCACCAGTTATGTGCACCCCTGCTTATAGGGTCCATTTGGTTAATTGAACACTGAGGATTTTACTCTTGTACATGTACCATGGTTCCCACAGCTATAGCTATGACCTGAGCCACTCGCTGCAGTACAACCTGACTCTGCTGCAGAGACCATGTGAGCCGCCGGAAACACCAACGGTTGAGGAAGAGGAGGAGGAGGTTCATGACACACACAACAAGCAGGACAGCTTTGACATCTTTGAGGATGAAGGCCTCCCCACACATGGTCAGCTGAACCTTTAACGAACCCCACACAGATACCATTGTTTACGATAAAAGCAGAATGACCAGGTGCTTGAGGAGAAAAAATGTGATATAAAAGTGTAGGTCCTGGATCCAGCGGGATACAAAACATGAAAAAAACTGAAGATGCGGATACTCTTGAAATAATACTCACTTAACCCATTTAGGGCGGAAACCCCTATTTGTAACTACACCTTTCAAGACGGGAACCCCTTTTGAGGTTGTTGTTGCTATGTACAGTATATAGCAACATCATTTGTTGGTAATTTTTGACTAAATATTTGAAAGTTATTCAGAACACTTTTTAGAATCGGCCCCAGGTCGATTCTAAAGGTCGATTCTGGTCGATTCCGTTCTCCTCTTTTAAATTTCAGAGTGCCCGGATCTTCAGTTTTTTCATATACTATTGTTTGTTCCATAGCTTTTTACTTACTCAATCCAAAAGAAAAAGACCGCAAGTAAAGTCTAAACAATGTGGGTTAGTTTTACTCTGAGGGCCCTATTTAGACCATCTTTGGCGCACAGCGCAGAATGCAAGGCACAAATTGTGTTGTGGGTGTGTCCACGCCAATATTACTAGTTAGACAGTGCGTCTGGGTGAGCGGGGGTTATTAACTCATTCAGTGCCACATGACGTCTAAGACGTCACGTGGCCTGAGCGCCCTGAGCGCCACGTGACGTCTAAGACGTCATGAAAAAAAAAAGAATAATATATATTTTTTTCTTTTTTTTTTTTTAAATGTTCAGAACCCAAGATATCATGATTTGAAAATATTCTGCTCCATTCACTCTTTGTTTAACTTCTTACTTAAATAGGCTGTATGTCGGCTCCTAAGCACTTTTTTTTTTACAATTAATTTTGGCTGTGGCACTCAGAGCCAAGCTGCCATAAATAAGCTGGGCACTGAATGAGTTAAGCATCTGAATTAGTCATGGGTGTGTTTTGGGTGTTACATTAATTAAACCAATCCCTTAAAGGTAGGTGATAGTGATATTTTTGGTTAAAACAAAAAGTATTTTGTTAAAAGGTTAAAGCACTATATTCTGATATATTCTGCTCTGACTGCTCATTTCTTAGTGTCATCACTTCCAATTCCACTTGTTTAATCTATATCCTGATTGAGTTCTCTATCCTGATTGGATAAAATTGGAAATGAAACTGAAACGAAAATGCATTTTCTGTTTTATAAAGAGCTGGAGAGACAAGGAGACTCCTTTTACTGAACAAACACTCTATAGCAATGCGTACTATCAGAATATAGAGCTATTTAACACTTATTTTAACCAAAGAAAATCACTTACCCTACCTTTACATTATCCCTTCGAGTTTTATTGCACAACGCATTCATCGTTCACCTTCATCAGGTGCTATACACACAGGTGTGAGTGCTCTACATTTATAGTGACATCCCATGTGACGTGATGTGTGCTTCCATGTGCTGTTCATCAGCACATGGATGAACAGCACCAATGTCCATCAATGTTTCAATCAAGTACCCTACAAATGCATTGAAACAAACTTGTAAAATAACATGAGTGGTGTGAGAATTAATACAACTCCTTATTTTGTATTTCTGTCCAGTCTCTGGATGATTAAAAAAGAAACGAACCTTGGTATTTTTAGTGCTGGAATAATGACTGCAACTGTCTCAACGATGATTGCCACATCATTTTCCACTTTCAATTTCAGCTATAATATACTTGCTACTTATTGAGTTGATTGTAACATTGATGGACTCTGATGAGCTGCACATGGAAGGGCGGAGTGACATGCCGCGTCTGTAGCGCCTTAAGAAGTATGAGGCGGAACACGTGCAATAAAACTGAAGCATTCAGTCCGTCATGCATTTTTACACACTGGAGTGTGCGGTCACTTCCTATGAAGGTTTACTTACATACATACATACATACATACATACATACATATTATAAACACCAGCAACACAGTCATCCAGCATCACAAGCTCAGTATTAGTTATTATTGCTTCACTGTCTGCGTCACCTCAACTAAGCTTCCCTTCCATTTGAAGGGTATGCTTAGCATGTTTATGTAATCCTGGTTGGATACACTGATGAGGAGGTGTTATCTGTTCCTTGTCTTCCGTCACAGTGGTCCATGGCCTCCAGAACGAGCCGTACTTCAAGTACGTGTGGAATGGGAAGCTCCTGGAAAGGGTCAAGGACACAGTGCATCGTGACTGGCTCATGTACATTATCCACGGCTTTTGTGGCCAGTCCAGTATCCTTTTGTCATGTTAAAGAGTTACAGTTCTGTCTCCTGATTTTAGCATTAGTGCTTTTACACGTATATTAACACATTGAACACCAGAGGTTAATCTCATAATGTACTCACCAGTGCCAAGGTTTTATTGTTGTTTTTTTCATGTCGCCATAGACCCCGCTAAATCCGGTAAAAACGCGCGTTCATTTGGTTCTACACACAAAGGGGATCTGTGTGAAGCGAGCAGTGAAAACCGCGACCCCATACGTTCCGCCATCTTGAAGTTACAGCGGTGAACGTTAGACCGTGCGATGCGAGGAGAAAAACAACAGCCGAGATAATCGACTTTAAAACCGCATCCTAGACAGGAAGCGGATACGATCGAGAAAACCGGAACCCATATATTTCCGTTTCCGGACCGCCCACCGGAACCGGAAATGGATCAAAAAATGTTAGTGTATTAAGTTGATAAAAGTAACAATGTAAAGCATTATGCGTAAAAGTTGTATGCAGCTATTCAGCAGTTTACAGCAAATGCCATTCTGTAGAAACTGGCTTTAAAAGGGCTCAATGTCTGAGGTTACACAGATGTGTAAGGCAGGGAGCAGCTGCACACAGAGCATTCCCCATGGTGCAGAGCTTAATCCTGGGGGAGACGTGGAGGAGTGCCCCCTGTAAAATGTCTGTTAATGTCTTGGAAAAATGTTACAGAAATGAAATGTGGTTTGCGAGCACAGTGAAGGCCATGTTTTTTTTTTTTAATATATTTTTGGGGGCTTTTCTGCCTTTTATTTATAGTGGAAAGTGGAGATGGTGAGAGTAAAGATCGTCGGGGACGTGACTTGAACCCGTCAGGCTACATTAGAGCCTACAGTAGGTGCCCGGACCGCTGGCCTAGGCCATGTTTAAGATATATGCACACCCAGGTATCACAAATGACCTCCATTCCTCTTATTTGCTGCCTGTGTTGTAGCGCTGTTTTTAGCCACGGGCAGGAATCCAAGGATGGCCGTGTTGGTCTGTCTGTCTCTCCACGACGTTGGCCCCAAACAACATTATCTTGAAAACTACTGTTTGGATTTCATAATATTTGCTGTGCACCTTCACAATAAACAGTGGATTAGCCCTACTGGTATTGGTGACCTAGTGGCCTATCCTCTATCACCACCATTTGACCAAAATGTCCACTTGCACACAGGATATCTCAAAAACGAATCTAGATTACACGACACTTAATGGATTATCCCTATTGAATATCTCTATTCTGGTACAGACTTAGGGGCAATCACACGGAGAAGTGTCGCACAAAACTCGGAAGCTGTAACACTCAAAATATAATGGGCATATTGCCATCAACCCTGCTGAGTGCATTCACACACCCAGGGGTGAGAACCCTCACTATTTGAGTGACCCATTTGTTCTTTCCTTTAGCACGACCCTGAGGCCAAAATGTCACCTTTTCGCACAAGATATCTCATAATCTAATAAGCAGATTGCTGGATGAATCCTACTAATTTTGATGATCAGCAAAATCCCCAGATGTAAGGAGATGCATGGCCTTTAGTGGCTGCTAGCGGGGATAGCAGACTCTCTTGCTATAACAACTGGGCAAAACATATATACTGTCAAGGTTTCAATTTAATTTGAATTATTATACATTTTCAAACCAAGGTGATACGGGAGACAGGAGTATTATTAATCTTCCAACCAAGGCTATATAGAATACAAGAGAATGCATAAGACAAGTAATTCTGCGTCCCCCGACACACACACGCACGCACGCACACACACACACACACACACACACACACACACACACACACACACACACACACACACACACACACCCTCACACACTCGTGCACTCAGCTGCCTTATCACTGACTCACTTTTTTAAATTTTGTTTGGCCTTCATCTACACTTGGACTATTCTATGAGCCACCATGCTGCTCCTCTGCGAAGCACTGCAGAAGAAATGTCTGTTTATCTACAGGGCCTTAGAAAAAACAATGATGATGGCAATTAAGAAATGGTTATCAGACTTGTAAACAATGGCGCTTGCATAATCTCTCCATCTGTTGAGAGGTGGGGGAAAATCTCTTTGTGCATGTTTGACCAGATGAGTATAGTCCCTCTGTTTGGATGAAAGATAGTGTTTGTCCATGTTTAGCTTGCGATGTGTGCACTTGCGTTTTTTTTATTTAGTTTTTGTTAGGACTGTGTGTGTGTGTGTGTATATATATATATATATATACTCTCTCAAACACGCACGCGCACACGCACTTACTTGCTTATGGTTGGTCCATTGTGGCCGATGATGACTTCTGCTACAATTTGTGGGTCCTTTGATGACTGTATAGTCCAATGCGGGATGCACACTGTCTTCCACAGACAGGGCAAGTGAAAACCTGACCTGACACACACACACACACACACACACACACACACACACACACACACACACACACACACACACACACACACACACACACACACACACACACACACACACAACTGTATGCAAGCATTTTTCATTACCGATGGTAATAATACTAATAATCATAATACCAATAAACTTTATTTAGCAACTTTTCGAAAGTTAAAGCTGCACCATGTCACTTGCTATTGCTATATATATGAATAAAATTATCCTAATATACAATAGAGAGTCACACGCTGTCTGTCTGCGTCTCTAAGCTGTTTGCGTGTCTGGGTCTCCAACAAGGTTTTGCTTCGCTTTCGGTTTGCATGTTGCATGTTGTTGCGCAGCGGCCCGAACCTTTATTACTTATACAATTGGGGTGATTGTATTTTGTCTCCCTGCTCTTCTATTGAGACATTTAGATTTAGATTGTGTCAAATGTCATGTCTCACCTAGACACAGGATTGAATTTTGACCTGATGGTCAAGATTCAATTTATCCCCTGAGCAAGCAGGCAGGCAGGCTCAATGGTAAACATTTCAGCACTTGCGCAGGAAGCCGGGTTAGAAGACAAAAGTTACATAGTGCAGCTTTAAGAAGACTGACACAACAATAAAATGTCAATTAAAATAAAAACAAGCAGTAGATAATCAATACAGTAAAATAATCTAACAAAATCAACAAAGTCTAGTAAAAAAAAAAAACGCATGGTTATCTTTGGTCTTCACCCTGGACTTTGGAACAACCAAAAGAGGTACATGCAATACTGAGTCAGTTCAGAAATGTAGCTGGGGCCAGAGCTGTTTGTGCGTTTATGGTAATCAATGTTTTAAAATTGCAGTGCCAGTGGAGTGATGCAAATTTTGGTGTGATTATACCTTGTTTTTT
Source organism: Gymnoscopelus microlampas (assembly GCF_963454915.1). Classification (NCBI taxonomy): domain Eukaryota; kingdom Metazoa; phylum Chordata; class Actinopteri; order Myctophiformes; family Myctophidae; genus Gymnoscopelus; species Gymnoscopelus microlampas. The sequence continues at coordinate 20,696,645 of NC_139953.1, forward strand.
TGTGCCAGCTAAAATTATTGTCAGCTGATGTTTGATTTGATAATGCAGTGGTCTTTGAGGCATGGTTAGAATTGAGTCATTTTCTATTCACTTCAACTGTAACCTCCATTACATTTTGCGAGGAAAAGGGAGATTTGAGAGGATGTGAGAGGGAGGGAGGGAGAAAGAAGGTAGGAGAGGGAAAATTAGGAGACAGACAGGGAGAGACAAGGGCAGAATCTATTATTAGGGCTGCAACTATCGATAATGTTCTTAGTGATTATTCTATTTCAACAATGCGAACTTTTCCGATTTATCATAGTTTTCGAATTAACTGTTGCACCCCTAACTATGATCTGTGTGTCTGTGAGTAAGTGTTTGTATGATATCTGTGTACATGTTGTGTTAGCGTTACTCCTTTACTCGCAAAATAAAGAACTTCTCATCTATGGCCGACCGGTTCATGTCACCCTCATCGCCAGGCGATCCAGCAAATTTGCCGGGACCCGCTTCCTCAAAAGAGGAGCCAACTGCGAGGTACATGGGTTACCACGACAACTAGGGAGAATATAATAACAGAGGCAGGGGTGGAAGGATGATTGGAATGAGTCAGTCTATCACTTTAAGGTTAATTTAACCTGCTGCTGTGTCCTTGCGTATGTGTGTGCATGTGTACACGTGTGTGGTTGCTCTAAGATTTGACAGATTTGACCCATTTTGTTTTGCACTTATATTCTGAGATTGGGTTTGATTTCAGTTTTGACAAATGCTCCACAGTGTATTTGCAAATAAACTGTCTCCAGAAATGTCAGTATTTTTAGTTGTTTGTATTTTAGCCTATTGAAAACGGATTTTGTGTTACTAATATAAAAAAATCCTGACAATAGCAGTGCTGAAAATGATTGAATGACACTCCTTAGCAGGTACAGTAGTTCGATGTTCCTTAGCCCTCTGTGATGGATGCCCATCGTCTCCTTTTGTTTCCAGGGGGATGTAGCCAATGAGGTGGAGACAGAACAGATCATCCACGATGCCTCAGTTATGTCATTCATGACAGGAAGTTATTCCTCCTACGTCCAGGTGCGGGGTTCGGTCCCTCTCTACTGGTCTCAGGACATCTCCACCATGATGCCGAAACCCCCCATACGATGTAAGTCCCCCGCTACACCATCTATTCATAGATTCATTGATTGTACCCTATCAAGTTGGACAGATGGGGAAATAATTTACTTCGATTCATACTGAAAACCACTTTGAACCAGGTGTCCCTATTTCGAGAATGTAATGGGTGAAAATGTTGGAATATGTTCAAAGATTTTCAAATAATAGCAAGCTCACGATGTGTTGTGAATAACAAAATGTCATTGTACGACTTACGGTTCAAGAGTTTTAGACCACAACGTGAAGTGACCTGTTATTGCGCCACCATGAGGCCGATTTGAAAGACTTTGGGTGGCGGTCCTTCCTTGCCTACTGGGGAAGGTACCCAGCAGTCGAAAGCTGCGTTCATAATTTATGGCAATTTGTGCAAAACTTCCAATTGAATTGGAAGCTGAAAAATCTGACAGATACATCTTGATCACGTGACTACAGGGAACATGTGTACTGATTTGCACAAGTTAAGTGGTGTTCTCAAGTGGCGGGATTTGTGTAGATCTGACCATTTGCCAAGTGGTGGTTATGAGGTCAATTGATTGACTACGTCAATGACCTGATGACCTTTTTTACCTTGCCTTCAACCACTTGCCCTTGCACAGAAGAGCAGAATGACTTATTCGTCACTGCATCTTAAACATCTTTACCAGAGAGCTTGTATAATTTGGGGAAGACAATGGAAGGGGAAGCTATGTAGGTCATTGGGTCTCATGCGGTCATGGGTTAGGGGCAATCTCACGGGACCACCCATGCTCAAAATGGATGCGCTCATGGTGTTATTAGACATGCAAGTCATGTGTTAAAGCTGAATGTAATTCAGACCGAGGAATTAGCTTTAAATGCCTTCCACTATTCTGATCATCTTTACAGTGGCACTCTGGAAAAAACATATAATGTTCCAGCTAGGGATTGAAATTGTTAGGATACTGCCGATCGATGCAGATACTTCAATACTCTTATCAATACTCTCTATACTTAGGCGATGGGATCAATTACTATCCATGTCTGGTTAACATAACAAGTTTAGATGCCAATGAACTATATGGGTTCTTGATCTTCTCGAACGTAAAGACTATTTAAAAATATTACTCCATGTAATACTGTTTTGGCTACTGTTTGTGTGTCCTGTGAATAAATGGGGATCGGAGGGACAGAGTGATAGGAAACCATCCACTAGTTATTCAATCACGGATGCCATCGCTTTCTCGGATGGAAACTTCAGAAAATGTGTCTTCAAATAGCTGTTAGTAACAGAGTGGCCCACTGCTGTAAAGGCTATGTTTGTTAAACACTTAGTTTGAATGAATTGACTGTCAAATACCGATAGGAGCACTGTTTGTCCAGGAGCTTTTTGGTATTTCAGGCACTGGTACCGTATTGGTTCACAGTACCCATTCCTAGTCCCAGTGAATGATATCAGTCTGGTGCAGAGTCGGCTGTATGTTAACCTTACACAAAAGCATTAAAATATAACAGAGTCCTGTCCTTAGTAAGGGCTTTCCATCTGAACTGTGACGAGTCCTGCAGGGTTCAGCATCAAACCCAGGGCTGGAGGGATGAGATCAGACCCCTCAGATTGTTTTGTCGTGTGTGTCTGTCTGCCTGCCTCCCTGTACACATGCATGATTGGGTATTTCTCCCCCCTGTCCTCTATTTCATCCTTGGTTGACATTTACCGGTGTGAGGTGGAGACACAAAGCGCATCCCTAACATCCCTTTGTGGATCAACTTACCGTGCCATCCTATACCACTTTTCGCTTTAAGTCAGTCCTTATCTAGTCTCACGTGGTCAGACCCACCATCTTACCTCATATAATTCCAGCGACTAAACCACAAGTCAGCATGACCAGGTTTTGCCAGAGAAAAACTCAAGTAAGCCTCTTATTGGCTGGGCTGTAGCACAAGTCCGTGGTTGGTCTAAGGAGGTGCGTGGTTGGTCAGCTCATATGTCTGTCATGCATTTCTGTTTTTGTTTTAAGGCACAGTCCTTTTTTCCCCTTTTTAAAAAAAAACCTCAGATGTGATATTACAAATCTGTCTAACCTCTGGTCTTTCCCCCTGAAAATCTTAGTTTTATACTTTCAAGAATTAATCACATCCATAGATATACTGTAAATGTCAAAGGCCATTCTATGTTCACATAAAAGGGGGCCGGATGACTTATTGCTATGGATACCATAACCAATGCATCTCTATCTTGAACCGTGTAATGAAGGCCCCCATGGAGTGATTACTTCCTTTGTGTTTGACACAGTGTTGCTATGTTCACGTCGTTTAATGCCATCTAATTGCTAAAGATACCATACCTGCCTTAAGAGGTTTATCATACCTGCCATTCTACAGTACCTGTACCTCTAGTTTTATCTTAGCTACGGTATATATTTTCTTCTTATTTTTAAGATATCACAGTACATCCAGTATTACTAATTAAACAAGGGACACATAATTAACTCAGTGATTTACAGTAGTGTCTTTCACAACAGCCTTTTCCTTTATACTGGTAAATGGTGCATTTATATAGCGCTTCTATCCGAAGCGAGGAGGAAACCATGCAAGGCACCAACCTGCTCATCGGGAGCAATTAGGGGTTCAGCGTCTTGCTCAAGGACACTTCCACACTAACTCTAAGGGAGCGCCCCAGCCCGGGATCGAACTGGGAACCTTGCGGTTTTCCAGTTCACTCTACCCGGCCACTCTACCCCTGAGCCACTGCTGCCCCATATACTGATGTGCAAGTCTATCTACAGTGTAAAGATGGACTCAAAAAGTTTTTTCCCATTTAGCGACACTGTAAAATACTGTTTAAAGAAGACATAAGGTCCAGCATTTTTAACGTCACTTGCTTTGCGGTCGAGGCTGTGTTGCCGACAGTAACACAGACTGTTGTGAAGCTGCAGCTTAAAAGCTCATCAATGGAGAGGAGATGGAGATGTTTCACCCAGCCATGTCTAAAGTTTTTAGACATGGTAGACCCATTGCCACAAGTGTCAATGGGTCTCTTGAAAGGCACTACATAAATGTAAGCTATTATTATTAGTAGTTTCTAGCTGAGCAGATTGAAAGCTAATTTTGTTAAACTTAGAGGGAGGATTTTCTACATTGCCATAAACTCATGCCGAGAAGCTTGGTTTCATTTTGCTTGAACATGGTAACTTTTGATAACCTCTTTATTTTATGATTTTGCTTCAAAATGACACAACCCTAGTAATAACTGCAATGTGATGAATAAATACTGCTCAGTAATAAAGTGTGACCTTTGACCCTCTCTTTCAGTGGACCAGGCAGACCCATATGCCCATGTAGCTGCTCTCCATTTTGACCAGATGCTGCAGCGCTTTGGCTCTCCCATCATCATCCTCAACCTTGTCAAGGTAGTGGCCATGCCTAGTTGCCTAAACAAATCTTACTTCACCCTTTTTGTGTGGACATCATATACAGTATATCATGGGTTCCCAAACCTTTCAGCCTGCGACCCCAAAATAATGCGGCCATTGACTCGCGACCCCACCTAACCCTGGAGGTAATTTATGCACATAAACGTGCACGTTCGGTGCACATTTGTAAATGTATTAAAATGGTAAAATGTACTATTTGTAATCATTTTTAGATTGTATTCCATCCATTCTGTTGAAAAAAAAAGATGAAAAAAAACTTTTATTTCGCCAGTAAAAATACATTGAGTCAGTCTCAATGTATTTCTCTTAGTCTCTTTTGGCACTAGCAGGAACAGGACAAAACACAACAAAACAGACTGACTACAGTAACCACTAAAATCATAATGGATTAAAAAACATAGCTGTATACAACATCACATTGTACACATCAAGTAAATACAATAATAGTCTTAATAGACCATGGAGCCACAATTCAATTTACCTCAAATTATTCATCAGAGCAGGAGCAGCTATTAGTAAGCAACTCCTTTACCATCCTTTTGAAGACCCCAAGTGAAATCAGGATGGGCAGTTTAACTTTAGTTTGGAGATCATACCAAGCCCATGGCTCAAAGTAAAATAGGCTTCTTTGAGCGCAGCATTTATTTTTTGGATAATTCTAGTTAAGAACATTCATGCTCAAACCATTTTTACCTGGCTGTCACTCAGTTAAGGTAGGACATTTATAACCCTTTCCTACCAACTGACGCCGTGGAAATATATTTACAGTGAAGCTTCTTCTATTCCGGCCAAGGACAGCTTATATGTTCTCAGGTGACCTTGTCCTGCATTATTTATTATGATGATGAAATATTCCTTCCATAATCAATTGAGTTAGCACATACACATCTGCTTGTTGAGCATAAGTAGATTGAAAAGTTGTTTACATGGTCAGCATGTCTTCTATGGAATTATGTCGCACACGGAAAATATTTTCGGTTATTAGTTATTTTAAGATTAAGAGTATTTTAAGTGGTCAAACTAGCAATAGAATACGTGTTTAATATTCTGTAATGGTCTCTGATATGATGATAAAAGCAAAAGTTAAAGAAGCCTCAATCTGCATTTTCCAAAACATCATAATTCTACATATTGTGCAATTGTTTATGAAGGGGGAGAGCAAAACACCAAAAATGTTAAATTGTGAGATTTTATTTTGCTTTACTCCATGTGTTTGGCTTTTACCTATGTTCTTTGTAGGCAGGTCACCGTGACAGAGTTGCACATATTCACACCTTGACTCAAATCAATAAGCTATTACAGCTGTCTAGAAACATTGCAAAACAATTCTCCCCATCCATCCATTGCCCTAGTTTTGTCAGGACTTGCTGTACTCCTAAACAAGTATGTGTTTATCTGGTCAGTGGTTGCCCTGCATCAGGGTAGTTATGTGGTTGTGGAGTAGTTGGCTCTTTCATTTATGTTCAATGTGTGTAGTTGTATGATATTGCACAATCATAACTGCAGTAAGAATGTCCCAGCTGCAAGGCCTAAAGCCTGCATCGGCTGAAACAAAAATATTTAATTGAAACACAGAGATGAACAGAAGTGAAACCACAGTCATTATACCAGAGTTAGAGCACACAGAGCCAGTCCTAAACCTTACCTTATTGCACAGATGCACACAGAGACGATCCTAAACCTTGCCTTATTGCACTCAGAGCCAATCCTAAACCTTGCCGTATTGTAAATGTTGATACTGCCAACAGTAGTAACCTTTAGGGCCTATAATTTGAACTAGTCTGTGACATATTTGTCTGTGACAAGAAAATGAATCCTTCAGGAGTCGTGAGTGGTACCCTTACAGTTTGTTTTCTTTGAAATCCATTTTTTTTGCCCACTACAAGGCAGTCGTTCCTGCTGGGTTAGGATCTCTGTTAGAAACATGTTTTCATCTTGATGTATTGTATTCTTTATTGTACAGTGTGATGTGGATTGCATTTAGTGCTTACAGGCGACAACAGAAAGGCAAATGTTTTCAGGTCCCATAATGGACAATCATTACTTACACGTGTCATGTTTTCCACAAGAAGTTAAAAAATAGAATATTCGCAATTCTGGGAAATGGCAAAGTGTGGTTGCGCCGACGCGAGTCGCAGTCGCCGGGACTCGAGGAATACGCTGGGAGGAATACCATCGGAGGCTGCGCCAATTACATTGTCACGTCACTCCTGAGATCACTTGCGTTTCATTTTGAGAGGATTGATCCCCCCAAAATAATGTTTGTAAACGTTGAGTAAACCACCCTTGACATGTGATTCAAATTTGGGATTGACCGGACGTTTCATTTGTGATTTTTGGCCTTTTTTGTAAAACAGGCCCCTCCCGCTAACTTTGGAAGCCATTTACGGATGAACGGTGTGGACTATCAAAATTCCGCTTGGAGATGTTTATCGCAGGGTCCAGAGATCATGTGTACCTACTTTTGTGAAATTTTCTGTTCGGAGGAGCTAAAAGTGTGTTTTGACAAATTCAAAATGGCGGAAAATCTATCCTGTAATCCTATCCTGAAATGGCGGAAAATCTATCCACGCAAATGGGCGTGGCCTATATGGGGAGCTGCGTCATGACCCAAGAAATTTAGGTAAAAAAATATTTTTATTCTACGACCTACGGTTCAAGAGTTAAAGGCCAAAACGTAAAGTGGGCTGTTATAGCGCCACCATGAGGTCGACTGGTGTAATTAGGAATGTTCCTGCAGGTGCGTTGAGGGCCGACTGGGGTCCCCTCCACCCAGCCCCGTACCAAGGATTGGGGTGCCTTGGGCTGGGTAGAGGGGAGGTGTGAGGCCCCTGCCCTGGTTCTTTTGGGGAAAAAAAGAAAAAAGAAGGAAATAATATGTTTTGTTATTTTATTTTATGATTTTTGTCTTCTTTTTTTAAAATGTAAAGTAAAGTAACTAGTTGCTAGTTACATAATTTAGTAACTAGTAAAGTAACTAGTTGCTAGTTACATAATTTAGTAACTAGTAAAGTAACTAGTCACTTTTTAAAAGTAACTTGCCCAACACTGCACAAAACTAAATGGGACAGGCTGCATGAATAGTAGGAAGGATTACGAGCAGGAGGCAATCTGAATGCAGATGCATCCAAATTGGGGACATACATTAATTGAATATTTTGAGGAACAAAATGTATTAATAACACACAAAAAAATCTCTCTCTGACACTTATGCCAGTGTGTGCCACTGATTACCCTCCCACGTGGCAATGGTGGCACTTGCCTTCCCCTGCCGTATACCATGGTGTTTTGTTGATACCCTACTACAGTATACTGTGAAATTTCACACCGTTAGCCGTAGGGGACTCGATATCTATCTCAAAATCTATCTTCACTCAATATCCACTGTGGGACTCCATAGGTTTTCTGGGAACTACACTAATGTGAAGTACCAACATAATGGAAGATTACAAAGATTTAGAAGATAGCTGGAGGAGGTACTTGAGGAATGGCCACATTCCTCAAGTAATGTAATGCGTGTTGTAATGCGTGTGGGCATAATGGGCTGGGTCTGTGAAATCGCTCAACAAGCAATTATTAGATAGAATTGTTTGTATTTGTCTATTTGTCTTTGGTACTGAGTGATAATGGAGGTAAGATATTGCTGTGGAGACACTCAACATTCAACTGCTCAGTGTTTGGTTATTATCAGCTGGTGAGATACTACCTTGAGCATCAACCCCTCTCAGCGCACAAACGCATGCACGTGCACACACACACACACAGCCATTTCATCACCTCACCCCCTTGTAGGTCTGTGCACACAAGTTAACCACTTGAACCCCAGCATCCCTATTCTGGGGGGAACATTAGCTGAAAATAACCAATCTACATGCTCACAACGCATTGCGTTGTGAGCTTGTAGATTGGTTATTTTGGGCCAACAGATTTGGTGTAGATTGAAAAATGAGCACATAGGGTTGTTAAATGAACATTTTGCACTGTGAGCAGGTGTTCATGTGCACAAAGCACTGCCACATTGACTTGAGACACAATGTTATACTAGAAAAATGTGTGCTCCTCAGAGCACAGGTCTCCGCCAGGGCAGGTAGCTGATTGTGGGCCGGCAATGTTTCACGGCAGTTGGACACTGCATTCATGATTTGAGGGCCACTCCTGCAAGCTTTGGAAACTAATGTTGGCCAATCAGGATGGAATATGAAAAATTGGACAGATCCATCTTGATCACATGACTATAGAGATAATGTGTAACGATTGGTGTGATGTTTGGACAAAATCTCTATGAGTAATATAATATTTTCTTTTTACAAAAAACGGCCTCCTGGTGGCGCTATAACAGGTCGATGTGAAAGATTTGGGCAAAGGTTCTTGCTTGGCCTCCAGGGAGTGTGCATTCAAAGTTTGGTAGCACTTGCTATGCATCCCATGTGTATAACGCATTATTCACATACTTATAAGGGATTGTAATGCTGATCATAATCCTTTATAATCATACTGTATTTATAAGAGCTTATAAATAATCATAATGCTTTATTGGTCCAACGGTGCTGTAGATTAGCTGCTCACAGAAATCTGCCTGTTATGGCGCCGCCATGAGGCCGATATGAAAAAATGTACAGTAGGGTGGCATTTCTTCCTGGGCCTAGTCGCAAAGTTTCACGGCAATCAGACACTGCACTGCGTTCATGATTTGAGGCATTTTGTTCAAAACGGGCCACTCCTGCAAACTTTGGAAGCCAATCAGGATGGAATCTGAAAAATCTGACAGATCCGTCTTGATCACATGACTATAGAGATAATACATGTGTACCGATTTGGGTAATCGAGTAATATAAAAAATGGTTTAAAAAAAGTTGGCCTCTCTGTGGCGCTATAACAGGCCGATGTGAACATTTTTGAACAGTGGATCTTCTCTGGCCTCCAGGGAGTGTGCGTGAACAGTTTCACTTCGATCGGGCCAACGGTGCTAGAGATTAGCTGTACACAGACAGACGGACGGACGGACGAACAGGGGCGAAAACATAGTCTCGGCCACGCCTTCGGCCTGGTGGAGACAATAATTATTTAGGTTATTACTATTACAATTATTAACATTTTATTTCTCAGTCAAAACTAAAGTAAACAGTGTGGCAGAAAGCAAATGATGTTTGATTAAAGGGAATGGATAATGATACACAATAAGTGTTCAAATATTGTTCATCAGCATGCTGTACAAATACAACATATTCTGATGTGATATGTTATTAGGTATTACTCCTTTCCATACAGAGTCCTATCAAAACAAAGGCAATTGAGAGTAATAAACCAACAGAACTGACAATACATCTTCATAAAAATACTAAAACTACAGTATATTGCTTTCAATTTCCACATGTGTGTGTGGTGTGTGTGTGTGTGTGTGCGCACGCGCGCGTGTGTGCGCACGCGCACGCGTGTGCATGTGCGCTTGCGTGCGTGCGCCGGATTAACCATTCATTCATTTCAGCCAGTGTCCCTAAAGTACTCTGTGCAAGACCCTACTCTCTCACACCACATACGGTACACACACACACAATCCAACGATCTCCCTCGCTGTGTGGCTTGGGTTTCATGCTCACGTTGTCATTCGCAAGATGAGCCTCAATACGAGGGACCAATCACAGACGACAGTGGTCGGCACAAGTTCCAGCCATGTGATATTAGTGGACTAGGAAGGAGGGGGAAGAGGACTGGACTCCATGATACAGTAATTCAACGTCTCTCCCATTCCAAAGTAAGAGAGAGCGAGATATGAAAATGGCATAAAATCACACCTTTCCATGGGAGTGATTTGTGTTGGGGGGGAGACGTGATGACATACCTGGGATTGTACAATGACTTTCCATGGTATCTTATGCACGTTTGATGTGTGTATGTAAGATGGAGAGAGAGAGCGATTATTGTGAACGTGCACATGGCCGTGCATGTGTCAAGGTTTTTCTGCACCAGCCAGCTGGTGCAGACGGCTGTGCGTCTGTTCGAAATGTGATTTGTACAGTGGTGTGCAAAATGAATCACCACTCATTGTGTCTTTGCATGTGAATGAAATCTAACTGTGAATACATTGTAATATGTGATGTCCAATTTATTTAATGAATTTACTCTAAATGCCCTTACGAAACCCTGTGTGTGCTCTCCGCAATCTCTTGCGAATGAAAAGGCAGTGCATCTTTGAGATGGAGAAGTAATGAAATGAAGAATGTGTGTGTGCATGTGCACATTAAGGGTGCTGTCATTATGTCAGTCTATGACAAATTGGCTTCTTGCATCGGAGCTTTGAGTGTGCAGCGACTCCGTTTAAGCTCTTGCTGTTGATCCAGTTCTTAGCAAGCACCTCACTAACATAGGTGTGGGGTTACACTTCCCTCAATGCTTTAAGTTACCGCCCTACCGAGGCTGCTAACTGGCACCAAGAGGTGGCCACCACTGCTGAAAGGCCCACTCTAGCCATCCATTATCGGAGGCAAAGCTTTCCAAAGGTTTTACTAATACAAGAGAGTGTGAAATCTTGCGTGAAAGTGCACAAGGAAAGTTTGGCCACTGGATGAAAGGTCATGGGGTCACCAAAATCAGTTGAGGCCATCCTCTGGGGTTTATGAAGTTTCACAGAGAATGCAGCCAGTAGTTTTCGGGTTATATTTTATGTAGTCTCGCGTAGCCAGACAACTATTCCACAATCTCCAAATGCTGGTTTGGAGATTCTACAGTCTACTGTCTGGAATTACACCTCCCGAAAGCCGAAAAAGGACTCTGTCATCTGTTCGTCATTTCCAAAAATATCTTTACATTTTATTTTAGAATGTACATTTCTGATAAGCAGCAAGCTATGTACAGTAGGCTTTGATTATTTGTATTTACATTAGGAAGAATTTGAGACAATGCCCTCTCTTTGTAGCCTTTTGAACTGAAAACGGTGAATCCCAAACATTATTTCAATTAATCAAATAATCTTGAATCACGTTCTTTTGATAATTTATTTAATTTTATTCATTTATTTTTATCAAAGTATCGACATGGATTTTTTAAATTGTATTTTTTATTTAATTTTCTTCAATACACAGTTTTTGTCCAAAACTTACAAATTGGTACACATTATCTCATTCGATGAACATGAATCATTCAGATTTTTCATATTCCATTCCGATTGGCCATGATTGCTTTCTAAGTGGGTCTATTTTACCAAACAATTGCAAAAATCATGAACGCAGCATCTGATCGCTACAAAATGCACAATTTTGCACAATCATGGGTCTCTTATGCCCCACATGGCTCAGGAAAGCATTTTTTGACAGGGTCTGTGTCATTAATGTACCAGCTTTTTATGGCTCTTTCAGTGTCTTTGGATACAGGTGAATATTCAGTTGCACAGAACACTCCTTGTTCAGTCTCTTTTAGTCTTTTCAAACGGGAGCATTTACTGGTGTGTGGATTTCATACATTTTCATCACAGATTATTCACAGTCCTCTGTGGTGTTGTCTCTTGTTTTCTTCTGTGGCCTTAGAAACGGGAGAAGAGGAAACATGAGAAAATCCTGAGTGAAGAGCTGTACCCCGCAGTAATCAACTTGAACCAGTTCCTCCCTCCAGCCCATTGCATCGACTACATTGCCTGGGACATGGCCCGCTACACCAAAAGGTACACACAGAAAGATCTTTACTTATTTTCTTTACTTCTTGATAAGAACATGTCATCTTTTAGAGTAGTGTGTGCGTGTGCATTCTGAATGTGACCCCTGGTGTGACTATTCTCATGTCAGACCCCTGAACAGTGTTTGTGTCAAATTTGGTGCGAATTGGAGCATTGGTGAGCCTGTGGCCCCGGAGGGCCACATGTGGCCCCTGGTGGGACTATTCTCAAGGCAGACCCCTAAACAGTGTTTGTACCGAGTTTGGTGCGGATCGGAGGTGCCTCTTGCAAGTCCAGATGTTACGTTTGTGGCGTCCACCGTCGACCTAGGCCTACCTAATTTCAATATAGGATAGGATAAACCTTTATTGATACCCATGGGGAAATTCAGGTGTCTATTATGTCTAATACCATTAGCCTCAGATGGTATGTGTTTCCTCAAGTAGGCTGTTGACTATAAAGTATAACATTATCACAGTTATATATCGAGTCTTGAGGATGTTTGAATTCCTGCATAATATTATGCAGGAATTAATATGTTCTCCTTCTCATTCTCTTTCTCTCTCAGTAAGTTGTGCAACGTGCTGGACCGTCTTAGCATGATAGCTGAAAATGTGGTGAAGCGGACAGGCTTCTTTGTGAACCGTTCAGACTTCTACTGTCATACGCTGAGACCAGATGAGAGGTGAGCCTCCTCTAACCACCAACACCAGAATTAAATGAAATGATATCCTTTGAATATGTGTGATCAATACATATACTTGCTGCACCAACAATAAACAGGTATCCACACAAACACACCCACACACAAAAAGGCACAAGACATTTCTGCATCTATTTGTGTGTGGTCAATACACAGCAGGGGTAATATACAACACAATATATAACACATATTGGGTAATGGGCCGGATTGGGTAAAATTTGACTTCATGCCAGTTGAACCAGTTATGCACGCTTGAACGCACAAGGATGTTTGAGCATGTTGCTTTCATTCGTTTTTAACCTTCTCTCATGTGTTAGTTTCACTTTACGAATTTAGATTCTTATAAAGAAGATTCCCTATAAAAAAAAATACTTTTAAGATCAACTTACAGTCAGGCTATAATAAGATAGTTGTAATGAGAGAATAAAATATAATGCTATTTGGCTGACTTCTCAAATGCGTTTTGATTTTCCACTCAAAAACCAGTTCAGAAACTCACTTTTCAGCAGTACAGTACCTTTTCATTGTAGCTACCTGCCCGTGTTCAGTTATAATTGTGTTATAAAAGTACCCACAAAAAAGCTGCATGCTACACTGCAGCGGTATTGAGAGACTTCAGCGAGAGAACAGACTGAGATTAGCTGTCATACAGATACATACTGTAGGCTAACTAGAAAAGTTCTCTGTCAGGCCGGTTTGCCTACCCAAGGCTGTGTCAGTGGTGGAGTGCAGTCGTCAGAACATGAATAAGCTGCGGGGGGAATAGAGTTTGTACAACTGATAATGCAACTGTTTCGTGATTGTGGCACTCTCCATGGGCAGAAGTGGAAGCAGTTGGGTTGGATGGGATTTGATCATGATTTGCGGATTTTTTTTGCAAAACGCGCCCCTTCTGTAAATTTTGGAAACCAATCGCAGCCAATTGGAATGGAATCAGTACATTTTGACTGATACATCTTGATCATACTGTATGTCTCCAGAGAGAATGTGTAGCGATTTGTGAGTTTCTATCTATAGGAGCAGTAACAAAATCTTCTTAAGGGCCACCAGTAGGGTATGTGTCATACCCAACACAATATAGACCGACCTCATACTGAATATTATACAGTATGAGGTCTATATTGTGTTGGGTATGAAATGGTTCTTGACAAGGCTGCTCTCAGTTCAAATGGGCCATACAGTTACATACTCTGCTGTTCCCCTTTGTACAACTGTGTGTCTTACCACTGCAACAGACAACCCCATCATGTTTCTGAACCCTTTCAGAGGGGGTGGCACATTATCCACTTTTCATGGTCATACATATTCACATTCACACATGTATTGACGGTGCTTTCAACAATTTCCCACAGGAAATAATTATAATGGAAGGTTGGGGGGAATTGCTCCACGGACATTTTCCTGCTAACTGGTTGAGTAGATGGCCATCCATGTATGAAGAGCACGGAGCTCTCCATGTCTTCCCGTCTTAATCGTTTACACTGAACATTACCATTATGATTACATAACAGAATAGCTGTCCTAATGCATATGTAGTGCTCCTCATATTGTGCCAGCAGCTTGCCAAATTCTCTCTTTAATGCACACATTTAGCCTGGGTGTTCTCTCACTTACACAGGCACATGCACACACTTATAGTACATTTGGAAATGGTGTATGGGTTCCACATACACCTTATTTGTGTACTGTTGCATTTACAACCTTGAACCTTTACTCAAATTATCACATCACAAGAACAGTGAGACAGAATGTTCCAGAGATTTCATTATTATCGTGTCCTTGCATCATGTGGTTCAAGACTTTCAATGAGCCGATATCTCCATTGTTCTCTTCAAGCTACTTTTTCATTCTCATTTGTTTTCTTACATGTACTGTATACGCAGGCACACTGTCTCCCACTCCACACACACTCTGCCCAGTGCCCACTCTCTTGGCACCATTATGAAATGTTTGTTTGAATTAGCATCACACTTGCAACTACAAAAGATATGAAACTACAAAGCGTGTATCTGTCACCGAGTTGCTGTTGAAGTGTTGATCAACACGCTTGTTGACGTCATCAAGCGTGTGTCCGACAAGCGAGAAAATTGTAAAGGAAAATAAAGCCTGGGTTTAAAAAGAACATGGAACTAGCGGGCGGAAATAATATGTTTTCTGAGAAAATGGGAGAAAACCTTTTCAATGACGAATTGTGTGGATAGCGAAGGTGAGTGGAAATGGTTTAACAATACTTGGCCGTTTTGTAGCTGCAGTTGAATCCAACTCAACTTGGATTGTAACATTGAGCATCACTTTGTACTGTATCTTCATGTTGCTGGCTTCCATTGAAAATGTATGGTTGACTGTAGCTTTGTAGCTGCCTGTGTGAACAGCATCATCATATCGGCATCGGCAATGTCAGCCTTAAAAATATGATATCGGTATCGAACCGATATCAAAATTGGTTTAGCCAATATTTTATTTTATAATATTTGTTATATTTGAAATAAAGAGGCATTGCTTTTTCAAATGCAGTGTTTACATAAGAATCAGAATGGACAAAACTTGAACAAATTGTTTTTGTACAATTAATATAAGTAAATATACAGTAAATATTGGTTATGGACCAGCAATGTTGATATCGGTTATCGGCATCAGCCAGAAATTTCACATCGGTGCACATAGGGCTAATAAAGCACAGGACAGCATTGCACTGTGTGTGCACATTACCATAGTTTATATTTACTTTATAGCTAAGCATCTGTTGACCAATGTCTTTATACTCTGCCACCTTTCTTTCCCTCGAGTTGTCTAGACTTTTCAGACTAGAGTGCATGTGTTTAGAGACGTTACAGATCACCTTAGGACATGATGAATAGGGAGAAGTGGAATGAAGTGCTTTCAGCCACTCATAGCAAGGTATCAAGCAAACAGAAAGAGAAGGCAGACACATTCACTGGGCGGTAAAAGTTCCTTGCAAGATTATGATAGTTTAGAAGTTTGCATTCGTTTTTTTTTTGTTTGTTTACTGGTTGGTTCGGGCTCCTATTCAGTGGGGAGGGGAACTACTGTAGGGAAATTAGTGAGAGCTTAAGCTGGAGTTACGCTCTCCTGGTGAATCTCTTCGCTGTTCGAGTGAATAGAAGTGGCTGGTAACTCCATGTGTATCGAGGAGGCATGTGGTTGTCTACTCCATAGATATATTTAAGAAAGGCTAGATGGCTCAAGGGGGCGTCGCAAGCGTAGTTGAACCGCGGCCATCTTGCGACAGTCAGCTCGCTCATTCATAACATTATGTCTATGGTACATGTACTATGGAAATAATCATAGCGTGCTCAATTTTCATCCGATTTTCAAATGGTTTGGTGTGTTGTAAACACCAAAGATGTAGTTATGATACTGCATACTTATAATTATAATCATTTGTGATAAACAAAAAATGTAAAAAGAAAAAAGCAGATTTTTTTGAAAAATGTTCTCGTCGACGGCTGGCTGAGCCATGCGGAGAAAAACGAGAAATCTCGTCAATAGCAGGAAAAGAGTTAAGCACAGACATTTTCAATCTTTCCAGCTTTTAAGATGATTGATTTTTTTCTGTGATGATATCTACAGGTGGGGAGATGTAGGTGGTCACATGACATCAAGTGGACGTGTGCAGGTATGGTATGCCTTAACAACCACAAAATAAGTGTATGGAACAGCCCATATTCATTATAATCTTTTTTTTGTTATCAATTGTTTTTATTCATCATATCACAACAGCAATACAATATTGCCAGTATACATAGATGCATCACGAATAAAAACAAAACAAAAACAAGATATATATACATATAACACATACACAACTTAAAACTAACACAACAAAGGATCTAGAAAAGAAATAAGCAAACCCAGGACCACCGATGCCTCGAAAAGCAAGGGCCAAACACCATGCATACCTGTGCAAAGTTATACCACTGTGTAAGGACAGCCTAAATCATATCCTTGACCTTAACACATTCACTGCCAAAGGCGGATATATCCGTCTTTTAATATACACCTGTTTACCGTGTATATTTTTTAAAAAAAGAAAAAAAGATTCAAGCGTTTCAAATGTATTATGACACGTAGCATGTATTTTATTTGATTACTCCATAACTAGGGTAATTACATTGCCCTACACTACCATCTTTATCTTTTGCTTTGGAAATCCTGAAATCTAATTTTGTTTGGACAATGTTTTGCTTTTAACTTGATGGTGATCTCCTATTATCCTCTAATTACATTCTGAAATAAATACATCTCCCGCTGGGAACAGCCTAAGCTGTTTCCAAAGATGTCTCTTTTGTGCCAGGAATTTATGGTACATGTTTTGTGATTCAGCTACTTGTGGGAGGTAACTACATGGAAAAAGGTTGTTGTGAACTGTTTAAGCTCTTTTGAATAGCTTGCGGTTTAATAGCTTTTGGCTTGATTAAAAATATATATAATTTCCTGCATCTGTAGACTGGGGTGTTGCGGACCAACTGTGTTGACTGCCTGGATCGGACCAACACCGCCCAGTTCATGGTGGGGAAATGTGCGCTGGCCTATCAGCTTTATGCATTGGGCATGATCGACAAACCCAAGCTCCAGTTTGATACTGACTGTGTCAGGTAAAGAATTGCACTCAATTACACCTCAACTTGGGAAAGATGCAGATTAAAGGTCCATTAGGGAGGGTTTATAATGGATGTTTTCTGGACTGAAACGTTCGCTCAATTAATTAATTATGGTACCTCTCAAAATGTGTGTTTGTGTTTCCCAGGCTGTTTGAGGAGCTGTATGAGGATCACGGAGACACTCTGTCTCTGCAGTACGGTGGCTCCCAGCTGGTCCACAGGGTTAAGACATACCGAAAGATCGCCCCCTGGACACAGCACTCCAAAGACATCATGCAGACACTGTCACGCTATTACAGCAACGCTTTCTCTGGTATGCACACACACACACACTAAAAATCTGAAGTTGTGACTATGCACACTTGCGTTTTTATCAAGCACCATAGTGCAATCAACCAGTGGACATCATGAGTTGATTGCAAACAGCATAGGTACTGTATATAGGCAAACATAATCATACCATTTTCACAACATCCTCTATCTATTCATTTACAAAACCTGTGTATGTCTGTCAGTCACGGGAAAAACTCGGGCGCCGTCGAGCCGAACAGCCTCAAACTTGCCATGTGTGTCCCATATAACCTGGGGGTGTGCAGTGCCCAGCCAGTAACAGTGACTATCTGTCTGTCCGCGGGTCTGCGGACGACGCACAGAATTGTGTGTGTTTGGGAGGCGTGTGGGCACCGGCTTCCCTGATTGGTCAACCCAACCTGTCGGCTTCACTGATTGCCTGAGCTTTGTGTCACGTTTGTATGTGTGGTGGCGTGTGAGAAAATGTGAGATAAGCCCAGGACTCCACACCAACATGTCAGACAACGTGTACCACGACTATATCAAGTAAAGGAGTATTGCACAAACGGGTCGGCATGTATTCCTGACTTAACCTTCTGCAACTGTAGATCAATTAGTCAACCCACTGAGGAGAAAAACTAATGAGGATGGACAGAGTTTTGTTCATTTCATGGTAGGATTTCTGTATACATTTTGTTTTACCCTGTCACGCACGCACGCAGGCACGCACGCACGCACGCACGCACACACACACACACACACACACACACACACACAGGAAGAAAGAAGACATGCAAGCTGGACTTTGAACACTACCTCCATTGAGCCCCATTCCTTGTACAGACCCTGTTTTGTTGGGCCGACTACAGTACACCCTTTTGCATACGCATGCATACATTGAAAACCAGGCATGCGTTGTTACTTGACTGCTAACATGATTTTATTTCCTTCCTTTTAACGCACACACACACACACACACACACACACACACACACACACACACACACACACGTCTGAACATTTCACCCCTCCACCAGTGGTTATTACAGCATAGTTTGCTAATCCTTTTCAGCATGCTCACCCTCGCTCTTCTTCATAACCTTTAATTTCCTTTGTCCCCAATTCATCCATATTACAGCCCGCTTCAGTGCAGACATTTATTCACACTCACCCCACACACAGTGAAACTCAATCTGGCCGTGTATCCCCTGTTACCATAGAAACGCAGACTCAGCATTTGCACAAATAGACACACGCACTCTCACACAGTCACGCATGCTACACACACACCCAAAACACAAACATGGATGCATACTCGAGCAAGCACACGTGAAAACCTGATGGTTACATTTCATAACAAAACCTTGAGACAAGTAGAACCTGCACACAAAGCCAAAATACAGACTTACTGTATTTTATTGACACAAACAATCTGTCTAGCCATTTGGCAGGTGCAGCAGATATCACTACACTTTAATCATGACTTTTCAATCATTTTAATCTTCATCAGAACAAATGTCAGAGAAAAAAATATCCTCCTATAATTCTGCAAAGCTCTGTCCCGGTGGTCGGTGGTGAGGCCAAAATCTCTTCTTCCCGGGTTCTCCTCAGTGGCAGGAGCAATTGATCTGAATTTGCACACAGCCATTGACCATTACCATGTGCACGGAACAGCGAAGCCCGTTTTTCGATTTCCCCAACTGTCAGCTGTTATTAGCGTTTGTATGTAAAAGACAGTCACCATGGTTACGGCTGGCCCCAGCTGTGGGATGGCCCCGCGAGCTATGGGACGAACTGCCTCCCGGGTTGCCAGATCATGTGTGCATATCCCCCCACGGGTATGGACTAGTAATAATAAACAAACAGGTTAGACCTCAATCCAGCTCTCATTTCTACATTATATTCAGTAAAATAAATAATAATCTTGAAACCCATTTCCAGTAACAATTATTTAGAATGTGTTGATGCTTGATTGATTATAGTAATCACCTATCTTATTCCTAATTATCTGCACCAGGCAGTGCGTGTGTGATGGTCCACAGTTAATCCTACAAACTAATAGGCCGATCAGCGTCATAACACATCTCAAATATTTTTGAATGGCTCAACAACGCTGAGGGGCGTGCTATTGCATCATTTTAGGCCGCGTGGACCCACCCCAGTGGAGGTCGGAGGGGGGAGTGGGGTTGAGCAGCAGAGTCTTTAGAGGCAGCATGATTTTCCTCTTTTGAAAGCCATGTTGCGGACCTCATTGTACCGCGACCTTGAGCCATGTGTGGCTGTCACATGGCTGTCTATCTCTAATTTCATCTTCCTGTCTCTATATTCTCCTGTCTAAATAAAGTACTGTACATCCACGGAAGCGCGTTGCTCAATTGGAAAATTATCATTATCCTGATTTAAACCTTTGGGCATTTGTAATTATGTATACAGTATAGCAGCTTTGTCTCCGGAGCAATAGATGATCTGCTGTATTATTTCTTCCCTTTCTTGCATAACAAAAGCCCCCAATGCATCCCTCACCCCCTCGCCAACCCCCCCCCCCACCCCCCCCCCACCACCACCACCACCCCGATTCCCTCCCACTGAGTTCAAATGAACTGGTTAGCCACTACCTAGATTTAGTTTGATTAACTCACCTGAAATCCCAGGTTGAGCTGTATGTGTGTGTTGTTGTTTTTCCTCCTTATTTGTATGTATACTCTATGTACCTATGTATGTACAGTATGTGTATGTCCAGATCAGAACCTCCTCATGAAAGCCTGTCACCAAGTGTTCCAAGGGGGCCCCCAGAAAACTGAGTTAATGTAGCATTGAAAGTCAGTTTCACCACTTTAACCCTAAATACATCCGCTATTTGAATCTGCTATTTTCAACAATAAAAAAAAACATAATTAGAAACATTTTAACCACACAAATCTTGTATGGGGATATCTGGCACAAAGTAATTTTCAGATGGGCGTCCTTAGCCAAATACATATTCATTTGGGGTTCATGTTGAAAAAGTTTGAGAACCATTGCTCTAGAGAACAATATATGCTGTATGACCAGCTTTATGAGTAGGAGAAAGAGAAAGGTGGAAGGAGTGTCATCTCCTGTGAAGGAGCTACTGTAACAAGAGCATCCAGCTCTTCAGGGAAATTGGACCGGGAGGGACAATAGATCCCAATGAATGATGGAAAGAGGGACAGGGTTTGTAATTGAGACAGCGTGAAATTCAAATGTTCCCACATTTGAATTTCACACGGTCTCAATCACAAACCCTGTCTCTCTAATTATGGGAAAGATTAGCCAAAGGTTCCATGAGGCCATCAGAGGTGCCAGTTTTCTGTGGGGTTGTCCAAGTCCAAGGGAGACGTACAGTAAGCTGAATTCAGTTCAGCTTTCGGTTCTGCTGAATGGCAGAAACGTTGTTCATGGGGTGTAGAGAAGAGGAAAGAACAGGAGTAGTGATAAAACACATTGTTGCAAAAAAGGTGATAGGCCTGCCTCATTCTCGATGGTCTCCCGCATGTGAGACCGGGTCTTCATGCGGCGAGACTGTCTCTCTGTGTTCCCTCACTCCCGCTCCTGTATGTCTGTTTTTCATAATACACACAGCCTCCTAGGGCTGTTGTGATTAGGCATCTGATTGGAGTTGTAAGATTAATTCCTCATCGTGCGCTCAGTGCAATAATGTCATTGCTAGGGGATAGCTGGCAAAATCACTTTACTGGAATTCACGCATCTTGGAACGATAGTCATTCTATTAAAAGGCAGCCTATGTCAATAGGGGACTGTAGTTATCTAGTTAGTGACTGGTTGAGCAGCACCAGGCAATTAGCAACTCAACTCAGCAATATGCCTTAATCACTGTTACAGTCTCAAAGGGCTTGCCTTGTCAGCTGTCTTGTTATTATCAGAAATGGATGTCGCTTAATAAGACGCTTGAGCAGAATTCATGTCCCACTTCTCAAAACAACATTTCTTCCTTTTCTCTCGCCTCGTTTTCTCCATGCAACCTCGTGGGAGGAACTGAGACCCAAAAGGGCACAAGTGAGGGAAACAAGGATTTGATTTTAGGACCTGAGATGGAGAACCTGAAAGGTTTTGGAACCCTTGGCTTAGCTAATAGACTGCAGAAACACCTTTCAGCCAAACTGTCAGGTTAAATTCTAAGCAATTGCAGTTGCCTTTCGTTAACTCTGTCCCACTTGAACTCGAACACTCAGTTGCAGTTGTATTTTTGAGATTATTTTTCCTTCTTTTTTCTTCTTCTAAAGAATAGCATTTTTAATTGGGAAATAATTCAAAAAAGGACTTGACTTCTGCTTTCTTGTGTAATTGTAGCTACGGCTTGGAATCTGATCATTCTTTCTGTTGATATTGTGCTTCCATTAGTCTAATCTCAATTTTCATTCATTATAGTTAACACATTGAGTGCCAAAAACGGTCCGGACCGTTTTTCATAATCCAAACGAGGTGTGCCAAAAACGGTTATGACCGTTTTTGGGCAAAAATATGAAAAAAAAAATGATTTTTCGAAGATTTAGACTCCAATCCACTTCCTGGTTAACTTATGACTTCAAAAGCCTGTATTTCGGCTCCTGTGTACTTTTCTTTTTTAGTATGTATTTTTGACTATTTTCAACTGGCTGCAACTATGGAACGGATTACCAAATGTTTTTAATGTTTTTCCCCGGATTGTACGAGACCCCTGTTTGTGTAATGAGGGGATCACCGTGAGGACGGTGATCACTGAAACTATTTTGTGACTATTTGAAAAAGGTCCAAAAATTGTAAAAAAAATCCAGGCACTGGAGGTACCCTGTTTTGAAAAACCCCTGGCACTCAATGTGTTAATTATTTTGCTTTCCAGGTGTACTGTACATTTGTTTTTATGCGCTAGTAAATGCCCATGTCTTATTGAAGGCAGATCTGTTTGGTTCACTGGGTTTAGTGCTTGAATGTTTGGTCATTCCTATCATTGTTAAAAGGTAATTGTATGATGTGTGTGCTCTTCAAGTCTCATACAGCGCTAATTTAACGTGAACACATGATTCCAAAATAACATTAACTTCACAAAACGCCTGAGAGACATGGTCATTTTAAAGGGTAGAGAGATTTGCACTCTTAGCAAATGTGATTGCTTTTATATTTGTCAACTGCCACAGTTGTTGACTTATTGTAACCATTTTAGTTATTGATCCTGCTTTGCATTTTAACTGGTTATTGCTTTCACTTGTTTGTAATGTGTGATATTTGTATTGTTTTGTATTCTTTGTTTATTGTTGTAACAGTGTTTCATGCTGCTCTCTATTAATAATAATGATTAGGCCTATGTGATCCTGCCGGGGAAATTCAGTTTTCAGCCTCACCCAGCTGATTGCCGCCCAATTTGTCAGACTTCAGTGCAGCGTTAGAGCAGTTAGAGGCTAAGTGTCTTGCTCAGGGACACCTCGACACATTGCCGGGGCTCGAACCTGGGACCTTCTGTTTCACAGGCAGCCTATCTACCCATTCAGCTATGGCCGCCCGCCATATATGATGAAAAGCAGTGATTACATTTGAACTTGCATGTTCAGCTGGAGACCCGTTACGTAAAATATACCTAATTAGTTACTGCACATCTTCTGTATTTGTGCAAATATTATATGCAATCGACTTGTAATACTGTTCTTGTGGAATATAATTTATTTTCTTACTGATACAATAGTTGCGACACGTGTATGTTGTTTTCAGAGGTCATCACAACCCTTACCTCATGTTTTAGTGAATACATTATTAACAAATTGCGGGGAAGCAGGCGATAATTAAAGCGAGAGACTCAATTTACTGTCTAATTATACAACACGTCTGCTTAGAGCACTGCACGTGGCTACACAGTTGTGGGATGGATTAGTTGGCACCTGGCTGGCAACGCTTGTAAACATGTGCCACTCATTAAACAGACAAACACAGGAATAAAGATCTCGGCGCCCTCCCACAGCCCAGCCTCACTGTGAAACCTATTGTTACACTGTCATTGTTTTCAGGTGTTTCTGTGTTTAATGTTTTTGCTTCATGCTATTCTACTAGAATTATTCTCTTTTCTTTTCTACTTTAACACTTGGGATGGTCTAGGTTGTGAGGGTGAACTTTCAAGATCTTCTCATGATCACATTGTCATCAATGGCAGTATGCTGCGATAAGTTTAATGGATCAGTCTTTGCAACATCAGTGGGAACTAGCGATGTCAGATTCAAGGTTCAAGGTTGTGCTTTATTGTTGCATCTTGTGTACAGGTACATAAGAGTAACACTTATTTTTGTTCGGCTTCCTTCAGAAAAGCAGATGTCATATGATTGCATGTTAATGCCCTTCTCACGCAAATCAACAAAAAAAAAACTGAAAAAAGGTTTCCTCTGCATTGACATTTTCCTCATGAAATGCATTTCTACATGAAACCATGTTGTGTATTTCAGACGCAGACAGGCAGGATGCCATCAACCTGTTCCTCCAGGTCTATCAGCCCTCAGAGTCCAAGCCCCATCTGTGGGAGCTGCCCACCGACTTTTATCTGCATCATAGGAGCTCCATGGCTCTGCCCCAAGAAAGACGCTGGTACACACACACACACACACACACACACACACACACACACACACACACACACACACACACACACACACACACACACACACAAACCTGACAGGCTATACCGTTATACCGACTTACAGTCTAAAATACAGCCTTCTGCATAGAATTGGACTTAGGTAGGGGTAAAGCTATCAGTCCACGTCTCGTCCCTTGAGTGGAACATGTATGAGTATTTGAGGAATAAATTATGTTAATATAAAGACATTAATGGAAATGTATAATTAAGTTGTTCTTTGAAGCTGAGACAAGTGAGATGTGCATGCATGTCTACAATACTTGTCTCAGAGCCAACCCAGAACCAGCCTTGTTTTGAGTTACTTCAAGCAGGCTATTGGATGCAGTAATCTAAATGACATGTCGAGCATGGTGGGCAGGAAGATGTCCCCCCCCTTATTATGTTTTTGTGACCCAAGTTGAGGGCCTTTTTACGGCATGGGTTCTCCGAGGCGAGCCGTCTAGAAGAGGGCCTATCTGTCTGTGTGCCTGGAACTAATCTCACATTTATTCAGCATGACATGAATGCATAGCCTGCTGCTAATCGTGCAGTGACCTGAGACAAGGGCATGGCTGCACAACACTAAGCTGGACCTCTGATGATGATACACGAAAGAGGAATACGCTGTGCCACATATCAATTCTACAGCCAACTCTTGATATTCTCCCTCTATCACTCGCTCTCATAACACTTTATAAGGTTTGACCTTGTTCACTGTCATTTCTGCGTATGTGTTACGTGTGTGAGAGATAGACCATCACCACCACCCAGCTTGTATAATAACTGATATAATACTGCCTGTATGTTACTAGTTTATATGGCCACAATGGGCTTAAGAGGCTCGGCCATTATGTGGGTGAAAATTGAGTTCAATTCCATGGTCACACACTGTGGGCTTTCTCTTAAGGTCTCACAAAGTACAACAGCCTGCATGCACACCAAATCATAACCTTATACAGTATACTCAGATTGGTTGTATTGAATAAAAGGCTGTTGCATTCAGTTGTCAAGGCAGGTCATCCAGCTCAGAGCTGAGCCAATTTGTCATATGAAGTTTACGTAACATTATGTATTCAGGTGTCCTAAATACTCTGCATTCAGTGGAAATGTGTCTGAGGCGCTAATTCATTCATTTGCATGACATTTTTCCCTCTCCAGCTATACCTTTTGGTGGTCAGAAGCAATCCTACCCTTCCTGCCTGTGGCCTATGATGAAGGTACAGTATCTTTTCAATCTGATAATCAGTGGTTATGTATGACTGTTTCCTGGCATTACTGTGATACCATTGACCCATTTACATGTATGTGTGTCTGTCTGGGTGACCGAAGGTAAGTCTCTCAAATCGCTGGACCGATCAGCGTCAAGGACACTCAAGTGTCAAAACAATCGTTTGTAATTGTACACAGTGCCAGTAGGCCACAGACGTACCTCCACACAAAAAAAATGTCCACATATCTTTTGTACTTTTTAAAATATTTAACTTACATTTTTGAATAGGACTCTAGTGGTTAAACATATTGTGTGTGTGTGTGTGTGTGTGTGTGTGTGTGTGTGTGTGTGTGTGTGTGTGTGTGTGTGTGTGTGTGTGTGTGTGTGTGTGTGTGTGTGTGTGTGTGTGTGTGTGTGTGTGTGTGTGTGTGTGTGTGTGTGTGTGTGTGTGTGTGTGTGTGTGCGTGCGTGCGTGCGTGCGCGCGCGCGCGCGTGCGTGCGTGCGTGCGTGCGCGTGTCCGTGTGTAGTCCCATGTGAGGAAAATATGAAGAAGATACGTGTGAAGAGAGTGAACCGCTATGAAGAGAGCGTTGACATCTATACAGAGTTCTTCAAGCCCTATGAACTCACCTCATTTGACGACACCTTCTGCATTGCCATGACCAACTCTGCAAGGTGGCAACACACACACACACACACACACACACACATTATTTTCTCTCTTTACAAAACATTACAGTATGTATAAAAACACAGGACCAAAAGGTCATCCACACCAAGAGCATTAACAACATGAATTCTTGTATGCTTATTTTGGGCATTTCATAATAGGTGCGCATAAAATAGATTATCCACAATCTTGTAGACTGACTACTTTTGTTATTTGACGTACAATGAAGTAATAGGATTTAAGTGGTTAATTATTATGATAACTATGAATATATTGTTTGAAAAAATGTTGGATTGCAGCGTCCACACCACCATTATAACGACGACAACACTAGCCACTGATATCGTTGGGATCACTTTCAAAACGATTTAATGATCAATAGAAATACTGACAGTCAATCAAAATCCATCAGAATTTGAAGGCCGTCGTGTTTGTCGGATCACATTCAAAACATCACATGTTCAACATGTCAGATGAGATTGCCTTGAGAGACTCATCATTGAGGTGAAAAGATTGATAAAAACTAGTTGATGATCATAAGGATACCATCAAATTGATGTAGACTAATTGCACAATATGAATAACATTTATCTTCAAAAAAGGACAACTCTCGTAACAGAGTTGGTGCCAAAAAAGATAATGATCAAGGTATTCTTATTGTGGAAAAATAAGTCTTTAGTTGTGTACAGTAAGTATAATTCATAGCAATGGCCTTCACACCAGCCTTAATCAGCTGCCTGTGCATCACAAACAATGTTAAGGACTAAGGTGATCAGGCATGCAAGAGCTGACACAGCTGACATCATGACTAGCTGATGGGAGACGCTCTCCCATAAGCGAGACATCTTGCTGGTAATACTCAAATAACCGGGGTTACGTTTGTAACCTATATTTTTGGTAACAGGAATCTACATATGAGGGCTGAATTCTACCCCACTGATTGATTTGTTTTTTCCTTCCCTTTCTGCTCAGTGCTGCATCTATCTCAAAACCTTAAAAAGTATCAGATCACTTAAAAGTAAGATGATGACTGATCGATCATTCTAAATGATATACTTATGATACTGCCTTGCCTGGGATGCCAAGTCATACATTTACCATTTAATGGTAAATGGTCTGCATTTCTTTAGTGCCATTATCCAAAGTGCTTTACATTGACCCATTCACACACAGTGGAGGCAATCATGCAAGGCATCAACCTGCTCATAGGGAACAGTTAGGGTTTCAGTGTTTTCATTAAGAACACCCAAAAAACGGCCGATCTAACTCCTGAGCCACTGCCGCCCAGTTTTCTTTACACATATTTTTACATTTCTTTCTCTGTCCATTCAAAGGGAGTTTATGCCTAAAACGGTGGGAGTAGATCCAAGCCCCTTCACAGTACGCAAGCCAGAGGAGACGGCGAAGTCAGTGCTGGGGTAAGTGCTAGTGAGAGTGGTTGCACGCACATCTGGATGTGTGTGGTGTGGTGTTTTATTTATTGTAGGCAGTGGTGGACAGAGTACTCAATCTCAGTTCTTGGGTCAAAGTATAGATACTCCTGTTATATATATATATATAATATTACTCAACTACAAGTGAAAGTTGCGCAGTCAAATTTATATTCGAGTTAAAGTACTGGAGTACTTGCTTTTAAATATACTTATGTATTCAAAAGTATGTGCTTTTAAAAAAATACTTAAGTATTAAAAAGTACATGCTTTTGATAATACATAAGTATTCAAAAGTACATTCTTTGAAAAATACATAGGTGTTCAAAAGTACAAATTGCAAAGCACATTTTCTTTTTATTTATCTGCAAGCTCGCAACGCTTCGCATCGGCACACGTTGTGAGCTTGTAGATCGGCTGTTTTCACTATACAGTATTTGAAATAGTGCTTAAGTGGTTAATTCATAAGGTACTTCCCTTCCTAGAAATGTAGTGGAGTCAAAAGTACAATATTTGTCTTCGAAATATAGTGGATTGAAAGTCAATATCCCAAAAAACAAACACTCAAGTAAAGTACAGCTACTCAAAAAAATGTACTTAAGTACAGTACTATGCTCAAAGTAAATATACTTAGTTACTGTCCACCACCGATTGTGTGTAATACAGTCCGTTGTTCCTATGTCACGGTGCCCTACAAACGCCGCTGCACGGTGTGCAGAAAACAAAAACAAGACTCTTACATAATAACCCTCATGTGGTATCGCATTCATTAGGCATGCAACACAAACACACATAGGTATGCTTGCTGCTAGTACATTGTGTTTCATTACACCTCTCGGTATGTTTACTCGCCGCTGGTTCACGATAAGGCTATTTGACACACCACTAGTAGTTATTCATGATCGGCCCGTGTTCAAATGTCATTGTTTTTCCTCAACGTTTTAGGGCTTAGATTAGGATCTGTCGTGTTCGGCTGATAGTCACAGTCAAATGACATGCAGGTGTTGCAATTAGCTCTCAGACGTAGCACATTGATTCATTAGGCACATTTTTTTTTTTTAAAACAACCTCACCGTGGGGTGGTGTTTACCTGCTGCTGTCCTCCCTCATGCTCCACGTGTCCTGTTTCCTGTTTCACTCCGGTTTGAATGGTTGTTGTCTTTTTAGCCAAAAGACTTTGGCTTCTTGAGCCTGCATAAAACCCACGATGGGGAATGGGGATTTCGCAGCATAATCTAAAAGCCAGGGATATACTGTACCTGAACTTAGCAAATCACCTATCACATACAGCAAATGTATGTTTGAATAACTGTACACTACATTCTTCTTCTGGGGGTCCCTGGCACAAAACATTTTCAGATGGGGCGTCCGCGGCCAAATACATATCAATTTGGGGGTCCTTGACTTGAAAAAGTTTGACAACCACTGCTTTACGTCAGTGGTTCTCAACCTGTGGGTCGGGACCCCCAGGGGGGTCCCCACATCATTTTGGGGGGGTCCCCAGATGATAGTGAAGTGACAATTTAAGGACTTTTAAGACATTTTTAGTACCTAAAGAGAAATAGGCCACTACTGCAACAAAATGAATCATCAAACTATACTATAAAACATTGTATATTGCCAAATTGTCAAATGATATAAGAAAGAGGCAAAAGCCGATCTACAAGCTCACAACGCCTCGCGTTGCGAGGCATTGTGAGCTTGTAGATCTGCTATTTTCACAATATTTATCTATGGAACGGAGTCAAACAAAATGGGGGGTCCCCAGTTCAAATATGATTATTTTGGGGGGTCGCGGCCTGAAAAGGTTGAGAACCACTGCTTTACGTTACATAATTTTGTGTGCGTGTGTGTGTGTGTGTGTGTTTGTGTGTGCGTGTGCACGTGCACACATTTACAGCAACAAGAGCAACAAGGAGGAGACGGTGCTCCAACGGAAGACTGCAGCCAGCGCGCCTCCTCCCCCGAGCGAGGAGGCCATCTCCAGCACGTCAGAGGACGACTCTGAGGAGGACCGTGACGACGACGGGGCCGTGTCGCAACGCTCCACTCCCATCAAACTCTTCACAGAGTCTGGAGAGAGCTGCCGCACACAGGAGGTATGCACAACACACACGCACATACTGTACGGTACGTGCCCCACATAACCACCCATATTCGGTTGGGTTTCCGGAACCGAATACATTACAACATTGAGGAACCGGAATCGGTTTCATCACATTTGGAACCTTTTTGTCCGGAACCGGTTATATCGCACTGTCAGAGCTGATATGTGGAATTCAATTACGATACCGGTGGTTCTCAAACTTTTTTATTTCAAAGACCACCATGACTCTTGAGAGTGTACAAATGGAACCAAATGGATCTGTAAGGGTCCATTTGAGAACCACTACAATATACAATACTGTATACGATTGAATTTGTATTGTGTGTTCATAATGGCCAAAATTACACGGTCATTTTTTTACAATTATAGGAATCGTATGGAGACCTTTGTTGCATGTCATTCCTCCTCGCTGATATCAGCTTCTAATTCAGTCATTACTATCTAAATAGTAATGACCAAAACTTGCTTACAAATCTAACAAAAAATGTCAATGGCCATTGAACACATTGTGTCAGACAGCATAATATTAGACGGCAAATGCCTTGTGGAATTCTACCGACCCCACTTGTGGTCCTGCTGTTTCCCTTCCACTCCTGGCTGTGGCTTATAGTCTACAACTGATGAGTGTCAGACAGCACCATGTTAAATAGAAAATGACCCCTTGATATCCTATATCATCTCATATATCTATAAATGGTGTGTGTGTGTGTGTGTGTGTGTGTGTGTGTGTGTGTGTGTGTGTGTGTGTGTGTGCGTATGCGTGCCATGCATAACTCAAGCACCATCTGACCAATCAACTTCAAATGTGGGTGTTTTATCAAGGACCCGAGGGTATGTTATGCCGATATATATTTAATGGATATGGAAATCTCTGTGTCTGTCTGTCTGTGTCCTTAAACCCATGTATGGAGATTTCTGAGGACATCATTAGGTCATCTGGCCTATTGATGGCTGGCCTCCAAGTACTATGCACTAAGTATACTACAACGGGTAGTACAGTACATAACTGAACGGACATGCATTCCCAACAGGTATCTAACCACCAGGAACGCACAGTACAAAAACTGTACAAATAACAAAAGACTTGAGACGGTGAGATGTGCTGTAACCAATAACTGATTTGAGAAGGCAGGTCAGAAAGCCTGTGTTCTGATAAAGCCTCTCTTGACATATCATAGTTGATTAACAGAGAAGAGCAACCTGCCTTGCTTGTCACTTTTACTGCTACTTGATTGCATGTCATGTCATGTCATGCCTTCACGAGGCCTGCCTTCAAGAGGCATATCTCTCAAAATATGCCTCTTGAAGCATGTTTCCTTCCCTTGCAAATCAGACTGGGGGATTGTACTGATTACATTTTCTCCCAGAAAATAACATTTTAATGTCTCTCTCTTTCTCACTATCTGCATCAGAGGGAAGAGTTGATCTCATTCATTTTCATGAAATAGGGCTTCTACACGCAAGTGATGGTTATTATCAATGAGAACTTGCTCTCTACTAACATACCTGGCTAAAAAGGTTGGTGATATTAGGGTGGACATTAGTGGTGCATTGGGGAGGAGGCTCAACTTGGGCCTCCTTCATGATATAAATGGTAAATGGTGCATTTATATAGCGCTTCTATCCGAAGCGCTTTACATTGATTGTGCCATTAACCCATTCACACACACATTCATACACCGATGGCGGAGGAAACCATGCAAGGCACCAACCTGCTCATCGGGAGCAATTAGGGCTTCAGTGTCTTGCTCAAGGACACTTTGACACTAACTCTAGGGGAGCGCCCCAGCCCGGAATCCTTGCGGTTTTCCAGTTCACTCTACCCGGCCACTCTACCCCTGAGCCACTGCCCCCCAATTATTTCCCATAAAGTGTTTGGGTTGAAAAGGTATTTATGGTAGTTTACTGTTTTACACTAAGCAGTATTTAGCTGGAGTTACATGAACACTTTTTTCTATTCCAATTAAAGATTTAGGGTCAGCCTTTAATCGGAACAGTTGTCTGAGTGTAACAGCGGTGACGATTATGAATACATTGCATTCATTCTTTCTTTTGCATGCGATTGAACAACCTCCCTAAAGATGTATCTATCATCTGTTCAGCGTGGTATTTGTTGTTATTGTGCCCTTAATCAAGCAGCAGCATGATAACAATGGATGCTTCGTTCTACTGGGATGAATGAAGAGGAGAAGGCGAGCACTATAATCTCTTTTTAGTGATGGTACTGTGTTAGTGCGGTACTGAGGTCTGCCTCTGCCTCATTCCAAGACCAGAAATCGGTGGTTGAAGGTCTGAAGCAAAGATTGGTGAGATAGAGTTCTGCTTTTGGTCCCGGTCTTGAATGGAAGCGAAACATTCGGATGACTTGCCAATTATTTGTGAAGGACAGTTGGAGGGATTTATGGCTCCAGATGAAGTCACATCAGAGAAACCCATGTTATGCATGCAATTGTTTTGTACAGATTTGGTAGCTGTGCTGAATACCGCTTTGTCTCCAATCAATTCGGCATACACAAAATTACAGTAAGAGAGTTCACAAGTTTTATAAGGGCATGTAAAAGGGGCCAGTCAAAGATCTGATCCAGATGCCAGAGGAAAAGGAAGCATCAGAAATCACCAGTAGTTTCACCGCAGTGCATTTTAGCCCACAACATAAGACATGAATCCCCCACACATTCCCCATTAAAAATAATAATTATTGGCAAAATAAATGGAATGCCTAGCATGCACAGACAGTTTCTCTTTTGATCGGTTTGTGAAAATGTTTAAACTATCCATCTGCAGCCGATTATAATTTAAATCGGTTTGGGTCTGTTTATTCTGATTGAGGTGTTTACTGTATATGGAGCATTATTATTCTGTTTGGGCTTTTGAACAGATTAGTATTACTGTTAGTGTCCATGTAAATGTGGCTATTGTGAGGCGTGTTCTCTCATCTGGTTGTGCCAGTCTCATTGACCACTTCAGATGCAAGGACACTTCAGGAGTGTAATTTGGTGCTCATACATGCACACACAGACATGAAACATTTGCATGTATCCCTTTGTAACTCAAGTTCTCACACTGTGTTGCCACAGCAACAGGCATGTTTCAATAATTTGCCATTGAAAGGGGTCTGTGGGAGGAGGAGTGGGAAGGAGAATCAAATCCCTGACTACATGCTCCGATGGCAGCTGATAACAGCTGGTGCCAGCCTCATATGAGCCGAGGACACCCAGGTGGCTTATTAGACGCGAGCATGATGCATTAAATGCCAATGGCTACATTGTAAGTTACATGAAGTGGGACATTATTTATTTGATTTATCATGTCTCCAGTTGGACGACAGGAGACAAACTGAGAAATGTGGAGTTAATTATGATTTTGTTGAATTGAAATAAAAGGATATAGATGCTGTATGATAAGCCTACATTCTTTCTTCAGAAGGTTGCAGGTTCCATCCCTGTATGACTCATGCTGAAATGGTCTAGAGTGAGACACTAGAGAATTTCTACTTGGGGCAGGGCATTTGTCTATTTTCATAACAGATTTAGGCCCTATGCATGCACATCACAGCATAAAAGACAATGGTGTGGTATGTTTGGGGCGTGGCGGATGTCTTTCGGTACCTTGTATTAGGCCCAGTGTTTGTGTTGCAGGTGGATAATAATCTTTGAATCTCTAAATAATCTTTTTTTATTTCCTTTAAGAAAAGTGCAGCATGCTGCAAGTTTCCCCGTTAGTGCTGGTTTGCGCCAGGCAGAAGATGGTGTACCTGTCACCATCATGGCATGTTACT
Source organism: Gymnoscopelus microlampas (assembly GCF_963454915.1). Lineage (NCBI taxonomy): Eukaryota > Metazoa > Chordata > Actinopteri > Myctophiformes > Myctophidae > Gymnoscopelus > Gymnoscopelus microlampas. The sequence continues at coordinate 20,730,244 of NC_139953.1, forward strand.
TGACCATCAAATTATCTTACAAATAATTGTGATTAACCAGTTAATTGTGTTTTTGGCATAAAAAAATTGAACATATAAATATAAATGACATTTGTTTGCCTTTTAGGCTTTGTAACCAAACAGGCCATGCATTTAGGCCATTCATTTAATAATTTTATACTTCAAAAAATCTTCGGAAATAGTGAAACTATAAGCTCACAAGCTTATACTGTAGATCAGCTATTTTCACTATTTTTCAACAGATGAATTTTGTACACATGAATGAAAACAATTTGGACGATTATGCAAAATAATTGCAATTATCTAAAATAATTGCGATTTGGTCGATGATGTTATAATTGTGACAGTCATAAGTTGTATTGTTCCCAGAATGGACCATTACCAGGGCCTGTTGTCATGCGGTGCAATATTATCTAAATGTGTCACAGCTTCCCACGTCTGCTATTTACCGCAATACCAGCTCTCTATTTCATGGAATCATTGTACATGTTACCAACACCCAGTGGCCCAAATTCTTTCCTATGACAGTAGAATAATCCTGGTAATAAAAACCGATAGCAGGCCATGATTATCATGAGCCCTATCTATACAGCAGTGGGAAATTACACCCTCTTGAAAACATGTTAAAGTGTGAGAGAAGAATCCTCCCAGTGACGCAGGGCGGGAGCCATAAAAACCAGCAGAGCCGGAGTTCCAAAATCTTATTGTCAAGCTGTGTGTTGCCATAGTGACACAATTTCACGCAGCACGGATTGATTAAGACAAAAAACAATTCTGTGTGTCTTCATGGCCTGTGACCCCGATGCGAAGAAGTCAGGTGGAAGGACTCACGTTTTGTTATTGCCATCACGCAAGTTGGTATCCAGGGCACCTGTGGATTGGGGGCAATTAAACAAGCCTTCACTTGATGACGTTTGAGGTCTTAGGTATCCCCTGCTGTTTCAAAACAATTAAGATAAGCTGCAATCTGTTGATCTGTACCAGTTACCGGTACCGATTACTATTCTCTCATCCTCTTCTGGTATGTGGCACTTCAAGGACTTTTTATTTAGATACTTTTAGGGTGGGAGCAAAATAGGTGATGGGACAAATAATGCACAAATGATAAAAATTCAATTCAGCCCACTGAGTAAATAAATTGCATCTTTGGCTGCGATTTGGTCTCAAGCACAATGAAAGTTTGATAAAGGAGGCCCTTGATCTTATCGATGTTCACAGCCACGGATTCCCTCCTCACTCGGCTCTTCTCTTCCTCGCCGATTTATAATACAATCCCCCCTCTGTCTGGTGTCTGTCTGCTTCGGTCCTTGAGCAGGGAGCCGGTCATGAATATTTGTTGGCAGACAGTGGGCTCACGTGTTGTGCACGTGTCGTGCACATACATTTCGGCACGCGTACGTCTCGTGCTGCAGGCTCTGAGGCTCTCCCGGAGAATGGATTGCCGCGGCACCAGCATAAACCAAATCTGATCAAATATTTAAACATCAGATCATTACTGTGTTCGCCTAGCAATTACACACACCCCTTCCATATTCCCCTATTTTTCCGTGTATGTGTTGTTGCATACGAGAGTGATATTGAGCGTGCGTGTGTGCGCTCATGCATGTGGTCTCATACAGATTTATATTGTATACCTGTATGTATACCCATATCTGTATCTATGTATACACCGCTGCAATATGTATATGTCTGTAGTCTGCAACTATCAATTATTTTCTTTGGAGCAGAACAAATCTAATTGATTGTTTTATAACTGACTAAATCGATTAGTCTGCCCTTTTTTTCGACTTGTGAAGCGTTGTGTGCTTGTAGATCAGTTATTTTCATGTATATATATATATATATATTACAGCAGCGTATATTTATTGAAAATGTGAAGGATTTTCTTTTTCAATGTTCCCCCAAAATCGATTATTTTATTAAAATATTTTTCATATTTGATTAAATCGATTAGTTTGATCTAACTATTGAAACCCTATATGTCTGTGTTTGGCTATAGACTCCTACAAAATATTTACATTTGTGGGTGTGTGCGGGTACACACACAGCTTCCTTCATCTGAGCCGTATCGCACGCTGAATCGCCGTCTCCCCCTCTCCCCCTCTGATGCAATCCATCCTGGATAAATTTCAATGAGAGTTGAAATGAAAGGCATCATATTGAACAGATTGCTACAGCCTGGTGCCTGAGCACAGTAATAGCTGGAGCAGTAACATGAGCAACTGCTTGCTTTCGGGCCGCATGCAGCCATGTGCTCTGTTACATAATACAGAGTCTCTGGGTGCCTGTATGTTTTCTGAGGACAGATGGAGAGTGGATACTGTACAACTCCCCTGCCACCAGCCAGCTTTCATGTTCTCTCCGAGAAGTTGGCATTTCTCGCCATTTCATTCTGTTTCCTCGTGGGTACGAATGGGAGACAGACTGCTGTAAGCTGTCTCCATCCCTGTCATAACCTCACGATTTATACTTGGCGTCCGGGCGATTCGTGTTCTTGCCTATAACTGCACTGATCTGTGTAAAACTTTGCATGCGCACTCCCTAAAGGCCAAGGAAAAACCTTTGCCCTGCATTTTTCACATCTGCCTTTTATCGCGCCTCCAGGAGACAAATTTGGGGAAAACATATATACATTTTTTTATTAATCCTACAAGTTTTTTTCAAACATCACGCAAATCGGTACACATTATCTCTTGTCACGTGATCAAGACGGATCCATTAGATTTTTCATATTCCATCCTGATTGGTGAATTCTGAATATTGCTGGCCCACAATAACCTGCCTGACCTGGCGGAGACCTATGCTCCGAGGAGCACTTTTTCTAGTCGTTGTATGTAATTGTATGTTTTTCTATGGACCATGAGTCTGCAATAAAGACATTGATTCATCCTCACATTTTGGGCATTGCTCTTGCAGGGACACGTGTAAATGTCCTCATTAGTCTTCGCACCGTCGGTTCTTGGTGGTAGTTGTTTGACTTATAGATGGAAAAAAGGAAATCACATTCATATTTAATGATAATTAAAAAAAAAGATCAAATGAAAGCGTGCACACCAACCTGAGTTCCTTCCACCAGGCATATTCAGCAGATCTTATGTTTATGTGTAAAGGCAACTTTTATATCGTTGCTGTTGGGCAGAAGCCTCTTATCTCCATATACTATTTTGTTTTTGTAAATGAATGTGCAACTTGATCATCCTACAGCGTCACACAAAAGTATCAAAAGTTGCAGATCCACAAGCTCGAAACGCGATTGTAGATCTGCTATTTTAGAATTTGAATCCTGCAAAGTAACAGTTTTGGACGATATTGACGATATTGGATGTGACATATAGTGCGTGGAACGTGGGCATTTCCTTTAAATTCATCATACTATAAATAATTACAAATAACTATCTAATCACTGTGAGGGTAATCTCTCAAGAACAGATTCTGCACTGCGTTGGAATGTCCTGAAGGTTCGTCATAACGTGTGCACACTGTGTGGGAGTGGGCGTGCCTTCAGATCAGGAAGCAGGCCGCGCTTTACCCAATCAAATGTAGTGGGCGGGATTCACGTGTCGGTCGCCCTTCCCTACTCGAAACTAGCCGAAACTAATTTAACAATAGCGTCCGCGGAGCAGACAAAACCACGGAAAGATATTCACATTTGAACTTACTCTTTGATCATAGAAACAAGTGGGCTTATAACCAAAACCATCCATGTTCTCTGGGAGAAGTGGTGTTAGTGTTCCGTGTAGAAATGTTATCTAGTCGGAATGAAAACGCAAGCTCACCACCGGAAGTGGAGCGGTGAAGGCAGACTTAAACCCTGTTTCCTTGCGCACATGTGCTGCGTCGGCATTGTCCCAGAGTCACACTGAGGAGGAACGAGAGGTCACTGTTTTTCCTTTTCAGTGTGTCTCTGGGTTCCGAGATTGCTGTGAGGGTAGTCATTTAGAGTCCCTCTTTAAAATTAAAACCTCTTTAACCCATTCAATCCGAAAACGCGTCTGTGTCATTTTAGATTTATTTGGCTATTCAAAAATAGCAGATATACTGCACAAGGTCATAGCGCGGCACCAAGTATTGTGCTATAAGCTTGTAGATCTGCTATTTTTTTTTAATCTTGAACATTTGTGCAAATCTTTGACCACATATATCTTTTTTGAAACATAATTATTTTTTATAAATGTTAAAAATATATATATTCAAAGATTTGCACAAATGTTCAAGATTTTTCAAAAATAGCACATCTTCAAGCTCAGAGCGCTATGAGCTTGTATATCTGCCATTTTTCAATAACCAAAGACATCTAAAATGACAGCGATGTGTTCCCCGGATTGAATGGGTTGAAATGCATTTGTGTTTATTTATTGCCTGTCTCTAGCCTGCAACAGTAATAAGACTTCTCTTGAAATGCATGGCCTTCAGCCCGCTTGCTGCCCTTGACCTCTAGCGCCTAACCTTTCCTCCGGTCAACATCCTCCAGGAGTTCCAGCAGCAGCAGATGAGGGAGCATTACGGACTGGACCTGGACGTGTTTCCTGCTGAGGAGGATCAGCTCATATACGAGAGGTAAAAAATGCATACCGTAGTACACAGTCAATTCTTCAGTGTTACTTTAACCGATTGAGACCTGAAGCCGATTCTACATGTCTCCTAAATCTCAACAGTATTCTCAAAAACCTATGTTTCTATATCAGTGGTGCTCAATCTTTTTCATGTCAAGGACCCCCAAAATTATATGTATTTGGCCGCGGACCCCCATCAAAATATTTTGTTACAGGGACCCCCAGAAACAAAGATTTGAGTTAAAAATGTTCGCTTTAAAAAAATATATATTTCAAAGATTTGCACACATTTTCACGATTTTTCAAAAATAGCAGATCTACAAGCTCATAGCGCGGCACTCGGTGCCGCGCTATGAGCTTGTATATCTGCTATTTTTGAATAGCCCAAAGTGTAAAATAATGCTGTTTAGCTCAAATCTAAAAATGACACAGTTCCACGTCTTAATGGGTTAACTCTGAGCATGTACAAATGTAACCAAATGCACCCATCTGTATGCTCTCAGAGTTAAATATGGAGAAATTAACACTGAGTAGTCTGCTGTGTATTGGAAAAGAAGCACTTGATTTAGATGATTTTTCAAGTGGTGTTTTACCATGCTATAAGGATGATTTTTATTTAGATTTTTTTTGTTCTCTTTGACTTATTATGTTAGATTTTTCTCCTTGCTCTGCCTCATTTTTCTTCCTCGCACAGTGTTTTTATATATTTTATGTCCTTATGCAGTAGATGCCACAGCTTAAACAACACATGCACAGCAAGGCACAAATACACTCTGATGTGCCATATGAAAATAGCTTTTGTGTATTACATTTTATTCTGTGTTGCTGAGTTTGATCTGCTTTTTTGTTTACCGAGACTAAACGGCAAACATAAATGTAATTTTATAATTTATATGTTCCAATGTCCAATTCCAAAAACACAATTAAATCGTTAAGCTATTGTTTGACCATTAATCGTGAACTAATGACTGCCCTAAATTAATCTAGTCAAAGCTCCAGTGCTGGTAGTCCATTCCCCCCCCCATACCTACTGTAGCTACCTAATGCCTCCATCGGTGTTTGCCCTTCAGCTGTTCATACATTGCTGTTTTCTTGTGTCACGTTGAAAGCTTTTAAATCAGGTCCAGGCTGTTGTGTCTTTGTATACACGTCACCTTTGTGGGGGTGTTGACTGAGTCATTGACTGGTCAAACCACAACAGATTGAAGTCCATGGAAACTATTCATTTCTGTCCCGTTCTCTGGCTGACCTTCACCACTGAACTGGTCTTAAAGCAGAAGCCTGCAGTGAATTTGTTGCGTTCGGTCCCCAGGACAGGGTGTCAAGGAACAACTGTGATTACTGGAAAAAGGGACATTAAGATTCCCCATCTCACTGCCTGCATTGTACATTGTAATGACCTCGCCTCTCTCTACAGTACATTTACCCAGAGTTTCCTCTCCTTTCTGTCTCTGCCGCTTTGTCCTCCTCCTGTTTCTTTGCGCAAAAGACCATTCATGAGCTAAATAACTCTGTCTGAACAGGGCAATCTGTTCTCTGGATGTGAACTCCATGTTCATGTTCAAGGTGTGATGGAGCTTTCACAAGTTTCTCTCCCACAGTTCAGCTCAATATCATAGTCGAACCACCGATGTTGTAGCACATACAACTACGGTCCGGGCGCTTAGGCTCCAATGTAGCCTGACAGTGCATCGCGGGTTCGAGTCCCGTATCCGACGATCTTTACTGCATGTCTCTCCCCACCTCTCTCTCCCCGTTTCCTGTCCATCTCCACTTAAAAACTATCAATAAAGGCAGAAATAAATATTAAAAACTAAATAAAAACTTTCCGTGGTGCACAGGGATTTCCCGCTCAAGAGCAGCTCCAGACCTGCAGTATGCAACATGTGTTCTCTGGTGGTCCTTTTAGTGGTCATGCTTAACTTGTGACTACTCCAAAGTATCTCAGTCAGTTGAATTCTCAATAGATTAGAGTCAAGAGAAATCGGGCCATAAAGTAAACGTTAAAAGAAGAAAGTGAGATATTGTTGGGTTAATGCCACCCCTCACTTGGTCTATTTGAACATACATGGTTCCTGGTAATACTAATTAGATTTCTAATATGGGAATGAGATGGTGGCTTTATGCAGCTCTGGGGAGCCAACAGCGCAATTAACATCAGGGTAGAAAAAAATAAAGTAAATCCTAATGCACTGAACAGCAGTGTTCCAAGTGCTCTCACAGGGTGCATGCAGGGACAAAAGCGGATATTTAGAGGCATGAAATCGGAATATAAATTCACTCATTATTAAGGGTGTAGACTTCGGTGCAGCGGTTTTATTTTTAAAATGTATTACATTTGTTTTTGTGCTCAGTTGTTTGGAAGGAGTCCAAACATGATTAGTTGTATTCGGAGCTCCACTAATGATCGCATGAATATTAAAAGATGCTGGCTAGAGCCAGAGGGGGGATTAGTAACCGTTTCTTCTTATCTCGTCTTTTATGAGAGGACAAATGACCCACAGGGAAATAAGCGAGGGTTTTCTATAAGGTACTCTTAATGTAAAACAGCCTTGTGTGGCTTTCACTGCTGTAAGATTGTGGTCTTCACTTTGACAGACACACACATTGTAGTAAACTCCACACTGTTAGTTTAACCGAAGAGTGTAAATATTAACCATTTTTGCACTCTCAGAGTTAAACCAACACTTAAGATCTTACTATGAATGTACTCTATATTGACACACGCTCTTGCATATACATCGGTTTGAGTTGCTTTCTTTAAACCTTGCCTAATGAATATATAAGATGAACCCATGCCCCTTCACCACTGATATGCAACTCGTTGACATGTATGCAATTGTCATAATCCCTAGTATTATCATCCGTAGCTGTGTTTATATTATCATAAGTGTGCTTGTCGTTTGAAGCCGCTGAATTATACACATAAGTAACGTCATATACTATAATGAGAAAATGTGCACAGTGCCAAGGAAGCAGGTAGTCATACATAATCTATATTCTCCTTGAGCCTTGAATTCTAATGCTTCACGTGTTACTTGGAGAGGTAAGCGTGACTGTCACAGAGGTGATTTATATACAGAGCTTTGGAGGAATGAAGCAATCCCACAGGCTGTCTATACTTGCAATGAATACACCATGGAGAAGACTTTGTCAAAACGCTGTTTTTTTGCCAAGTGTGCGACTGCTTTATCTCTTAAACTAAGGCTGAGCGATATTGCTTCAAATCAATATCACAATTTTTTAAATGTTTCCCTCGATTACGATCAATTAACGTTTTACTTTTTAATAGTGAAAGTAGCCGATCTACAAGCTCACAGTGCTGCACGTTCTGAATTTGTAGTTTGGCTATTTTCACTGTTTTCGTACTCCACCATTGTACACAGACGCATAATACAGAGTTTAGTGGTTAATCATACTAATCAATTTAGTAGATTATTTAAAAACAAAATCTATTGGCGCTTTTTTGTGTTGATTCGTTGATATATTTGAAAAAAAATCTCAATTATTCAATTAACCTAGAGATTTAGTCGGTTATTTGTTCTAAATTTCAGTTTCAATACAGATAAATTTCAGTTTCAATATTCAGATATTATTTTCAGTTAATTGTTCAGCCCTATCTTAAACCCTATACTTGCAATTGAAACATTTATTTTACAAATTAAAAACACCATGCAGTCTTTTCCCAATTTAACAGAAATATTAGTTTCTCTCACTGAATGAGTTGTGAGTTGTTTTAATCTTTTTTAATTGTCTGTCTGTCTGATCGCCTGCAGATTTGCTCACCTGGGTCAAAGCCAGCACAAGGTGGAGAGAAGTGAACCCACACCCCTGGCCAGTATCATCAGCCTGTGAGTAGTACAGTATACACACACCTAATGTACACCCCCACCCCCTCGCACTCACGTGTAACCCACGATGAGGCCGTGGCAATGTTGGCTTATTTTTGTAATTCAACCCTTTCAAAACATACAACCCTATAGTAGCATCGGTGTTTGCAGGGACGTGGAGGGAGACTGGCTTTAATAAGTGATCCACAGGGAGGCTTCTGGCTATGCTCAAAGTACTACACAGTAAAATCTTCTGTATTAATGCAACCATTGTTAACTCTGAATTCGCACTAATCTAATGTAACCAAATGGACACTCATGGGTCCATTTGGTTACAGTGAAAGAATTATCTGCACTCTCTGGAGAGGTTTCTGGATTATTTTAATGGAGATTAGCACAGCAGCAGCAGTCTACCTCGAGAAACGGACGAGTTTCGGCTCGTATGCCTTCCTCAGCATTTCAAACTAAAGTACATCACGCGGAAGTGACATATAGCTAAACAATAGATAGTATACAGCTGTGACTCATGTGTGTATGTGTTTTTTGTCAGCAGATAGATCTGAAATGCATACGCTGCGACACGTGGAGCGGCAATGTGCAGCCGTACAGACTCGGGGGCAATCACTCCGTCACACATACAACACCATCTGCTTCTCTCTCTCTCTCTCTCTCTTTTTCTTTTTTTTCTTGAACATTCGCTCACTCTCTGTTCTCTCTCACACACACTCAAACATCCATTGATCTCTCTCTCCCTCGTGCGCGTGCGTGCGTGCGCTCCCTCTCTCTCTCTCTCTCTCTTTCTCTCTCCCTCGCTCTCTGACATTTATTGTTACTGTCGGAGTTCAATCAAAAGGGCTCCTGTGATTTTCTCTGGTCTATGTCAAAGGGGGGTCAGAGGGAGAGAGCGAGAGACATTGGTGAAGATAGAGAGGTGATGCAATGGTTCTGCCATTGCAGTGCATGCAAACTACATGCACACTTAATGGTGCTAGACTGTAATGCCACATGGTCTTTTCAGGAATTGTTAGAATGAATGAATTATTTTATTTAAGTGTCATGCCACCTCGTGGCCCATCCCTCATGGGATTATATGACACCTTTTCAGACAGTCAAAAATATTACTTTTCTTTTTGTATGTACACTGGTTACTGGTATTGCTGATCATATACAACAGATACCGACCAAACAAAACAAAACATAACATAAAGTACATATCCCCTACTGGCTGTACAACGCTTTTTTCCTCAAGTCCCAAGCTTTCTCCAAGTAGTTTGCCAGTTTAAATACATATTTTTCAAATATACAGTTAATAAGTTGTAAGTCATTGTTATCCAACATATCAGCATAGTTAATATTCTTAAACAACTCTTTTCGAACCCTACAATAAAAAGGACAATACAAAACGAAATGATACTCATTTTCTATTTCATTTAGAAAATGAATCGCACATTTGGCAGATTTGATCTTCTTCATCCAACCCAACATAGCGACTTCAATATAAAGTGGCAGTATACCTCCTCTAATCTGAGCACAGAGTGATCTTCTTTTCTTTGGTTGAATAAAACAGTTTTCGGTGTAATAATCACGTTTAATTAAACACAATTTTGGTTTACTCCAGATCTCTGCCCAAATGTGTTTGATTTAATCAAAAATAATCTCCTTTAGTGTTACAATATTAGCTTTTTGTAATCTGAGGAACACATCTCCAACTCCATATTCACAGAACATATCGCGTATGTCCTCTATCCAAGGTCCATTCTGTTGTTTGTCCCAGTTAAATACTTTCTTGTGTCTTTGTCCATCTATTATCATTCATGTCGACTAATCTGTTCTGTTCCACAACCTGGTGGTGCAGACCTTCCATCGGACCTCACAGGGTTCCCATCCCATATCTCCTGAGACTGCTGCCATTGGTGCATATTTATGTACACCCAGGAAATATGGAAGGGCTCCGTTATGTACAGCTACACTCTTAGGGAATCTCCCATGACCCCATACCCCTGCACCATAATAAAGAACTGGGCAAACACAAGCCTGATTAAAGTGTTGTATACAGTAGGTACAGAAACCAACATCTTTAAGTGCTGTAATTCCCTCTAGGTAATGATCAGACAGCAACACGTTCTTTAATGCTACAGGTAGGATTTATTAATCCGGACCGTGAGAACTGTGAATGATAAGCATAAACAAAATACAGGAAATCACAGATCAAACAATAAACAATACTTGTCATAGTTTCTTTCATGTGCTTAAGTTCCAAATACTGTCAAAAACAAATAAACTACATACAAAACATTACCCTTAGCAAAACCAAATAAGACAAATTACAACATCAACAACAATAAACAGTAAACATTTAGTTAGCTCTTTAGCTTGGGTGAGTTAACATGGGTGAGTTAACATTACTTCACATAACATAACAACACAACACTAAAAACAAAGTAATTCCTTTTGGCATAAAACAACACACAAAAACAACAAACTGTACCTTATTGGCTGCATTACACATACATGAGGAAATTAAATAACTATGGCTCTTCTTCATCACAATGTCAACAGAAAACTGCGGAGAAATGGCATGTGTGTTACACCTTAAAACGCCCCCGTCTTTTTACCCCGTGTTTCGCGATAAAACGTCCCCGGAAACGGTGGATTAGGACAATTAGTTCCGCCTCATTCAAATTAGCAGCACTGAACACAGAGGCAGTTACACTCCCACCAAAACATATCAAAAATGTATATGATTTTTCACAACTACTTAAGACAACAATATACTGCATAGAAAAGGTTATCAAAAAACAAAACTTCGGTCCTTGGTCTCCCCAGGGAAGATCACCTTAGACTGCACCTGGAGGAAGACAGTTAGAGAAAAAGAGAGAGAGAAAGAGACTTCAGCTTGCTTCCACCAGCGTCACTGTCTTATGGATGGGCCTCTCCAGGTGGACAGCTTTGGAGATGCGCTTTCCTTTCTCATCAAGGGTTGAGTCACTGATGAGCAACTTGAGTCTTCGTACTCTTCCATCCTTTCCTGGGTACACTTCGATAACCTTAGCCATCCTCCACTGGTTACGTGGTGTGGCATCATCTTGTAGGAGTACAACATCATCGACCTTTGCGTTCCTACGATCTTTGGTCCACTTCTGTCTCTGCTGGAGATTCAGGAGGTACTCCTTCTTCCATCTTGTCCAGAAGTGGTTGGATAAGAGTTGAACTCGACGCCATCTTTTGCGGAGGTATAGATCTTCCTTGACAAACTTTCCAGGAGGTGGAGCGAGGATCGTGGACTTCATGGTCAGGATGTGGTTTGGTGTCAGGGGCGCTGGACTGGATGAGTCATTGAGACAATCAGTGGTCAGAGGTCTGCTGTTTACAACCGCCATGACTTCATACAGGAACGTTCGTAGAGAGGAGCAGTCAAGTTGCGTGGCTGACTGTTCTAGAATGGACGTCAAGACACTTCTGATGGTGCGGATTTGTCTTTCCCAGACACCACCCATATGACTTGAAGCTGGGGTGTTCATGATGAACTCACATCCCAGTTCCTTGAGCTGTTCCTGATCCATCTCTTTCAGTGCTTCAGCGAACTCTCGTCTTGCTCCGACGAAGTTTGTACCTTGATCACTTCTTATCTGGCGTACTTTTCCACGAATAGCGATAAATGAACGCAGAGCGTTAATGAAGGCATCCGTGGTCAAGTCGTCGAGCGTTTCAATGTGAACAGCTCTGGAACACATGCAGGTAAGTAACAATCCGTAACGCTTTAGCTCTTTCCTTCCTTCCTTTACGTAGAAGGGTCCAAAACAGTCCATCCCGCAGTAAGTGAATGGAGGAGCTGTTTCCATTCGATCCTCCGGGAGATCTGCCATTCTTTGCTGTTCAGTGCATCTTCTGAACTTCCTGCACATAGTGCACTTGTAGATATGGGATGATACTGCCTTGCTGCAGCCTAGTATCCATATGCCATTGGATCGGAGTGCATTCATGGTCATCCCTCGTCCCTGATGGTGCACTCTCTCATGATAGTGCTTGACGAGTAACATAGACACATGACTGCTTTTTGGAAGGACCGCTGGATGCTTCACCTGCGGGTGTAGGGTGGCATGAGTTAAGCGGCCTCCAACTCTGAGGACACCTTGGTCGTCCAGGAATGGACTTAACCGGTGCAACTTATTGGCTCTGCCCTTGACTGGTGTCTCCTTGTGACTCTCGAGTAATTGTATTTCTTGCGAGAAGGTTGCTTCTTGAACCATCTTGATTATGGTCAGCTCCGCTTCTCTCCTTTCCTCTAAACCGGTGGCTTCACAGGACTTTGGCTTGAGACCTTTAATTTCTTTCACATGGCGCTGGAGTCTGGCGATAGCTTTCACCATTCTGGACCAGTCTGAGAACTTGTGTAAGCGATCTAGCAGCGACCTGACTTCCTTCGCCTGGGTGTCGAGAACCTGGGCCTTCTTAAGTTCAGGGTCGTCACTTTCAATCTCTCCCACCTTGACTTCTCCACTTGGTAACTCCTTCTGCCAGAGAAAGTGTGGGCCTGTGAACCAGTTAGAGGATACCAGTTGCTCTGCTGTGAGACCTCTTGAGGCGTGGTCGGCTGGATTCTCTTCCGAAGCCACATACCTCCATTGTGTAGACTCTGTGCTTTGCTTGATGCGTTCCACACGATTTGCTACAAATACGTGAAATCTTCTGGCTTCATTATTAATGTACCCAAGGACAACTCTTGAATCAGTCCAGAAGAATTCTTGTAGGCATTCTACTTCCAGTTCTTTATTGAGCATGTCACTGGTGCGGACAGCTACCACGGCTGCTGACAGCTCAAGTCTTGGTATGGTTGTGACCTTAGTAGGGGCAACTCTTGACTTTCCCATTACTAAGGAACAGTGAACTTCACTTGACGTACTCACTGCTCTGAGGTACGAGCACTCTCCATAGCCTGTCATACTGGCATCGGAGAAATGGTGGAGTTCGTAGTGTTGGACCTTGAAGCTTGATGGAACGTAGCATCTTGGAATCTTCACACCAGCCAGATTTTGCAGGTCTTGGAGCCAACATTCCCACAGAGGTCGTAACTCATCAGGCAAAGCGTCATCCCAACTGAGCTTGTCACGACACATCTGCTGCAAGATCTGCTTTCCCACCAAGATGAAGGGTGCCACGAATCCCAGAGGATCATATACTGAAGCGACCGTGGACAAGACTCCTCTTCGGGTAAGTGGATTCTCTTTGACGATCACTCTGAACTGGAACTCATCGGAAGACACGCACCACTGCACACCGAGCACTCTCTCCATGTGCACTTCACCCAGTGCCATGTCTTTGTCTCGGGCAGCTTCTGCACATTCTTCTTTTGGGATTGTGGCTAGGACTTCCTTGCTGTTAGAGATGAACTTATGCAGCCGGAGTTTGCCTGCGCTGCAAAGCTCTCTTGCTTCTTTCACCAGCTGGATTGCTTGGTCTTCAGATGCTACACTTGACAGACCGTCATCAACGTAGAAGTTCCGTTGGATGAACCTTATGGTGTCTTCGCTAAAGTTTCCTCGTCCTTCGGCGGCGATGTGCTTCAGTCCATAGTTTGCACAGCCAGGTGACGAAGCTGCACCAAACAAGTGGACTTTCATACGATAGATGGAAGGTTCGCCTTCAAGATTCCCATTGTCCCACCAAAGGAATCGTAGGTAATCTTGGTCTTCTGCCTTGACATGGAACTGGTGGAACATGCGTTCTATGTCACACATGATTGCCACGGGACCTCTTCGGAAGCGATACAGAACTCCCACTAAGGTGTTTGTCAGCTCCGGACCCGTTAGGAGATGGTCATTCAAGGATGTGCCTTGGTACTTGGCGGAGCAATCGAAGACAACGCGTATCTTCCCAGGCTTTTGTGGATGATACACCCCATGATGTGGGATATACCAAGCTGGAAATTTGTAGATGTCTTCCTCTGGGACCCTTTCTGCATCTCCACGGCTTATGGTCTCATCCATGAAGGTCTTGTAGTCTTTGTAGTACTGATCATTTCTTCTCATCTTCCTTTCTAGGCACTTGAGACGATGGATAGCACAGATCTTGTTATCAGGTAAGTTAGGCCTTTCTTTCTTGAATGGCAGCGGCATTTCGTAATGACCGTCGCTCTTTAACTTGATGCCCATTTCCATCTTCGACAGGAACCTTAGATCCTCTTGAGAGATGGGGCTGGCTTCTGACGCTCTTTCGACGAAGTCAGACTCCAGCATCTTGATAACATCTGCAGGTAACACAACTTCTTTGATCTGCGTTCTACAGACATAGTGCACCTCACTTGTGAGGTCTGAAGAGGACGGTAGACCTGGCATCACTTGCTTCACAATGACGTGGTTACTGATTCCAATTGCATCTCCATAGTTGAGACATGGGTTACCATATCCCACCACACTCCAGCCCAAGTCTGTTCTCTGAGCAAACGGCTGATGTTCCTCACCAGGCACCACTTGTCTTGGAACGAGGGCTTGAGCACAGTTGTAGCCAATTAACAGGCCGACATCACAGCTTTGCTGAGGAGCGATCTCATCTGCAATGTGTTCAAGATGAGGCCATGCCTTCGCTGTCTCTGGTGTGGGAATATGGTCTCTGTTTGCAGGTATAAACTCTCTTGAGTAAGTCACTGGCAGAGTGATTATCTTGTCTGAACAGAATCCTCTTACTTGTAGACCAGTCAGTTTCCGACAGGACACGACTGTGTTTCTTGAAGCCAGTGTCGAGAGCTTTAGCTGAACTGGTTCACTCTTTGTATTGAGAGCCTTTGCCGTCTCTTCGAGGATAAAGGTTGTGTCACTTTGTGTATCGAGGAGTGCATAAACCAGAACTTTACGATTTGGCTCACTTGTAGATGACACCCACACTGGAATTATCGTGGACGTATGAGTGTCCCCAGCATTCTGGACGATTCTATTGGACGTTGCCTCAGGTGCTGGTCTCTCAGCCTGCTCTTGTGGCTGATTATTCTTTCTTTCCTTGGACTTATCACTGTTCCTTGCTCCATTAGGCCTTGTTGACATCCTTTCTTCCTTGGAACGATCGTCGTGGAGGCAAGTTGGATGTCTTTTCTCACAGGTGTCGCAGGTGTTTCTATCTCCACAGTCCTTGGAGCGATGGCCAGACTTCAGACAGCCGAAACACAACTTCTTCTCTTGAACAAACTTGATTCGTTCTAAGATTGTCTTTTGCATAAACTTGCGACACTTTTGTAGACTGTGTCCTGCCTTCTCACAGAAGACACAGCTTGTGACGACGGCTTTCTCATCTGAGCTGGTTGCTAAGACCTTTGCTCCAGGACCTCTGCTCTTTGAACCCCTGTCCGGAATGCTTTCACTTGGCTTCAGAGCATGGAGAGATGTTATTGGGCTGCAAGCAATTTTGGCTTCACGTGTGAGGAACTTGACAAACTGACTGAAGCTCGGGAACATGTGAGTTTCTTCTTCTGCTTCTATGACTTTCCTATTCCACCTTGAAGTCAACCAGTCTGGAAGTTTAGAGAGTATTTTCTGGTTCTCGTTGCAATCATTAAGTATTTCAAGACCTCTGATCTGAGACATGGCAGCCTCACAGCTGCGCAGGAAAGTTCCACACTGCCTTTGGGGCTGATCTTGGGCCAAGCCTCAATCTTATCTCTGAAGGCCTTGGCAATGAGGAATGGATTGCCATATCGCTCATCTAGGATGTGCCATGCTGCATAATAGGCTGACTCTGTGCCTAGTAAGAAGTAGCTCTCTATGGCCTTCTTGGCAGACCCACCCACATACTTGCGTAGATAATATATCTTCTCTTCGGCTGGTATGTTCTTTCTGTCAACAAGCGTCTGAAAGGACACTTTCCAGTCGTTGAATCTGAGGGGGTCGCCATTGAACACTGTAGGTTCAGGTAGAGGAATGCGACTTGCACTGATAGATTCTGCAAACAATCTGACAAGAGCTGCGTTGCCGTCTTCAGCTCCGTCTTCTTGCCTTGTCTGTGATACAGCTTGTGGTGGAGAACGGTGCTGTTCTTGCATTGGGCGTGTTACAGTTTGTGGTAGAGAATGATGCTGCAACGGGCTAGTTTGAGGTTTGACTTCCTCTTCCTTCTTCACAGAGACACGTTGATGGAGAAGCTCATTTATTTCTTCATCTGAGCAGTCACCGCGGTTAGATGCTTGACCTGAACATTCGCTCTGCTCATATACTTGCTGTCGTGCCTTGGCAGCCTTTAGCTTCTTAACAGTTTCCAATCGATGTAACTCTCTGCGTTTGGCTTCTAGCACTCTTTGTCTTTCTGCACCTTCAGCCTCTTGTTTGGCTTTTAACTGGGCAGCTTCAGCTTCCTGTCTTGCTTTAAACTGTGCAGCTTCAGCTTCAAGTCTCTGAAGTTCTTCAATATGATGCTCTTGTTCTAGCAGGACTTCTAAGGTGGCTTGGTTAGCAGCAACCTCAGCAGCTGCACTTTTCCTGCTTACAGAGGAGCGTTTAGTGTGATGAGAGCTGATGCCTGTCTTGGTTGAGGCTACAGACGCTATCTCTTCGATGAATTGTTCAAGATCTGCACGAGTAAGGTCAAGTCTTTGACCTTTAGCCCTCCTTGTGTCTAGAAGGTCCATTGCATTCTTTACAATTTTCTTTGTTACTGTTTCACAGGTGTCGACTCTGCGACGTGTGTTATGGTCAGGAACATCAATGCGTTTCCAATCATCATAAACTTCATTTAGACTCCTAGAGGCACTGCACATTTTAGTGACGTGTCCATCCAGCAGGTCATCTGAGCACTGTCCACTCAGCGCTTGGTTGGCTTCTTTAGTGACATCCTTCCACTTCTCATAACACACACTGAAACGATGTGCAACTTTTCTTACTTGCTCATCATGCAGTTCTTGACCCTTTTCCGTCAACTTGCGGATTCTTTGGCCTAATTGTGGCTCTTCTGAGGAAGCGGGGTTGTCACCTATTGGGCCTTCAGTCGCTGGTGGCTGCACGGTTGTGCTGTGCTGCAGCAGCTCTTTATTTGCACACTCCTTGTCAAGTGCTTCTGCCTGCATGTCTGTGTGATGTACATCCACAGTAACTACACGCTGGCTGCCACTCTTAGACATCTTACTTGATTTGATGTTGTTGATCACTGCTCTCTTGTGCTGTCTTCTGGAGCAGTAAGTTCTCACTGTAATTCCCTCTAGGTAATGATCAGACAGCAACACGTTCTTTAATGCTACAGGTAGGATTTATTAATCCGGACCGTGAGAACTGTGAATGATAAGCATAAACAAAATACAGGAAATCACAGATCAAACAATAAACAATACTTGTCATAGTTTCTTTCATGTGCTTAAGTTCCAAATACTGTCAAAAACAAATAAACTACATACAAAACATTACCCTTAGCAAAACCAAATAAGACAAATTACAACATCAACAACAATAAACAGTAAACATTTAGTTAGCTCTTTAGCTTGGGTGAGTTAACATGGGTGAGTTAACATTACTTCACATAACATAACAACACAACACTAAAAACAAAGTAATTCCTTTTGGCATAAAACAACACACAAAAACAACAAACTGTACCTTATTGGCTGCATTACACATACATGAGGAAATTAAATAACTATGGCTCTTCTTCATTACAATGTCAACAGAAAACTGCGGAGAAATGGCATGTGTGTTACACCTTAAAACGCCCCCGTCTTTTTACCCCGTGTTTCGCGATAAAACGTCCCCGGAAACGGTGGATTAGGACAATTAGTTCCGCCTCATTCAAATTAGCAGCACTGAACACAGAGGCAGTTACAAGTGCCTTGATTTGACCAATGACTCCTCCTAGTGTTCTGCCTGCAGACTCAGAGAGGACTATGGAGCCATGAACAAAATTCATTAGATATCGTTGTTGTCGGGCAGAAACCTCTTATCTCCATATCATTATTTTTTGTTTTCTCATCTGCAAGCGAAACGCGAAGCGACACGCTTTGAACTTGTAGATCTGCTACTTTTGCTATTTTTGAATGTGAATCCTGAAAAGTAACAGTTTTGGATGAGGTTTCCACCCGACAGACGATATGCAAGTTCAGTATTTGAAAACTGCAGAATCAGGAGTCTACTTGTTGGGAGGGAGAAGTATTTTGTTGTTTTGTGTTTACTGTGTCTGTGTGTGTGTATGTGATTCTGCATTTGTCTGTGCCCTTGAGAGTATTTGATTTGGAATGGCGTAGTGTACAGTATATTGTTTGTACTGTGCTGTATGTATATTAAGTGTGTATCAGGGGACGTGTGCATACTTTTTTGATCATGCATACAGTAGGTTTGTGTGTGTGTGTGTGTGTGTGTGTGTGTGTGTGTGTGTGTGTGTGTGTGTGTGTGTGTGTGTGTGTGTGTGTGTGTGTGTGTGTGTGTGTGTGTGTGTGTGCGCGCGCGCGCGCACATGTGGGAGAGTGAATGACTTGTGTGTGTCTGTGTTGGAGAATGTACATGTTTTTGTACTGGATGTACATTGTGCTCTTAGACTTTGCTGCTAAGTGGAGCGCCTTACACAAATGTTATTGTGTATGTTATTGAATGTCCTGATGCAGGAAAGCACTGACTGTACTCTGGAGCCTGACGAAGCTCAAGAGGAGAGAGAGAGAGATGGGGGGGGGGGGGGGGGCACCGGATGGGGAAACAGAAGGTTATGTTTAGAGGCAGGGGGAAAGCAGGTGAAGTCCATGGAAAGTGGAGATGATCAGGTATAGAGGAAAAGGGGGGGAGTGTGGGAGAAAAAGATTGCTGGAGGAGTCAGAGGTGTAGTTTTCACAAATACTCTGCAAACCCAGTGTCCGAATGCAACACATTGAATATGATTGGGGATGTTCACTTATGAATCACAATTCTATTTAATTCTTTTGGGATTTTGTATCACCATGACATCAGAATCAATGCTTAGTCTAAATATTGAGGCGTTTCTTATTAGTTAGGACCAAAAGCTTGCTATAAAAAAAAATAATCATCTTTTTGCACAGCTTTGACTTTGTGGAGGCTGCCTTTTATGTTCATTTGGTTTCCTTTTAGCTCCAGCACCTCACCCAAGTTTGCTGGTAGATGAGCTGTGTTTATTTTTTTCCCCACTATTCTGACACTTTCAGACTTTGAGATACTGTAGTGTTGTAAAACAGAGGAATATTCCTTTAACCAGTGCAACATTCATTTTTAATCATGAAATAGTAAACTAAAAAGATTTTTGTGTCTAAATGGTTTGTTTGCGTTTGCCGATATGCTCAGAGTATTTGCAAATAGCATTTGACTCTGTACCACAGTTCAGTGTGAGAGGCAGTAGAAGTTTGAGCTACTTTTACTTTACTTGAGTATGTCCATTTTTTCAATACAAATGCCGTACTTTTTACTCGACTACAATTGTTTGACATCTTTAGTTACTAGTTACTTTGTAGATTTAGATTTAAAACATTTAACCCATTAAGACTGCATCTGTGTCACTTTAGATTTCTTTGGCTATTCAAAAATAGCAGATCTACAAGCTCATAGCGCGGCACTCGGTGCCGCGCTATGTGCTTGTCTATCTGCTATTTTAGAAAAAATATAGATTTTTTTTTTTTTTCTTTTTTTTAACTGTTAGAATTTAGAATTTTTAAGAATTGCCTCAGGTCTTAATGGGTTAATACAGGCCATTTTCTTGTAACAAGAGTATTTCTACATTGTGGTATTGCTACTTTTACTCAAGTAATAAATGGGCGCACTTGTTCCAACACTGTTGAGAGGTCGGTCTTAAGCACTACATGTTCCCTTCGTGAGCGACTCCCGCGGCTCCCAGGAAAACCTCCTCTCACAAAGCTCTCTCTCGGGGACTGCTGTCATGCATGGCTACAGGTGACCATGGTATAAATATGGATGCAGCCAGGCCCCAATCTGTCCTTGACTGTCAGCTCATCATGAAGATGCTACAACTGACTGTGTGGGTGTATGGGTGGGTGTGTGCAGTGGTGGAAAGTAACTAAGTACATTTACTTAAGTACTGTACTTGAGTACAATTTTGAGGTAATTGTACTTTACTTGAGTATTTCCAATTTCCAGTACTTTTACTTCTACTCCACTACATCTCAGAGGCAAAGTCAATTTTGAATTCCGGACTTTTACTTGTAGCGGAGTACTTCTACATTGCAGTAGTGAGTACTTTTTCCACCACTGTGTGTGTGTGGGTGTGGGTGGGTGGGTGGGTGGGTGGGTGTGTGTGTTCGCCACAGTGACCATGTGCGCACATTCACATGTGGATGAGCACATCATGCGTGGGTTTAGTTGGTGGCGGGCGGGGCTCAGACAACATTGAATGAAAACTGAGGTTTTCATCTCCTTCAATCTTTCTAGATTTCTATATTGTTCTGACTATGTTGAACTTGCCCCCGACTAATATCTATCTATATTGCAATTGGCTAATGGGAGGGCGGGCCGGCGGGCAGACCACTGCCACGTCACTCTGACTCAGACATAAGCATAAACTAACCCAATACGTCCGTATATAGGCAGGACCACGACCACGTCACTCTGACAAAACCACACTGGATGTTCAGAACCGCCGAACGGACCGAAATGTCGATATACAGTATGGGCATATATGGATCTCCAGTTGTCCAGAACCGCCGATCCAACCGATATGCCCATATATGGGCATTCCAGTACCATATGCAGCTACGCCCAAATATAGAGTGTGTTGTCTAACCTCAATGTGTCATTATGGCATCGGCCACAAAAAAATCAGTCGACTCCATATGGGCAAAAAAGGGGGCATGCCCATATATGGGCATATACTGATGACATCAGCGATCTCCATACATGGGCATAAAAGGGACAAGGACTGACCGATACAAAGATCCGGTTGTCCAGACTGAGCCACAGATCCGCTATGCCCATATATGGTCATGTGCAATTGTGCATACTGTATGGGACCGACCGACAAGGACTCGGGGACCCGCCGTCGAGTAATTCGGATATCCAGTTGCCCATATATTCGTAAGTAAGTGTGAGGGCCATGTTGCGGCCTGAACTATTACAAAAAAGAAAAAATCAAACTAACATTAAAACTAATAAAAACTAAACTAGACAAAAGCCTTTTCGAAAAATGTATAAATAAACTAAACTAGCAAACTCATTTTAGAAACTAATCAAAACTAAACTTAAATTGATGACCAAAAGTCAAAACAAAATACAATGAAAAAAAACGAATGAAAAATGCTAAACTATAACCTGCCAGCCAGCCATCCATCCATGTGTCTTCCTCATGGCAGGGCCACGGGTACAGCAGGTGTGCTGGTATTGCATAAGAGGTCTATTCTGGGCCAGCGTTACACCACCCAGAAGGTTTCTTCATCGCTACACAACGCTTACCTCATTTAGTCCTGTTTTTTAATTGAATTTCTTGTAACCTGTCACGCTCCATCCATCTTAACAGACAACAAAAACACCAGTTAGTGGGGTAGACGAGGTCTAGAGAGTGGCATCATTGTGTGTGTGTTCTTTGTGAACAGTATGTGTTAAGATGGCTGTGTGTATGTGCGTGTATCTTTGTTTGCCTGCAAATAAGTGTCTTTGTGTAAGCAAGTATGTGTACTTATGTGTGCTTGAGTTTGTGTGAGAGAATTTATGCGCATTTGTGTCTGTCAGTACAGTATATGTGTATATATGTTTTACTGTGTGTGTGTGTGTGTGTGTGTGTGTGTGTGTGTGTGTGGAAAAAGTCAGTATGTATGCCTGCGTTTGTATAGTGTGTGTTTATTATATACAGTATTGTGTGGTGGGGGGGTGTATGCAAGTCACTGTCTATAATGTGTATCCACCTGTTTCCTAGGCTTTTCACTGTGTTCCACTTCCTGTCTTTTGATCCAATGAAATCCAATGAAACCGGTCAGATGACTAATGATATCCAATGAAATCCGACAGGAAGTGGAAAACACACAGCCAAGAAACAGGTGGATACTGTATGCATGTTTGTGTATGGCACATGTACTTCACATGTGCCATACACAAACATGGATATAGTACTTGATGAACACCCAATTTATTAGTGCCACATGCTTGTCTGTGATTATGGTGTTGCCGATGTGCCATGCTTAACTTATGTATGCCACCTATTCCCCTTGGTTCCATTATTTAACCAATAGGGCATAGCAGTGGTGGCCAGGCCAGGCCTGACCAGGAGCCTTAAAATAAGTTATATAAATATCTGAAATCTCTATGGGAAAAATTAATGGGGGTTCTATCTGTGGCACCACAAAATGACTAAACATGCATTATCCCTTCACTAAACCTCACTCTCCCTACAACCATGCCCTCTCCCTTTTCTTAATCATTCTCCAAAGTAAGATATTAATAATTCACTTTCAGACAGAAAGAAAGGAAAGTAGGCTAGATATTTTTTCGAAGGTGAAATGCACATTTCAGACAGATAGACATTGAGGTCACATTTTGTCCAGGTAACGTGTAATAGTTAAGCTGTTGCTAGGGAGTAGTACATTCCCCACTCTGAAATTGAAATCAGAAGTGGGTCAGGTTGTGGTGGTCTCTCTCATGCAGTACGTATGTTTTTTCTTTAGCCCCGCTAACGGTGTGACTTTGGACACTTTGTTCCCAATATCTCAAGATCTACCATCGCCATGAAAATGTACAGTACTATGTGCACCTTCTTTCTCCTCAAGTATGAACGCTATTGTTTCCGTTGACCCCATGGATTTTCTTCGAGCACCACCTGTAGGCCAACATTTCCAATTTCGTACAGTATTTAAAATTGAATGAGCAGATTGCCGTGTAACTTGCTGCTGAGTGCATTCATACTCCCTGGAGCATGAGCACTGCTGATTTATGTGAACCCATGACCACCTTCTGTTGTGACCTTCCTCTATTCTGACCTTCTATTGTCACAAATGCGGATTACTATTAAACCTATCCCTCCAATGCTTCGGTTCTAAACAGGATGATTCAATACTTCTTGCAGTGTTAACAGTCTCTTATTTGTTGCTGTTTATAACAACTAGACCATACCCGGTCGACGCATCCGTGGGGGGATATGCGCACATGATCTGGCAACCCGGGAGGAAGTTCGTCCCATAGCTGGGCAGCCCCGTAACCATGGCAACATTCTTTGACACAAAAGCGCTAATAAGAAGCTGAGATTTGATGAAATTGAAAAACGGGCTTCACAGTTAAGTTCAGATGGTAATGGTCAATGGCTGTGTGCAAAATCAGAGCAATTGGTCCAGCCACTGAGGAGAACCGGGTAGCTTCACCTACTCACTCACTCACTCACTCACTCACCACTACAGACGGACAGAGGTTACTAGAATTATAGTAGGATGGCAGCTGAATTCTGGTAAATTCCTATGAAAAGTTGCGTCTGGACAGGACACACAGATCAAATGCAGATCAAACTGACCACTTAGGGTGCATTTGGGTGGTGTGGATGGAACATTGTTGTGCCCGTGTTGATCATTCATGGGAGGACACACAGTTCTGGGTCATTGCAAACACCGATCCGTCCCTGAGCTTCCAGTGTCTCAGCTGCTGCTGCTGACTAGCGTGTCTAGCTGATGGACTGGCTGACCCAATAAGCCCTTAGTGGATAATACACCACATCAGTGATGAAGCATGGGGACGGTCCCACTTCTGTGAAAATATTAGTGCTAATTCTGTAAAGGCGCCTATTTTCTCCCAGATCTCGTTTTTGCCATTAACACGTCCTTCAGTTGATTTCTCCAGGCTCCAGGCGTCTTGAATATGGTTTAGGGGATTAAAAACACCTTGCTTTCTTGTCCTCAAGACACATTTTTCACCGTTATGTTGTTGAATTGCGTCCTTAAGAAAAGGTTCCATGTCAAGAGCTTTTAAGTGGTCGTTCCCAGAGGGAGGTCTCTAGGTTTGGATGTCATCATAAATAAATTAAGAAATAATAAATATAGAAATACAAGACTCAATTATCAAATAAATGGCTAGATGAATTTGAAAATAAATATTCACAAAAATTGAAAAAATAAATAGTTTCATTTATTTGACAAATTATTTATTTATTCTTTTATAGTCATATTAAGTTGTTGCTTGTTGGGGGGGGGCTCAGTATGAGACTCAAAGAGTCTCCTACTGAGAAATTATTGGCTCAGGAATGTGACAAAAACTAAAAAATCTCTGTGATTTTTTTTTTATAAACTACTCCTTTTTTTTATAAAGATTCTTTTGGGGCTTTTTATGCCTTTTATTTAGAGAGGGATAGGGAAAGTAGGCTGACAGGAAATGAGGAGAGAGATTGGGGGTTGACACGCAGCAAACGTCGTCGGGAACGGGAGTCGATCCCGCGACACGCTGTCAGGCTGGCATTGCAGCCTAGGGTGCCTGAACCGTCACGCTACAGGGGCAGACCAGGGTGAACTACTCCTTTAAAACCCCTGCATGCTTGTACAGATTGAGGTCTAAAATGTGTGTGGAAACGTGGTATGTAGCTTCTACTTGGAATTGTCCTATTTGTGCAAAATGAACCCATTGTGCACTACAATGATTGATTGATTGAATATTTTATTAGACAGAAATGTAAAAACCGTGAAGCCCACGGGCCGGGTTGGCCCTGCAGACCCACGGTCAGACAGATACAGATGTGTGTGGTTTTTTGGTTCTCAGAAAGCGTTGGTCCGAACAAATTGTCATTCAGCACTGCAAACCCAGATGTCATACGGGACACACATGCCGAGTTTGAGACCCAACATTAGTTTGACTCCCCTGGTCTCTCGCAGGAGCCATTGCTGCATCTGTTTATTTCAACTTTATTTATTCTTCTTCTACGGTATACAGTATGTATCTAAAATGGGATTGTGATCTTGTACATATCTGACTATGTGGAGTTTTTAACACATCGGGTGCCAAACACGGTCTGAACCGTGTGTTTACATAGTGGCGGTTCCGAAGCTTCGGTGCCGAACACGGTCTGAACCGTGATTTCAGTCTTTTTGTTTTTTTCGTTTTTCTCCGCGCGGGCGGGTCTAGAGCAGCTCTGGGAGCACCCATTGTAATCCTGCGAAGGAAGTGCCAGATCACTCACCGGAAACAATTTTTTTTCCCCCATCCGCTTCCTGTCTATTTCCTACTTTGAAACGCCTATATCTCCGAATCTGTTTCCTGTGGGGAAAACCGGTCATGCGCGATGCGCGATCCCCCCCCGTTGTAACCCGCGAGGGGAATGTTATGGTTCCAGGCAGTAGCCAGGCTCATGGCAGAACATGAATCGATGCTTTTTTTTGCGTGGATTTGCTTGTAACGCACACGGAAACTTTACAACAGCAAAGTGCAGTCAATGGGGAGAATGCTGGCACCCACGGTAAGTTGTTATGAAAAAATGCTGGCACCCGATGTGTTAACAACCCTGCTTGCTTCTCCCTCGCTTTCCCTTTTTCTCCCGTCTATCTTAGAGAGCCGGTGTCCTGCTTCCAGGAGGACAGTATCTACGCGACCTCTCCTCCGCAGGTGGACAGAGACAGCCGCGAGGTGTTTGAGAGCCACGTGATGCTTGGCCTGGGCCAGGTGAGGGCGCTGTGCCGGGAGGACATGTTGATGTACAGGGAGTATATCAAGAACAGGTATATGTGAGACCAGCTACAGTACCAGTCGGCTCAAATGGACTTCCCTAGCCCACTGAGTGTCCACTACCATGCCAGACTGGACAGTCACGCTCTTGACCGCTCTCAAACTGAACTGAATGGCCAAATTGAACAGACTAGCATCCCTCCGTTTTGGCAGGACTTGGGAAGGTTGTTGACCCTAGGATTTACGTGTCCGTTCCCAAGGCTAACAGCTAAATGTTCCTGGATGGGTATTCAACAGTGTCTGACCGGTGGCTTCATGAAACTTTTTATTTAATTTTTCGTTATTTTGGTTTTATCTACTAAGACCATGACTATGATAGTGGTGCATGTAACCCAAACAAGCTGCACTGAATGAGCCACAACTTATTTTTTAGTATTTGTTTGAATCTGGCTCAGTCCAGCCTTCTTTGTATGTTTGCACAGACATATACATTACCTTCAAAGGCTATTTGTAACTGTGTTGCTTTTGTTTTTTAATTTCCCTGCAAATTTTAATCATTTTTCTTTTTAGAGAAGAATAGTTTTTTTTTTTAAACTATTATACATTTCTACCTTGATTTCATCAAACAAACATACATCATGAAGTGAGTATTTGTATTATACATGTGTTATCCTGTTCTACCATAATCTGTATGAATTAAAATGTTACAGCACTGTCATCTTTATATTTGGGGTTTTACTACCTTCATATAAGAGATTGGTTTATTTATTCCAAAAATGTTTATTCCGTAATACCAATGTTAGTCAGATCCTGCTGAAATTAACTGCACTGCCATTTTTTGTTTTTTGGGGGAAACATGAATGGCTCTGACATGACCAAAATCGCTTGTTTAAAATAGTAAACATTATATACAAGGCTAGGGTTTTACCAAATTTGTATCTGTTTAATTTTATCTCATATCAATGCCTTGCCGAAGAGTCATATGACTATTATTAATTTGTAAATTAAAAATGTATTTATTAAAGGCCATGCAGTAAAGTCTCTATAATGTACAGTATGTTGTTTGGCTGCTTCCTTCCAACTAGAAGATGCATAGATTAGTTTGTACATCTGTCACTTGTTTCCTCTTTGCTTTTCAGCTGATATTTCTAAGCTCTGTTCAGTCCTGCCATGGTGGCCTTAAATCCTTTGCAGGTGCAAAATTGCCCCTTCAACCAGGAACAACATTGTTCATTTCATGTAGAGATGGGAAGACGCCAAAACCAGTGCTCTGTTAGTAGGCTTTACAGTTCTCAACTATTCTATATTATCTTTGATTGTGACTCATTCTTTCCCGGATTCCTTTTCTTGACCCCTTTTCTTTGCATAGTAATTATCTTCGGTTCTTACAGTACCGCAATAGCATTCACTCACAAACCCACCACCCATCACACCCTATACAATACATGCATACAATACGTACACATACTTGGTCATAATCTAGAAAGCATTCCTTTTTCGCTTGCAAACAAAGACACACACACACACACACACACACACACACACACACACACACACACACACACACACACACACACACACACACACACACACACACACACACACACACACACACACACACACACACACACACACACACACACACACACACACACACACTGCACCAGGGCTGTTTCTCCATCCCTGCCTCGTGAGCCTGTGCACGGGGGAGAGAGGGAGGGATTAGACTGAGTGTGAGCGATGAAGAAAGGAGGAGGGAGACGATACTCAGAAGAGAGGGTGGCTTACATGATGGCTCACAGCATGTGATAGACAAGTTGAAGCAAAAAGCTTTTAGCTGTTACTAGAGGCTAATTTATGCTTTGGCAAAATAAGAAGGGGGAAAAAGGGTTGTGAGACGCCGCTCCCAATTTTGTTTGTCATGACCGAAGCATAAATGAGCCTCAAGCAGTTCTCGGGTCAAGAGGATGACTAACAGAAGATGGTTGGAAATGGAAAATGTTTAATTGTTCGGTCTTTCATATTTACGACCTTAACTAGAGCAATTTACAAAGTGCAAGATCAGATTAAATGGCATAAACCCTATAGTCAACAAATAACAGGATAAATGGTCACGTAAACAGACTGCAAAGAAAAAATCACACCCTGTGTGAAGGAAGCGGTGCCTTTGGGGCGGGGCGTAACTCATTTCAGTTCGTCCCTATTGGTGGTCTGAGTCCACTTACCAAATTTGTACTTGGTAGCATGCTGCAAACTGGAGTTATGGCTGTTTGTAGCCCAGCCAATGACAATACAGAGGGGGCGGGGCTTCAGCAATTAAAGCTTGTCCCTATTGGTGGTCAAAGTTCACGTGGTAAATGTGTATTTGGTAGCATGCTGCAAAGTGGACTTATGGCTGTTTAAAGCCCAGCCAATAGGAATACAGAGGGGGCGGGGCTTACTACATTTCAGTTCGTCCCTATTGGTGGTCTGAGTCCACGTACCAAATTTGTACTCAGTAGCATGCTGTGAACTGGAGTTATGGCTGTTTAAAGCCCAGCCAATGGGAAGACAGAGGGGGCGGGGCTTATGTAATTACAGTTGGTCCCTATTGGTGGTATTAGTTGGACTTGGTGGCATATGCTGCAAGCTGGAGTTATAGCTGTTTAAAGCCAGTGGCCTCCTGGTGGCGCTATAATAGGGCGGGGCGGGGCTTCAGCAATCAATGCTCGTCCCTATTGGTGGTCTAAGTCCACATACCAAATTTGGACTTGCTGGCATGCTGCGAGCTGGAGTTATAGCTGTGTAAAGCGCTGTTTAAAGGCAGTGGCCTCCTGGTGGCGCTATAATAGGGCGGGCGGGGCTTCAGCAATCAATGCTCGTCCCAATTGGTGGTGTAAGTCCACATACCAAATGTGGACTTGCTGGCATGCGAACTGCAGTTATAGCTGTGTAAAGTGCTGTTTAAAGCCAGTGGCCTCCTGGTGGCGCTATAATAGGGAGGGGCGGGGCTTCAGCAATCAATGCTCGTCCCAATTGGTGGTGTAAGTACACATACCAAATTTGGACTTGCTGGCATGCTGCGAACTGGAGTTATAGCTGTTTAAAGCCCGTGCTCAAACGGACATCCGGGCTCAAACGGACAAACGGACATACGGACGGACATAGTCAAGTGTAGTGGCCTCCTGGTGGCGCTATAATAGGGCGGGGCGGGGCTTCAGCAATCAATGCTCGTCCCAATTGGTGGTGTAAGTCCACATACCAAATTTGGACTTGCTGGCATGCTGCGAACTGGAGTTATAGCAACGGACATCCGGGCTCAAACGGACAAACGGACGGACATAGTCAGGTGTAGAGCGGCTGGCACCGCTAAAAACTATTGATACAAATTAACTAGGATACCAGGTAAATATCAAACATAGCATCTCTCTAAAACCATGCTGTAAATAACATTCTTAGCATTTGTTGTCAAGCAAACAGTCTCAAACAATGTCTACTGTATGTGCTGTACATCACACATGGCATGTGAACAAGTACCCAACATAAATCTGCATAGAATGACCTGTATATATATACTGTATGTATCTAAATAGGCAAGAAGTAGTGATACAAGAAAGGGGTGAGGTAGAGGTGAGTTAGCAGACTGACAGAAAATGGGGAGTGAGTCTGCAGTCCCGACTGGAGTCATTTCACAGTGTGGGAGCCAGGAGGGAGCAGAGTTCATTTCACTTGGAGTAATTGACCAGGGTTTTGTAGGAAAGGGAGGGACAGATGATCCTGTGACACTCTTCCACAGTATGGTAGTGGGTCAAGATCATGTGAGTGTTGACTGAACAACGATCCCAGGTGTGTCTGCAAAGCCATTATTGCCCCCATTTTCTAGCTCCCTTCTACTGTACGCAGACTACTCAGCTACTTGACTCAGCCATGTAATTGTCCTTGCGACAATTATGTACCCCATCCCTTTCCCCCTCTCTATCCCTCTCCTCACGCTTTGTCTGTCTCCGCCTGTCAAACCCATAAATCCTCTTGAACTTTCTTCCATTTTGCGCCTCCATAGTTCCAGCCTTCTTTTTCCAACATTACCTTGTTAATGATTCAGAACTCTCAGGCAGAGATAGCCCACTCTCCCCAGGTAATGGGTCTATGTGTGGGCTATTATAGATTGAAGGGTGACTCATGGGTGCCTATTGGCTCAGCCAGTTAGTGGACAGACCATATGCTCCCATGTGAGCACGAGGACCCAGGTTCGAATCAGAGTCTGATCTTCTTGCATGTCTCTCCTCTCTCTCTGCCTTTATATCCTGTCTCTCTACACTGACCTATCTGAAATTAAGCATGAATAATGCCAAAAATAAAGTAGCATGTTTGTAAATGTATATAGCGTATGTGTGTGAGCTCTTCACTCACCATCAGTGTGTTTGTACATGAACATGTTTGTACATGAACGTGTCCACCAAAGAAGGTGACTTGATGCCCACGATTGCAACATTGCTTGTGAGAAAGGTTGTTTTTCACGGTGTCCCTGTCTTCCCTGTTGTTTTTCATTTTGTTCCTAAAGGTAGGGGTCTCATTACAGCCATTATTTTTTTCCTCTGAAGAGCCATTGTGTGGATGAATGGAGTGGTGATTTAGACCGTGCTATTTTTGTGCAGTGTAATTTGCATACATCACAAAAACAAAAGTATTGAAAAACATCTCAGGCTAATTTAGACCTGGATCAAATGGTAGCTGTCGTAGTTCGTAGTAACACTTCACAATTTAATAGCTTGGCGCTTAAATTGGACCTCGCCTCTCTGAGAGCTTCTATATGTGTCTGTTTCTTATGTGACCCAGATACCTGATGAATCTCGTTTAGACCGAAACGTTGTAAATAAACTACTTTATTGCTGTAAGTGAAGACCGTGTACAGGATGTCCTGTCTTATGCACTGGTTGCCTGCTCCTACGCACCTGTCCCAGTAGGTGTGCTTTTTTCACAAAATTTCTCTATCTACAACAGCCTTTATGAGACGGTGTACTCCGTCCTCTCCTTGAGTACCTTTTCGCAAGAGATCAGCAAATATCGTCCACTGTTGCCTGGAAACCAACAATTGTTGTGATATGACCATGCTGCCGTGAATGTCTGCCTCTTTTGTTCACTCAATCACACACATAAGCACATGCATGCATGCAGTCAGACTACTGTGTACTGACAGCGAGTGGATTCTGTAACGCCTGTTAATTTAATTGATTTTTCAACATGTAATGGTACTTGCTACATTCTCTGCCTCTGAAGTTCTCCTGAGGTCATTGTGTCATGCCCTATAATCATGAAGGTCAGCTGGATGGTGCTGGCCTCTCTAGGTATGGGTTGGTCTCATTTAACACATCTCTTAAGACTCACATGTGATTTGGTACAGGCTTTGATTTTGGATTATTATGCTTATCACAGGAAACTATTCATACAGTCTTGAAACATTGCACAAATACTGTTGGTGCCATTAGGATCTCATATATTGGCAGCAAGGAGTTGTAGTTATTTAACTATATTCATTTGATGAGGCTGAATTTAACTTGAGATTAAAGAAGACCCTCTGCACAGAGGCAAAATGGCAAAAGAGCCTATTGCTCAAAAATACTTAAGGAAGTCACTGAACTGTATGCTCGTGTTTTCAGAATGAAAGCACGTTTTCGCACCTCTGTGTTGACTAATATCTAAAGGAAATGCATCAGAAAGAGGGAGTAAAGTGTGAAATAATGTGTCAAAGGAAGCTGGACAAGTTGGAAATAATATATAATATACATAATGCGACAGAAAGGAGGAAATGGGTAACAAACAACAACAATGTGGAATGGCAAGAGTTACCTGGCTTATCGAATGGTAATAACTTGGCATCTGCTGACTTGGTGTGTGCTTCTGAGATACCATAGCTTGTGAATGGCATGCAGAGGAGTACTAACAGACAGATCAATCCAAACCGAACCAGTTCAGTTTATGCAGGCCAGGAGAGAATATGCAACGTGTGTGTGTGTGCACACGCACACGCACACACAGGAATGATATTTGTACAAGCTTTCTGCTCGCTAGACTTAAGCTGTCCTTGGCATATAAAAGAATTCTCTCTCTCTTTCTCTCACTCTGGCGCAGGCATCTCTGCCATCTCTCTTTCAATCTTTCACATGCATACAAATAAAAGGCCATTGATTCAGGGTGGATGCATGTAGTTTGGAGTGTCTATACTGTAGGTGATCTTTACAGGTCGAGAGCAACACAAATGCACGTTCTAGCAACAAGTATCATCCATCTTCATTCAGTGTATACATGTCAAGCAAACATTAATCTTAACAACTAGGGGACTACTTTATTTTCTTTAAAGTAATTGTTATTGATATATATATATATATATATATATATACACTGTATATATTTGAAGCTGCATTGAGGGGCTGATATTTACAGGTCCGTAGCTTTGTTCAAAGAACATTTCCCACATTTCCCAATCTACCTGATGACTCTGTTGTAGACACTTTTTAACTCCGTTACCATCTTTGAAGGGTGCAATTTCATGTATTTATGATGAGATCTGTTGTCTACGGTCTGAAACCTTGAACTCTATAAAAGCTTGTTGGGAGGGGGACTTGGGGGAGGAAATAACTGAGGAGGTTTGGGATGCAATTCTGCGACGAGTACATGGGTCCTCTATTTGCGCGAGGCATGCTCTCATTCAATGTAAACTTTTACACCGTATCTATTATACTAAGGCCCGGTTGTCAAGGATTTATGATACTGTATCTCCTGATTGTGATAGATGTCAACAATCTCCAGCAGACCTCATCCATATGTTCTGGCTTTGCCCATCTATACACAAATATTGGACAGAGGTCTTTCAGTCCATATCAGGGATAGTGGGGAGAAGGGTGGAGCCTACTCCTTTAGGTGCGCTGTTTGGGGTTTGGGAAGGTATGGGGTCCATTCTTTCAATTTGTATGTCTTTAATTCTATGTCTTCATGTTTTGGGGTGATAATTCAATGTGTTTATTGAGCTTTTGTATTTTATTGGTTGCATTAGAAAGCTTTTCTGTACCTGATCATATGCCTTTAATGCTGAATCCTGCTGTGGAAAAACCCAATCAACAAAGTTTAAAAAAAACAATTGACATGGAGTTGAAGTAGAATGCGTCATTCAGATTTTGAAAACAGTTTTGACATGTGTGGTTATAAAAGGAGTGATAACACACAGAAAGCTACCACCAATGCAATTCTATCACATTTTTCCTAGCACTAAGGGTGTATACCTACCCAAATCACTATGAGAATTATTCCCCCCAGATGATAATGATGACCCCATATTTGGGGTCCTGGCTCACGGACTAATATGGGGTGAAAGAAGCTCAGCATGTCTGACACATGTTTCATCCCAGCATGTGTTCAACAGGCATACAGATAGAGCATCTCCATCTCTCTCTCTCTCTCTCTCTGTCTCTCTCTCTCTCTCTCTCTCTCTCTCTCTCTCTCTCTCTCTCTCTGTCTCTCTGACGTCGTTTGTGGATTTATAGCACTCCACTCGTCTCCCGTGCGCCTTAACCATACTACTCTCCTCCTCTCCATCGTCACCCCTCCTCCTCCTCCTCCACCACCACCACCTCCTCCTCCTCCTCCTCCTCCTCCTCAGACTCCTCGTCAGCCGATGCTGCACGTCGTCCCCTACCCTGGGTGTGCAGCCCATGAGTGGGGGAACACAACAGAATCGTGGGGTTAACTTGAGAGGTTTCGTGGAAAGGGACGGCTCCAATTTCACTGAAATCTCCGTTTGCAGCAACGCTGAGGTATGTTGTATAGGCTACAATAGATTTTTTCAAATATGAATATTATCATAATAGCATGCACTTCGCAGATTCCGGGAATGATGTATTTTGTATGTATATATCTTGGCTTTGGAACTGGGACACTGTAGCCGTTGGGAGTCAAAGTTAGGCAAATTGTTACCGAGGAAGTTTCAGCACCATAGACAGCAACTGCTGTGTCTGCCTGAGTCGTCCGGCTATCTAAACTTTTCACTCGACTGTGCAGACAGTGAAGACAGTGATTCATATATAGGGTAATAATGTCAGTTATATTGATAAATTGTTTGTGGGCTTGTCTGCATAGAATTTGATTAACTACTTTATTAGCAGTTTGCAAAAAAAAAAGCACAGAGGTACAGTTTCATACAAAATGATAAACCCAAGGAAAGCACTATGGCTTACGTTGTTTCCATTGGGGTCCTGTGTATTCAATTCATCGAAGCTACAATTAATAGAATCATTATATTTGTGTTGTATCTTCACATAGGAAGCGGGAGCTCATTGCGAAGATGAACGTGACCTCGGTAGTGAACGACTCTTCTGTAGCCGCGGTGTTGGCCGGAGGAGCGGAGGCTCTCCTCCCCTGGATGGAGGAGACCTCCTCCCCGGAGCGCATGAACGGCAGCCTGCTGGAGTTCTCCACCTCCAGGCTCCAGGACTTCCCCATCAACCCGTGGGACATCATGCTCTGCATGTCGGGCACGGTCATCGCCTGCGAGAACGCCATCGTGGTGGCGATCATCTTCTACACGCCCACCCTCAGGACCCCCATGTTCGTGCTCATCGGCAGCCTGGCCACGGCGGACCTGCTGGCCGGCATGGGACTAATCCTCAACTTCGTGTTCCAGTACGTGATGGTCTCCTCGTCCTCCTCCGAGACCATCAGCCTGGTCACCGTGGGCTTCCTGGTGGCCTCGTTCACCGCGTCCATCAGCAGCCTGCTGGCCATCACCGTGGACCGCTATCTGTCCCTCTACAACGCCCTCACCTACTTCTCCGAGAAGACCCTGCGCTACGTGCACCTGATGCTGGGCGTGACGTGGGGCGCGTCGCTGACCCTGGGCCTGCTGCCCGTGCTCGGCTGGAACTGCCTGGACGAGCCGGATCGCTGCAGCATCGTGCGCCCGCTGACCCGCAGCAACGTGACCCTGCTTGCCGCCGCCTTCTTCGTCATCTTCGCCCTCATGCTCACGCTGTACTTTCGGATCTGCAAGATCGTGTGTCGCCACGCGCACCAGATCGCGCTGCAGCAGCACTTCTTCAGCACGTCGCACTACGTGGCCACCAAGAAGGGGGTGTCCACGCTGGCCATCGTCCTGGGGACGTTCGGCGCCAGCTGGCTGCCCTTCGCCATCTACTGCTGCCTGGTGGGCGAGACGGACAAGTACCCGTCCGTGTACACGTACGCCACCCTGCTGCCGGCCACGTACAACTCCATGATCAACCCCATCATCTACGCCTACCGCAACGCGGAGATCCAGCGCTCGCTCTACGTGCTTTTCTGTGGCTGTTTTCGGGCCAAGCAGGGGGCCGCCTACCGCTCCAGGTCACCCAGCGACGTTTGAAAGAGTGTGTGTGTGTGTGTGTGTGTGTGTGTGTGTGTGTGTGTGTGTGTGTGTGTGTGTGTGTGTGTGTGTGTGTGGGGTCAAAACCTGAGAAGGAAAATGCAGTGTAGTGACCATGGACAATCTGCTTACAGACAGTTTGACAGTGAATGCTTTACCAACACTTGGGGATGTTGTGTGATGCTACAATGTGTATATCTCACGCATATCTGCACTTTATTGTGTCTCAACAAAATTTAAGATGCGTTTTCAAATGCTGTGAACAACAACTTTGTAAAAAAAAAGAAATTGGGGGGAAAAAACTGCGAATGTATACAAGAAAAGTAATTTTGCACTTTATTCAATGTCTTTGAAATGCCAAAGCAGTATTGCATAGGCTTGTTATGTGTTAAAAGTTTGTATTTGTCAGTACTGTGGATCATTTTCTATTTTGTATTGTATTGTCTATGATGTACATTTTCTACAGGAGGAATAAAATGATTGAAAACAGGATACAAGCCTCACGTGTCTAACTGGCACGTTTATTTGAAAAAAGCCCCCCACCATATAGCCTACTCTACACATGACCTTTATTGAAGAGGTCATGTTTGAAGAGACGGACCAGATAGTAAGTATCACCCTGGAAAGAGGCTTCAATTTGCACCAAGTCCTGTTTGCACAGCGTGTGTGTGTGTGTGTGTGTGTGTGTGTGTGTGTGTGTGTGTGTGTGTGTGTGTGTGTGTGTGTGTGTGTGTGTGTGTGTGTGTGTGTGTGTGTGTGTGTGTGTGTGTGTGTGTGTGGGACAATGGGGGGAAAACTGCTGTTACACAGAAAAATGACAGGCATGCAAGAAGTAGGCTACTCAGATCTTTTACTCAAGAAAAAGTAATATAAAAATACTCTGTTAAAAGTAAAGGCTATTCGTTTTATCGAGTAAAAGTACAAATGTATTGGCATTAAAATATACAAGGTAAAAGTAGCCTTCTGAAAATGTTCAAAGATTTTCAAACTTTTTTGAAAATAGCAGATCTACAAGCTCACAACACATGGTGACAGGTTGTGAGCTTGTAGATTAGGCCCTATACTTTCGAATTGAAGAAGTATAAATTAGGGCTTAAATGTGCCTCAAAATTGTACTCAAGTACAGTACTTGAGTAAATGTGGGTCTACTTTAGTTACTTTCCACCACTCCCTGTTGCTGATCTGGATATATGTATGTTGATAAAGATATGACTTTTTATGAGTCCAGGAAATGAGATGGACAGTTTTCATTTACTATCTTGATGGCATTCGTAGATAAATCTACACTTTAGGCACCTCAGTAGCCTTGGAAACCTGCTGATTAGCTTTCTTTAATTAACCTATTGTATGCACTGCACTGGCATCATTCTGTATCATGTAGTCTAACCTGCAACATGTGTTCAACAAAACATTACATTAAATCACGTGTTAGAGCAGGCGCGAGAGTCTGAATGACAGCGTGCATGCGTGCTTTGGCCTACAGTAGCCTATGTGATAGTTTTATAGATGTGAGTAGAGGCTATGTCTGGCAGGATGGCTGCCAGAGACAGAGGTTTATCTGCGGGCCTGTTTAAACAGGCATCCGTTCCTGGTGCAGGGCAGGGGACCCGGGATCCGACAAGCGGGTTTATTCCTTGTTTACATGTTTAATAGGCTACAACAATGCATTGCCAAGCGGTGTTCATTCATTCTATCTTCAGTTCACTTTGTGGAACTCAGATCTTGTTTTAGTGTCTTACTGCAGCCAGAGTGCTGATGTCTGTAACGCTGTCCATGGTGCTGACACCATTACAAGCTCAAAATCAGAACCATGGATAGCGCACTTCTCCTTTTGACATTCAGCCACTAATAGTCTTATGAGTGGTGCGACGGCAGTCACAACTATGGATTATTATAGGCCTATAATGTAATTACGCAACAACACACACAACATTCCCAAATCCGCAGCTGTTTTCACCAGAGAAGCGACCGCACGGTGTTGTGGCTTAGAGCATTGGTTCTCAAAGTGGGGTCCGGGGACCCCCAGGGGTACTTGAGGGGATACCAGGGGGTCCCCAGCTAAATGATTTATAGGAACCAAATGGACCCTTGTGGGTCTGTAACTTAAATTAACATTGATTTTACAACATGAATTGTGGTCCCAGAGATAGAAATGCCATTAAATGGGGGTCCGTAGCCGAATGCATGTCAAACTGGGGGTCCTTGAAATTAAAATGGTTCAATGGTAGCTAGCAGTGAAAAATCTTCTCTTATGGGGGTCCCTGGCTTATCTTTTCAAATGGGGGTCCGCGGGCTAATAAGTGCCAATATGGGGGTCCTTGACATGAAAAAGTTTGAGAACCACTGGCCTAGAGGACGAATGGAGCTCGCCAGGCAGGGGTGCCATCATGTCCCCTTGAAAACATGGGCAAAAGGCAGGGAGCTGTTTGAATTATGGAAATGTTGGGCGAGGGAGACCTGGCCAGCACTCGAGGCAATCACCAAAGTACACTGTGGAATGATTCCCTCATTAATAATGTTAATTATAGTTGTAGCAAATACTTTCCACAGGCACATTATTATTATTGAGTTAGCCTTTCAGTCGATGGAAAGGGGGCTTTAATGTTATTCATTGTGCAATGTTTCACGAATAGCTGATATCCTACTACTTCACTGTTTGTCGCTTTGGTATCCATTTTAAAGTGCTACCCCTGGAACTTTTACCCCCTTGGCATGTGCTATGCTCTCCCTCAATACTGAATACCGTCACCTTATTAAACTAATGGCCTAAGTCATTTTTTCAAGGTTTTCAGGAAAAATAAAAAACGGATCCAGAACAAAACTATATGATATTTCTTAATCATTTCACCCAAAATGTTTATAACAAATTATGACTATTTAAATAGAAATAACACTGACTGTCAGTTATGTAACATAAGAGATTGAAATAGGTTTAAATAGGATTAAATCTGATTTAGGCCAAAATAAAAAGCAAAACAAATTACAAAATGGCCTAAATCAGTAAATAATTTGGCTTAAGTCACAAAAACATGTGACTTAGGCCAAACAAAAGGCCTATTTTGTCCTAAGTCACACTAGGGAGTTAGGCCATTATACTAAAAGGGGCGTGTTTTATACTAAAAGGGGCATGAACAGCATGATCCTTTTCAATTAGGAGTTGGGCGATTTTACCAGAGGTGGCCAGTGTCATGAGGAGCTGATTTAGGCAAAAATATCATTTCCTCAAGAAATGACTTAGGCCATTAGTTTAATAAGGTGACGATACTTAATGCTGTCTCTGCTAACATGCAGTCCACCTCCACTAACTTACTTTATCTCTCTCACACGCACACACGCACGCTTGCTGGCAAGCAAGCCAGCTGATACACATACACATACACATACACATACACATACACATACACACACTCACACTCACACTCACACTCACACTCACACTCAAATCAATAATCTTCCTATAGGCCAGTCTGCTTCTGTTCTACATGCACCCCATGGGGCATGGTGACGGTCAGGAAGATCCAGGGAAGACACAGACCTGCCCACATGGCCATTATTAGAGGCTGCACATAATGGATATTCACCATGCATGAACACACATGCACGCACGCACACACACACACATGCATGTGTGCAGGTTATCTCGTAATGACAAACCTACATCTCCCTCAGCAAAATCTGCCTTGCAATAAAGGTCATGCTCATTTGCCCCCCTCCTTTGACTGGGCCTGTTCAAACAACGTGTGTATGTGTGTATTACTCACACACACACACACACACACACACACACACACACACACACACACACACACACACACACACACACACACACACACACACACACACACACACACACACAGTAAAATCATTGTTCATCATCAGTGTGTTAATTTAACTCTGAGAGTGTAATCAAGCCAAATGTATCCAAGATGGATCCAAATGGAAATGGCAGCCTAGTACATAGGTTGGTTGTAAGAGGCTTTCAACAACTTGGGATGCCAAGAAAAGCAGCTAAACGGCTTGCAAAATTCTGTGGAATCTCTTCTACTATCGGTAGCCGCCAAATATTGCGAAGACACTGTTATTTGTACCCCTGAAGGGTGTGGGGGTATTTGTCCATGATTAGCTGACTGTACATTTTTTACAGCACCTTGTAATATTTGTGTACTTGTATTGTATCTCTTATGTGGACATAAATAAATGATTAAATGTGTGTGTGTGTGTGTGTGTGTGTGTGTGTGTGTGTGTGTGTGTGTGTGTGTGTGTGTGTGTGTGTGTGTGTGTGTGTGTGTGTGTGTGTGTGTGAGATGCTTCATTGATTACATTGATTAGTTCGGCCAATGTTACCCCCTGAGAACATGGATGCTGGGGTTCAAGTGGTTAAATGTAAACAGCAAAGTCTCTTAAACAAACATTTTATTCACAGGTAAACAACTATGCTGTTAGTGCAGCCTATCTATTTGTCCACAAACACTCGAACCTGCTGCCAGTTCCAGGAGCTCAGCTCCTTTCGCTCCAGCAATTTGCCCACTTGACCTTCAGTCCTGTCACACACACACTTATCTATAGTGTGTGTGTGTGTGTGTGTGTGTGTGTGTGTGTGTGTGTGTGTGTGTGTGTGTGTGTGTGTGTGTGTGTGTGTGTGTGTGTGTGTGTGTGTGTGTGTGTGTGTGTGTGTGTGTGTGTGTAACAATAGAACTTAGTTGTCTGTACTTGTGAGATGAAGATGTCTTAACTACACCTGAAAACAACTACGGGGGTTGGGGTGTGGAATAGGTATAGGTTAAAATGTGTGTAGTTTTGTTGACACATTTAGTTAGAGAATAATTGCAAGCCCACGGCATGCCCTCTGGATATACTAGAATTACATGCATGTGTGTGCCTGTAGGTATGGTAAATACTTTATTCTTTATGCAAAGTGTACTATGAGGCCAAACTCCTGATAGCATGTAGACTTCTCACGTGTTAAGTTTGACTTGTGTGTTCATGTAATTATTCCAGTTTTTCAGCATGTATCTCTTACTTACTAGCCCTAGCCTTGACGACTTTGCAGGCTTATGCAAAGGCTAAAATGTAATTTAGATAGCATGTTATGTAGACAGATGCCAGGTCATTTGTAGACCTGGCATCATATACTGTAGTATGTATAGTTTTAATGTACAGGTTATTGATCTTTTTTGATTTGATGTATTACCTTGTGTTTTCCTTGCTTACTTTAAATCGCTCTGGATTAAGAGCGTCTGCTAAATACCTAAATT
Source organism: Gymnoscopelus microlampas (assembly GCF_963454915.1). Taxonomy (NCBI): domain Eukaryota; kingdom Metazoa; phylum Chordata; class Actinopteri; order Myctophiformes; family Myctophidae; genus Gymnoscopelus; species Gymnoscopelus microlampas. Next base: position 20,770,792 of record NC_139953.1, read on the forward strand.
GTTAGTTACAGAACCTGAATCTTTGACCTAGATACAGCTGTAGTGTGTACCTGTTGAGTTATAATTGTGTCAATTATGTAATTATTAAATATAACATAAGTGTAGGTCCATGTCACTTATGAACATTAGAGCATAGTCAGTGATACTAATAGCTGTTTATTCTCTCCACCCCCGCCACTGAGGTGCAGGCTGCAGCACAATGGCTTTGTGTTGACAAGGTTTCTTTAAACATGAGATAAATAGTGTGGGTGTGAACTGCATTATGTGAAAAGAATGTGTGGGATGGAGGGTATACAACGATTATTTATTCTCTGGCTATTAATCCTACTATCTTCATTGCATACCCTACCCACCAATACAGGAAAAGTCTCAGAACTTGTTAAACTTGAACCCTATAGCATCCCTATTCTGGGGGGGGGGGGGGGGGGGCTTGTAGATCAGCTATTTTCAGCAAATATATTTGGTGTAAAGGGTAGAGAAATAACAGAGCCGACCCCGGTCAACTAGGTATTAGTTTACAAAGTATAGGGGGGTTGAAGTGGTTAAACATGCACAAGCAAATCTGACCAATGCATCCTATGATGCATGATTTATTTTCAAACATAGGTTGAGCTGAAAACTTGATTATACAAAGCAAAGTATGGTTGTTTCATGTTTAACAAAATGATTGCTATTATTGGTATGGTCAATATGTATAGGAGGCTTGGGAGATACAATTCTTGGAAACTCAAATATCAGAACTTTTAAAAATCCATGTTGTAATGTGTGTGTATGAAACCAACAGAAGTTGTTTCCGTTTAGAACAGTAACAGACTGGCAAGTAAAGGTAAAATACTTAATTCCCATACACTAAACGTTAGCAAACAGTTGCTGGGTCCACGAGAGAGACCGAGCTGGAGGATTGAAAGTTATTCACCAATTCAATTCCGTCGAGATGTTATAGGTTGAAGAAGGAATGTGAGCCATGAGACAATTAATACAACTTCAGAAAAACATGGGGCAGCTTAATATTTTCACTGGGTTTCCAATGTTTTTTATACCGAGAACACCCCTCACATAATAATCTTTATTCTTAGAGCTCCCCCTATTGACCAACTATTTTTTAGCACAGTATTAAAGTGGAACTGGGTTGCTCCTATTCCCAAGAAGAGACAAATTGGTACACTGAAAAATGAAGCATCCAAATACATTCTTTAATGTTTCCTGCCCATGTATTGTAACAACACATGCAAAGCATAAACAGACTGAATGCTTAGAAATAGCAAAGACATTTAAATACCAAAATCATTATTAATAATGATGTGTGCACATTTTGATCTGTTTATCTGTAGTTAGGCTTTAGCAGGTAAATCACATTCATAGACCTGTAAAAAAAAAGAAGCCATGTTTGGCGTCATCACCTTTGACAAATTATGACTTCAACAACTCCATCATAAAACTGAGTACATCAAAGAATGATGACATTTGGTGAATCGAAAAAGCAAAGTTAATTGTCACAATAGACACTACGTTGTCAAATGAATGAGAAATGTCATATATACAGTACGTACATAGTCATCATGTAAGAGTCACTTTCTGGTCATGGATTATGTCTTGTCTAATTGTATTGTCTTGACAGAACAGACACTATAAAAACTGTGATAAGGCAAGGCAGCAGTAATTCTTATGACCTTTGTCTATTCACAAATGTGCGTATAAAAAGTAATTCTAATAAGTTCCTCTTTTGCATTGAGATTTGTAAATGTGTGTGCTTTCACAAGTGATTCAATAGAGATCACAAGTCAGGAAAAGATGAGGCAATTGATGAACATTCTGTTCTATGGCCATTTATGTAGTATTTTTCCCTTATGTAAGCATGCAGCTAAAGAGTTGTACATTTTATAAATCCAGTTAAGGTAAGTACAGTATGATGAGGTCACTGCTATGGTTCAAGCACATCACAGTGAACTTGGATGGTTTTACAGTCCATGAAGCTGCCTTACGAGTCTTTGGTTTCACCAGATAGAACCATCCTGTGTGTACTAGGCACCATACTTCCAGTTCTGTCCTCACCTCTTGCAAGGACACTGTTCTTGAGTGCATACTTCCTTATAAGACACTGGGTGGGCGATATCATGAGAGGTCTTCTTCGTTGTAGAGGAAGACATAGTAAAGAACAGCAGACAGAGCCAGCAGAGCGACTGACAGCACCATATTCCTCCGGTTCTCTCCCCTCAAAACATCAAGTTCCTTATCTAAAAAGAAAATAAATTAAGGAATTGTTATTATTATTTAATATAAATTGTGTGACTGACTTGGCAGTCATAAATGTTGTACTCCACCAAATATGTATAATTCCTAGCTGATACTGAAAGATATTTTTTATTATTATTCATTTTTACTGATCATAGTAGTCACTCAGGAGATAAGAGTTGCCGTCTAGGAGCCGGAAGGTTCAAGATGATGCGAAGAACATTGTTAAGCACATTTGAGTGGTCAAAATTACAAGAAAATGAGCTATATAATGCAGTTCTTTTTTTGTTGTTGAGTTCTTAAAGGGATATTTCACTTTCAAACATGTTTTGGGTCATTTGAACGTCTACTCTGGCTTTTGTGTGCACCCCAGACAGTTTTTAGGTTGCTTGCTTGATATTTGATATTTATTTTATCAGACATACACCCTTCCTATACAGACCCATTGAAACTTCAAACTCCATTTTAACCATCGAAAACACCCGTCCTTGGTTATAGTGACTGATATTGTCCATCTAATGTGTGACGGGCCGTGTTTTTTCAACTACTTTTTTCCATGATTTTTTTATAATTCTTTTGGATTATTATTATTTTCAAAATTAAATAAAGAAAACAAAAACGAAGTGATATTGTCCTTCACACATTTGAAGGACAATATCATTCACCAGAACAAGGACAGGTGTTTTCGATGAATCGATCATTGTTAAAATGGAGTTTGAAGTTACAATGGGTTTGTATAGGAAGGGGGCATGCCAGATAAAATAAATATCAAAATACTGAATCAAGCTACTTAAAAACTGTCTGGGGTGCACTGCACACAAAAGCCAGAGTAGACGTTAAAATTACCACAAACATGTTTGAAAGTGATATATCCCTTTATCATCTGCAAGCAATGTATGATCGCACATTGAAAACACATTGATGATGATGATGATAGCGACTCGGTTAAATCTGAGGGCAAGTGTTTAATGTAACCACCTGAACCCCAGCATGCCTATCCTGTGGGGAACATTTGCCAAAAAAAATCGACAGCAAAGAAATTTGCTGTAGAGAGAAAAAAGCAGTCCAAGTACAGTTGCCACTTTTCATTGAGAATAGAGGGTCTTAAAGTGTTTAATGTAAGCTCACCTAGCTTCTGCACCCTCTCCTGCATGATTGCCATTTCATCTTCAAGCTCTTGTCTGTGGAGGATAAACATTCACTCAAGGACATGCCATCAGTTTTCAGCCAGGTTCTGGCCAAGCCACGAGGTCAAGTCGGCCCATAGGTTATAGATGCAATAGTAAATATTGACAAAACAAGCAACATTTGGTGCCATTATCTCTCACCTTTCCCGATCAGACAGCTCCTGGCGACGGTTTTTGAACTCTGCCTTCTCAATGTTGTCCTGACAACGCGACCGTCGTTCTTCCACACGATCAATCTAGACAAAATGTCCAAGCCATTATATAGCCTACAAATCATATATGTGAAATGTATATATTTTAATAAAGTTTCAAATAAAAGGTTGTGTGTATATCTATATCTATATAAAAGATATAAAAATGTAGAAAGGTTAAAGCTCTATATTCAGATAGTATTCATTGCTATTGTTCAGGAACACTCTCTCCAGCTCTATAATAAACAGAAAATACATTTCCAGGTGGGTTGCCAATTTCATCAGGAGAGAATTTATCAGCTTCAATAATATAGTGTTGCTGTTTCAATTTTGTCTGCTCAGTCATCACTTCCAATTTCACTTGTTTATCCTGTATTCTGTATTCTGTATGACTTCTCTCTCCCGATTCGATTAAATTGGGTGTCCCGACCCCGGTTTCTGAATAAACACTGTGTAGAAACAATGATATACTGTACTAGAGCTATGTAACACTTGGTTATGGTGCAATAAGTGATTTTCTTCAGTTAAAATAAGTGTTAAATGTTTCTATATTCTGTTAGTAATTTCTGCTATACAGTGTTTGTTAAGGAACATGGGTCTCTACATCTCTCCAGCTCAACAGAAGATATGTCAGGGTTTCCAATTGCATCAAATCAAGATGATAACTGATTATAGACAGGGGTCATCAATATGTCCATACATGGACAAATGTGTCCCTGGCAAGACTTGTCCTTGTCTGTGGCAAATTTTACATTTTGTTTTTACATGACATAATGTTCTTATTTTGATCATAAGAATATTATGATACTGAATGTCAGTCTCCAGGTCAGTATTCTTCAGAATATTTATGATACTGATGGTCCTGTTCGGTTCAACTACAATGTGACAGATTATGAGTGAATGAATGAAACTCATAGGTACACAGCAGGACAGTAAAAACGACCCCATGAAGAAACACTTATAAATGTCTTAAACTTACTTCGCTGGCGACACTTATTTTCTCTCGCCTTTTGTCCTTTGATTTGGTCATTTTGACCGATTTTGACACCAAACTGAACTGTTATGGTTAAAGACTACTATGCGGAAGTAATCTTCTTCTGCCGTAGTCTTCTACACGTCACTTTACGGAGGATACAAAGTGTCAGGAGTCAGTTTTGCTGTCCTCCAGTGGTGAGGATATTACTAGCAACAAAACATACGGTAAGTGAATGCTAGCCCTGACCATAGACTGTATAGGATTAGGCCCTGACACATGACTGTCATGGATGATCTTCAAAATAGTGTTTGCACTTTCTCCTTTTTTGATCCGCACATCTACGTACACGTCTAAATTTCAAATATAAAGTACTAACCCTATGGCCACAAATATTGCAATTATGTACGGATCTTTAGAAGTACTTGTATATTCCATATTCTTCAATAAAAAAATGTTTTAATGTAATTAGTGGCCATTTTCTCTGTTCTCCTTTTGCTTTCAACCACGCGACCTTATCGGTTGGGAGGTGTATTGCACTCTGATACATTACAAGTCTATGAGGAAATTGCCACCAATCAGATTAAAATGCTTTTTATTTAACAATACGGAATATACGGGTACTTTTGAGAAGCTGCACATCATTTTAACATCCGTGGCCATAGGGCAAGTACTTTATATTAGAAATGTGAACGTTTATGTAGATGTACAGACCAAAAAGGGAGAAAATGCAAACACTATTTTGGAGATCATCCAAGACGGTCATGACAGGTGACCGTCGATCCAAGGCTATAAAGTGAATGCCGATGGTGATCCTACTGGATTTCCAATATACACAAAGTCTGAATAGGCCTATTTATTTCAAGGACATTTTATTTTTGAGAATATCTATCAAAGTGTATATTATTTGTTCATCTCCCTGTAGGACTCGAGCGCCGTTGCGTACAGCTAATGAGGAAAGCTTGAAGTTGTTGACTCTCCTCTCCTTAATCGGATTATGTGACCTGTCCTACAGACAGGTTGATCAGTAGGAAGGAGCGGGGGGACAGACAGGCCTACCATTTAATGTCTAGGATTGTTTCCATCTCTTTTTTACAATGCCACTCTTTATTAACCGCGACCAAATATTCGCCCATCAAGTGCACCTGTTGGAGCACAAACTGCGGGTAAGAGACTATTCAATTCGATCAAATTTAGATCTTTCTTGACCGTTTACTGTAAGTGTAAATTGGCCTATTGTTTGAGCAGGTGTGTTTTTATTTTACAAAGTTGTAATGTAAATGTTTAGTCACAGATGTAGGCCTATTCTGGTCTATTTATACACACTGTTATAAGAGTGACTGCCTTACAGTGGATGTGTGTAAACTAACCTACTCACTACAATTATGTTCTAGAGTAAAGAGGAGCGCATACTTGAGCTGGAGACTGAGAATGCCATTCTTCATTTAAGACATGCTGAGGTAAGATATTTTTAGATTATTCTGTAACAACCTGTGTCATCTAGACCTTATTGGTCCAGAGTTTATTACACCTTTCAGCATACAGGCTTATAGCAGTTGTAGGTGGATATATGCAGGCTGTCTGGCACAGGGTCCACATTTCACCTACAATTTATCACCTCATATAGGAACTAGGTCAAATGCTGGTTGGCAATGAGAAGAGTCGCCATATTGTGTGTCTTATTTGGGCCCTTGCCTATAACCATAACCTTAAGGTAATAGTGAACCGGGGCTATATGAGCATATTGAAGTTGTCCTGTCTCCAGTGTCTGGGGAAACTGCGGCGGAGCCAAGAGGAGGCAGCCAAGGCCCAGAAACACCCTCAGCTCCAGAGTAACACACAGAAAATCACCCAGTCAGCCCTGGTCAAACTACTGTCTGAAGTCCAGGTACAATTATACAGTACAGATGGTGTGTGTGTGTGTGTGTGTGTGTGTGTGTGTGTGTGTGTGTGCGTGCGTGCGTGCGTGCGTGCGTGCGTGCGTGCGTGTGTGTGACAACTTGACCCGGTCGATAGATGGATACAATACACACGAGGTAACGTTTTGGAGACATAATACAAAATGTGTCTGTTTCTGTGGTATTCCAGGCTTTGAAACAGGACCTGAGTGAGGTGTTTGCTGTGTATGTGGGCTTTGCCACTGACCTGGAAGAGCAGAGCAAGCAGCTACTGCAGAAGGTGGATCAAGCTAACTCCTCCTTACAGAATCGCCATGGAGACAGTATGCAGAGTAAGTATGTGACTGGATGGAACCAAACATGACCTCAGAACTCAACCAGGAAGTAGTAGTTTTGCATCAGTGAGGGCCTATTGGTAATTTACAAGTCTGTCTCACTTTGTTTTGACTGAGTTTGACAGCTCACACTGACAGCAGATCTTGTGGTGTTTCAATTATTGTCTTTTACTTCCATTTCCTGTTCTAGCATTCTATTCATACATTCTACTCCTCTCCTATTCTTCCAACTTGATCCACTTGAACCCTAGCTAGCCCAGCAGTCCCTATTTTGGGGCTAAGATCAGCTGTTTTCGGTGAAGATATTTAGTGTAGTGAAAACAGGACGGGGCCTGGGAATCCGGTCAACTACGTATAGGGTGTAACCACTTAAACCCCATATGGGTAACTGGAGTCCCTCACGGCTCATTACTAGTGTTTTTTTCTGTTTTTTATGTTTTTTCGTGTGGTGAAAGTACCCCAATACCGATGCTGGGGTTTAAGTGCTGAAGTGGTTAAATAGCAATGATATAGTATTTATTTCCTGTTGCCTCTTAGCATATCCCATATTTTTCCCCCTCGACACATTGTTATCGTTACATGTTCTATTACTCTCTCTCTCTTACTTCCCATTCTGAAGTGACTTCTACACCACGCTCTGGCCATATAGCTCAATTAGGGTTGCTGTGGTGATAATCCTCTCTCTCACACACACACACGCACGCACGCACGCACGCACGCACGCACGCACGCACGCACGCACACACACACACACACACACACACACACACACACACACACACACACACACACACACACACACACACTCCACCTCTCTTAAAGTCCTGTTGTGTTGGGATTGCTGGGTGCTAATCTTCTCATTTGTTTACTGTAAGGGGTGTACTGTATGAGAAAGTCCCCCTGGTCCGTAAGCTGTATGTGTACCCCCCGCCACACACACACACAGATCAACTTGATCCCATACAGTACAATGATTCACACACAGATACACTTACATTGTTTGTGAGAGAGTGAATAGGGTGGGGTTTTGATTTAGAAAAGCTGATTTCCTGTGTTTATGGCAATAATGCTGCTTATTAATCATATACATGATTAAAAATACATTATAATTTATCATGCATTTTGAAATACACCATAGTTTAATGATAATTACCCCGTTATTTAAGTTATTACGGTAGCCACTTTAATTTGTATCATAATTTTGGCGCATTATTATAGGCGTAAATCTTCTAAAATATTTCAAAAATAGAAGATACCGATGTGATGTCTTGTGAGCTGGTAGATTGACTATTTTCAGAAAAGTTCAAATAAGTTGAAGTTCGTTACCATGGTGGACACCATGGTAACGATTGATTATTTCAATGGTTGCATCAGCACTGGCATCAATCAAATCAATCAGCTCCACACAGTAAAGAGGAGAAGAGGCGTGAGAGCATTTCAGAATAACAAAAGGATTAATAGCAATATGACAAATGTCCTTTCATTCTCAGTCAGGCAATTTATTATAATACTTTTTCAACTCTGAGTGTAAAAATTGACCCACATGTTCATTTTTAACTCTGATGTTTACCTTGTATCTACTTAGTGTGTACTTTGTAATACTTAAGTGTCTTAATACTTAAGTGTCGTCTCAGCACTGAGACGACACTTAAGTGCTTACCCTGTTGTTGGTTAACTAGGGTTCATGCCATTTATTTTCACTTTGAACTATTCTGTTTATTCCTATACATGTTGAATGGTTCAGCATGTTTGTGTGTAAATGAGGGCGTGTTTTTGTGCCAGGTGCTTGCGTGTGACTGAGGATTCAAGTCTTGGTCTCGATTCAAATGGTTTTCAAGAGATGAACAGACCCACCTTACAGATACCTTTGATGGCCTGTTCTGGCATGCTTATAGTAATGAGTTTTAAACTTGTCCCAAAGCCACTGATTAATCAAGATCACTGATGACGATGCACCTTGATTGGATATACAGTATTGACTGGAGTGTTTGAAGTACAGTGAATTAAAAGAAATTGCTCAAACCGAGCAGTGTTCCTGTTCAATTCTCATCTGTCAATTCCCAGGTTTACAGGCTCGTGTGGAAGCCCTAGAGCACTCTCTGGAGGTGGAGAAGGAGAGGTGCAAGGAAGAGAGGCAGAGGAGGAGAGAGCTTCACAACAAACTGGTGGTGAGGACTGATTTACTTTACAACCTCAACATGGGATTCATGGGCCGGGGTGTTCCGTCTCAATGTAGATACAAGCCAGACAAAACACACACAATCTCAGTCTTTTCTGCTTGTCTCTCATGTCAGTGGTCTCTCCTTGTCTTTCTCCAGGAGTTGAGGGGTAACATCAGAGTCCACTGTAGGGTGCGTCCAGTGCTACATTTTGACCACATCCAGGCCTCCTCATCAACATCATCAGCAGGGTACATTTATCTCCAATATGTCGATGCATTTGACAATGTTAGGCTTGATTTATACTTCGCTGTGTGCGGTGCTGTGTACAAGCTCTCAGTTGTGAGCTTGTAGATTGTCGATTTTCGCCCCCAAAACACCCGTGCTCACCTAATCAGGTGTCCCAAACACTGTTTTAATTTTCTTTTTCCATTTCCTCAAGATCAGCAACTATGTTATCAATCCATCACTGTCCTGATTTTCTCTTGCAGGCCTGTCTCATCAGAGGAAGTGGTCCATGCTATCAGCGATGTGAGCACTTTTCTTTCAATTAAACTAGGACTCATTGCTTGTTTATTTATTTTTTACTGTGATTTCTTTGTCACAGAATCTTCTCACACTTTATTTTTTGTATTGTAGGATGTAGTGTTGGTGAATTGCATGAAGACTGGAAACCCGGTGTTAAACAAGATATTTGAGTTTGAGAGGTAAAAGGAAAAGGCAGACACGTAATTCCATTTTATTTTAACACAATTTTAATTGTCATTAGTCTCAATTTGGATCTTGTTCGACAGGGTGCATGGACCTGAGGATTCCCAGCATGCCGTGTTCGAGGACGTCAAACCTCTCCTCACCTCTCTGCTGGATGGGTGAGTGTGGAATCAAGAAATCATTTAATTCATGATAACAGAATGTTGACTCGCCACAAATTGTCACATTTGTCTTCATCATTAATTGTAATGGTGTTACACAGCCAACATTTATTTTCAGCATTGTTTTATTTTGAGAACATTTGATATGTTGCCAAGTCTTGGTGTTAATTTAACCTTTACAAATGGAATCAAATGGACCCTTACTTGACCATTATGACTCTTACGTGTTGGTCCCATTTGTACTCTCTGACAGTTAAATTAACACTCAAGATCTTTGTGTTTGTGGGGGTTTATGTGTGTGTTGCATTAATTCCTCTGTGCAGGTATAATTTGTGTATTGTGTCTGTTGTGCAGGTATAATGTGTATTTTGCAGGTACAATGTGTGTATTGTGTGTTGTGCCGGCCCGGTATGTGTGTATTGTGTGTGTTGTGCAGGTATAATGTGTGTGTTGCGTGTGTTTTCCAGGTATAATGTGTGTATCATGGCGTACGGGCAGACAGGCAGTGGTAAGACCCACACTATGCTGGGCTCCCAGCGGACAGAGGAGGCCCCCCAGGATGGCATCATCCCTAAGGCTGCAGCTGAGCTCTTCAGGTGAGACTTTGATGCTGTGTTCACACTGGCAGATACAAAATATACAAAGGTACCAAGCTACACCGCATATCTGTTGTTTTGTAGCCTTGTATGTTGAAGCCAGCTCAACTAATTTGTGGCTGTTGTAGCTTTTGTAGCGGCTACAAACGTTGGATGTAGCTTTGCATCTTCAAGTCGCTGGCTTCCATTGGAAATGAATGGTAGACTGTATCTTTGTAGCTGCCAGTGTGAACGCAACATAAAGGAGGACATGTCAGCGATGTGGAACTTACAGGGGGTGTAAGTGATATGTCACCAACAAAAAAATACAGTTAAAAGGTTTTAAGTTTAGATGGCAATCATTGCTATAGAGTGAGTGAGCAGAAACTATATTTTCAGGTCAGGATGTACCAATTTAATCCAATAAGGAGATGGAACCCTACAAAGACATCATGTTCAATTTTATTGTGTTCCAGTAAAAATGTAATTAATCTAAAAAGAATATCCTGTATGAGTTCTCTCTCCTGATTGGATGGAATTTTTATCCGGACCTGAAATTTTATTTTACTATTACTATTTTACTAATGGGCTGGAGAGATGGGGAGACCCTTGTTTCTGAACAAGTATAGTATAACAGTGGTTTTCAAACCTTTTGTGCCAAAGAAATCACACCTGTACTCATATCATGCAAAATAGCATGTATATACTATAACACGTGTTATCACTCCTAACACTGAAGTAAGATAGATGGTGATTCATATTTGGCAGCTTGGGCCATGTCCACAGGCAGGTGGTTGAGGATTATGAGGTTGTCTAAGTGTAAGGCAAAGCAGCTTGCAAAATACTGCAATCTAGGAGGCAGTCGCTCTATTTGGAGGAGAAGGTGCTTCCTGTAGCCATAATTCTCCCGGTCTTGGTAATATGGCTGGTGGAAGTGTATGACATATGTTGACCGTGAATGTGTTCTTGTGTGTTGTTTAAATTCTGTAAACTTGTTTGGAGCCATGCACTGACGCACATATTATTTTGAGTACGTATGGCATCAGAAGCAACTGGAAAATATTTGGGCCCTTGTAATGTATTTTGAAATGTGGACTCAAATAAAGAGTGTGTGTGTATGTGTGTGTAACAGGCTGATCTCAGAGAAGCCAGCAGACAGTCATACAGTAGAGGTGTCGGTGGTGGAGGTGTACAACAACGAGGTGTTTGATCTTCTGGCCCGGGACGAGGGGGGCAGTGGTGTGGGCCACCGCAGGGACGTCATCACCACATCCTCTGGCACCAGCGAGGTCACCTCACTCACACACGCGTGAGTACAGACACTACTCTATTAGCTGTTTTATACTTGTATGTACTCGTTATGAGTTCAAAACACCCTTATGTGTGTGATTTTATGTACATGCTTGTCGGGGCCAGGAAAACACTAGACTCACAAATCAGTGTCTAAATGCTTCACTCAACTAGTAGCCTCGGAAACCCATGCATTTATTTTTGTTAAAAAAGAAAAAAAGCCTGGGAGAACGGTACAGGAACGCTGGTCTTAGGACCTTGTTATCTCCTAACGAATCAGAGTGCAGAGGGGCGTCGCTCTAAATTTGGTGACGTCAGCGTGCTCCGTGCACGGGCCGGGGGGGGGGGGGGGGGGGGAGGGGAGGGGAGGCGGGGACATAGATTGGTGAAGCAATAGGAAGCGGCGTTGGAATCCAGCCTGGGTTTGGATCCGCCCTTCAAGACCATCGATTGGGCTCGTTCTCTCAGTCTACTCAACTAGAGACTCCCAGCTTTCCTGGTTAAAACTGGGTGGAAACGATGGTAGTTCTTGGATTCCGCAAGGGAACAGCGTGGCTACCATGTCTGATTTCATGTGGACACTGGACAACCTGTGACATCGGTCATTAATGACGTCTATGTTATGTCTACGTCCATGACGTATCTATGATGTATGACTCCCACGATTGGGCAAGGTTTCAGCCCGATCAGAGCCCCTATTGACTTATAAAATTAAGTGTGTGCACATATTAGTGTGTGTGTGAGTGTATGTAAATGTGGAGACAAACGCATGTTTTCCTCTCCCTCAGGTGTGTGGTCAGCTCGTCCGAGGTGATGCAGGTGATCGGCAGCGTTCTCAGGCTCAGGGCTCGCTGTCCCACCCTGGTCCACGCCCACTCCTCACGCTCTCACCTCATAGTCACCCTCACCATCTCCTCCAAGAGCCCCAATGCACTGGTCCTGGGTGAGACACACTTGTACACAGTACACGCACGACCCCCCCCCCCCAGTCCATTTGGTTTCATTTGTACACTTACACTTATATTTGGACCCCTTGTGGTCCCCAGACCTGACGTTGATAAACAGTGCATAAATATGAAAAGTGGTTAAGTTAACCCATTAAAACCGGGAAATCATCTGTGTCATTTTAGATATTTAGATAGATAGATATACAAGCTCACAGCGCGTCACTTCGTGCAGTGCTGCGAGCTGAATGTGTTTGAAGTGTTTGAATTTTTAAAATATTTTTTAATTACGAAAAAGTTTGAGAACTACTGATTTACAGTAGATGGCATTTTTAGAATCGGCCTCGGGTCTTAATGGGTGAAAGCACAGAATGAATCACACATATCTGTCTTTCTAAATCAAGAGTGTACTGTGCACTTTTGATTTGGTTTGTTTGTTTGCTGTCTGTCAATTTTGAAAGCACGGGACTTGCAGCATAACTGGGATAGAGAATAATGCATAATAGTGGAGCTGTAGTACGATACAATACGATACCCCTCAATCCCTCTGACACATTGCTCACATTATGCCACCACTCCGTTCAGCTCGCAGGCTACAGAGCGCCAAGAAGAACATGCAGCGCTCCCCTCAGAGAGAGTTTTGGAGTCCCCGCTGTCCCCGCCGTGCCAACGCCGCCGCCCGCCAACCATCTGACGAGCTCTCCACCAGCTCCGCCTCCTCACCCGGCCTCTCCCCGAGCCAGTCCCCCTGCCCCTCGCCCAGGCCCAGCATCTTGCAGGCTCCATTCAAGACCAAGCTACAGCTAGTGGACCTGGCGGGCAGCGAGTGTGTGGGTAAGACGCCCTGGCGGGTAACTGGCACAGCGTAACGCGTAGACACCGAATTTCTTGTCTTGTCTCTTGTTATACTACTACAGTATGTAGTGCTAGTCTATTAATATACATACACTTATACCGTGTGTGATTACCCTTAAGTAGTCTATTAATGTATGTACTGTGTGTGAACCAGGTATGTCAGGAGTTACTGGGGCTGCTCTGTGGGAGTCGTCCTGTATAAACCGCAGTCTGTCTGCTCTGTCTGATGTGTTGGGAGCCCTGGCAGAGCAGAGACCCCACGTTCCTTACAGGAACAGCAAGCTCACACACCTACTGCAGGACGCCATTGGTGAGACACACAGACACACACACACACACACACACACACACACACACACACACACACACACACACACACACACACACACACACACACACAAACAAACATGTTTGAATTACTATACGTGCATCAACATTTTATGACAGCATTATACATTGCTGAATTTGTTTTGTAGATCGGCTACTTTTCGGTGTGTGACATCAGCGCACAACTAAGTATACATTAAGGAAAACCCTAACCCCTAAACATAACCTCTAGTTTAAATGTCTAATCCTAACCCCAAAATGAACGATGAATACCATAAAACAACCATTTCCCTTGCGAGGACCAGAAAAATGGTCCTCACTGTCTATTTCACAAATTCTACTACACGCGTGGGTACATTTGGCCCATACAAGTATAATTATACATGTACACGCACGCACGCACGCACACGCATATTTAAACATATACATTTAATTGGAGTCATACAGCATAGTCTGTCAACATACTACCTTGTCCTTCTTCATCTTTTCCACCAGGTGGCGATGCCAAGCTGCTGGTGATGCTGTGTGTGTCTCCCACCCAGCATTTCATTACTGAGTCAGTGCAGTCTCTGGGCTTTGGCACACGGGCCCGCCAGGTCCAGAAGAACATACCTCTAAGGAAGAACAACGCCCTCAAAGTGAAGTGATTGAGGTGGAGCGATATACACAGAGGGAGACACAAAGTGATATATATAGTAGTACACCTCAAGCTACGTTAAAAAGGGCATAACGGTGAACAACACCTGTTTCCCTCTCTCTCTCTCTCTTTTTTTTTTTTAAAGTTAACACATAATGGGCATGATAAATGTGTACATTTTTGTAAATGTAATATCTTCATGGAATATAGAGTGATTCGTATGTAATGTACAAAAAACAACAACATATAATGCTGAATGGTTTTGAATGGCAATCAAACATAACAGCAGCTTATTGCTATGCAGAATGGACACCGGATTGAGGTAAAAATGTATAATTTATCGTAAATAAATGACTAAAATTGCATGACATTACTATTGTTAATTCTGTTCAATTTCTCTTATGTATTCTAAGTTGTATTCATGTGTAGCCTGTACAGTATGCGAAGGCTTTTTGACTCCATAAAAAAAACAATTTCTAAGATTGTATTCGTACCTCTAAAACAAATATTAGAGGGGTGTCATTTTTCTAGTTGACATATAATACAACTTTTCATGAAATCTTTCAAATGCCTTTGTGACAGTCTACCAGAAATGTACATTATCTGCCCTGGAACTGTTTCAGTGAATAAAACTTGTATAATCCAAAAACATAAAACTGACTAGATGGTTGAATTCAGTGAGTTGTTCTGTAAAGGAATATATCAAGGAATATTTATCATTTAATTAGGTTGAGAGATATTTTGTTCATTTAAAACAGTTTCGAAAATTACAAATCCTAAAAATGGCCTGTCCTCAGCCAAAACAACACATTTAAGTTATAATTCACATAAATTGATTAAAAACATGAAATTATACATCATTTCACAAATATTTGAAAACTGTCCCCATATGTTTGGTCAGTCCTGTCTCATCTACATAACAACTATATCAAACGTGTTAAATATGCCTTTAAGGATGTGCGGTTAGGACTAACATCTTGAAAGTATTTAGACATTTTCTGTTTAGTCCAGTGGGAGCGATGCAGGACTTTGCACTGCGTTAAAGCCATGCTGGCACATTGAGGTGGTATGAACTCTATGCAACATAGACTACCATAATAATTCCTCTGTAATAACCTCACCCATATCCAATTCCCAGTCGCCTTAATATGAGGGTGATATGATTGATGTTCCTGTGTGATTATGTTTTATCTTACAGGTGTACGGTACAGTAAATAGGTGTATGTTAATATTTTCTCATGCTTTTGTAACAGGAGTTATTTTACATTTATTTTATTTGATGAAGTTCGTCAAAATGTAGCTAATTGACAACAGAATCTACCCTATATATTGTAGTTCATGCTATTTTCTCAATAATACGTTGTCTGAACAGCACACTCTGGTGGAACTGAATTTCACTGTGGTAAAATGTACGCACATGACGTTGCTCTTTCTTCCGCTGATGGATTCAATGAGCAACGGTATGCTGGTGTTTACAACTCCGCTCCATTTCATATAAATAAAGTCTTATATTCCTATATTAACTGCAATCTGTACACACACACGGTTAAACATATGACCAAAGACCAAAAATAAATATCCACCCGGACCAAGATTCAACCCCACAATCTTCTGGTTGTGGAACCTCAGCTTTTCTCTTGCACCACCAAACATAATGACTTAGATGTTTAAATTTAACACCTCTCACCTTCACAGGTTGACTGAATCTCCAAATACACCCACTTCATAGTTTTATGACCAAAACTATAGCAGTTTTAATCAGCCATACTCGTTTTTTGTAATCGAGTACAGTGGCTGTTATTGTCACTTTGGAAACATTTGGTGGCTATAGAGTTTTCAACTAGTTTCTCAAACAGTGTTGTATTTAAATTGTTTAGAAACATTTGAAAAACACAAATGTTGGGTGGGGTCCACATCCACGGCCAAATACTAATACATTAATTCGGGGGTCCTTGACATAAAACAATGCATTGATTTTTTTCAGCCAGCAGGTGTCGTGGCAACAACATGAGACCACTTACTGAGGTCTGACCTGGACGTCGTGTAGACGTCGTAGGCACGGCGTATCGGCGTTGTATAAGATGTCTGGTTGGTTTTGGGCTTTTCTTGGTGGTTACTGGGGTCTGACCTGGACGTCGTATAGACGTCGTATGAACGGCGTGTTGGCGTTATTGTATGTTGTTGTATGGATGTCTTTTTGATGGTTACAGTGGAACATATGACGTGGTCTGACTCGGACGTCAGTGTTGCCATATTTTGTGACAGAAATAAGCAAAATTATATTATAAACAACCTACCTGCATATGCATCGCCTATTATCTACAATCTCACAACGCGTTGCTCCATCGCAGATAATTTCTCTCAGGAGAACCTGTTCCCCTGTCGTCAGCCTCCAGCACAGAGGTAAGCCCAGGCAAGGGTAACTTTTATTACTGTGTGTAAAAGTGACAGATCATGCTCATTGTCTGATGTGACTTTACTGTTGAAATGTAAGTCAGTGTGAATGCTAATGTACACTTCATTATCATCATCAATGTATGATTATTTGTCTAATTGTTTGTTTTTTGTCACCTTTTCTTCAATGAAGCACTGCCAACTACATCACATGCCCTGTTCCTTGGATGAGTTGATGCAAAAAGGAGTTTAGCTTGTTAGTATATATAGTATAAGACAGGGGTCTTCAACAGGGGGTCCTCAGAGTTACTACAGGGGGTCCGCCAAATCTTTGTGTGATATGATTTTTTTTTTTTACCTTAAAGACGCACTGAAGTGACATTTTCGGTCATTTTATTTTGAAGGTTCAGCCTGAAACGTCGGCTCAACGACTCTAACCCAATCAGAAGGTCCCATCCCTTCAGGCTATGGGACGTTGGATCTCAATCACTTCAGCCGTGTGCAACACGGCTAGTGTTTGTTTACAAGTGAGAGAGAGACGGCCAGTGAAGCACGTTTGCTACTACCTGGCTTATTTCTAACCTATAATGTTTTCAGATACATATTTTAGTGTGCAGATGAAGTTTAAAATGATTAATACACTCATCTTCAATGAGATTCAAAACGGAGTATCTCTGTAATTAAAATCAGCTGTGTTTGAAGAACGTGCAGCTATGGGAATCAAACAGGTGCATGTAATCAAGATTCATTTATTTTCATGAAGGCTGTGTTATGTCATCACGCAGCACGTTTTCGTTTACAGGAAGTAATTAAGATTGGCTTTTTAGGGACTAGATGTAAAAATACACAAAAATGTTTTTTTTTAATTTGTTTTTGCATCTATTGTTAGGTATGCCCATATGATGACCACGGATATGCTCTAAAAGTGTGAAAAACATATTTTTCATTTCACTACACCTTTAACCACTTGAACCCTAGCATCCCTTTTCTGAGGTGAACTTTAGCCAAAAATAGCAGATCTACAAACTCACGTTGTGAACTTGTAGATCGGCTTATTTTTGGCAAAGAGATAGGTGTAGAGGGAAAAAAGAGCAGACCAAGTAAACAATAAAGTTTAATCTGAAAAACAATGTTATACAATATGTAGAGGGGGTCCCTGCTTCATCTCTGTCTCAGCTAAGGGGTCCTTGGCCTGAAAAGGTTGAAGACCCCTGGTATAAGAAATCAACTGTGTCATAAGAAATGAAGTCATACAATACTTTAGTTTAAACAAAATGCCATACAGTCCTGTTGTTAAAAAAAAGAAAGTTTCAGCACAGCTATCTATGTTTATATTTAATTCTTGTGACAATCCTGGGGGTTGTCAGGGTAACTGGTGTGGTTGTCATGGTTACTAACCATGTGTCATGTGTTTCAGAATGATTGGAGGGCGGAGTATGTCATCAGTGGAGATCTGGCCCACCTGGATTGTCCTCTATAAAGTAGGTGGCTGGACTTTACTCTTGTCTTCTCTCTCACCATGAAGCTCACTGGAAGCACTCCAGCCTTTGGATTTTGATTGTTAAAGGACAAGACCACTTTGGTAGAGTTTTGGGTTGTGTAGTTAGTTACCTTGCCATGATGTAACTCCAAAGGTGAACAAGAAATCTAAATTGCACCATTGAATAGAAATTGATCATTCAAAATATGCCTACATTGTACGGTAAAACAGCTCTCAAAGTCACACTTTTAGCACATAAACAAACACAAAGCGATTCAGTCAATATAGAACATCACCAAACCCAGTACTGTTTATAAATTTCTTTTAAAAAGTCAACTTCCTGCTGATTTTACTGTTTGAAGATCCGAATCCTGGTCTGCGGATCCAGTCCGGGTTTTCTTTTTAATAAAAATGGCAAAATCAACAGGATGTTCGCCTTATTTCAAAAACAAACGGTACTGGGTTTGGTGATATTTTATATTGTCTAAATCAACTATTTGCGTTTGTTTGTGCTAAAAGTGACTTTGAGAGCTGTTTCAGCATACAATGTAATTCAATGAGCATATTTTGAATTATCAATGGAGCAATTATTTTAGATTTCTTGCCCACCTTTGGAGATGCATCATGGCAAGGTAACTACACAACCCAAACGTCTACCAAGTGGTCTTTCCCTTTAAGCACTGTTAACCACCCCAGTATCCGTATCGTGGGGATAGCTTTAGCAGAAAATAGCCGATCGACAAGCTCACTACGACACGTGAGCTTGTCGATCGGCTATTTTCAGCCAAAGGTTTCCCCACAATAACACAAAACAGAAAATACACTAGTATTGAGCCCTGAGGGACACCGGTTACCCATATGGGGTTAAGTTAGTTATAATAAAATAATTTAAACGTTCTTTGTTTGTTTGAGTTTCCTCCTTTTGTTACAAACTCAGCCGTTTGCAACACTCTTGGTTGGTTGTTGCAATAAATACATTACATTTAAGTGGTTGGATTCAATTTACGTAATTCGTTATCCCCTAGAATACCTCAAAACGAAGTATGGAGCTCGGCCTATAATTGATCATTGATTTGATTGATATGCTGCATGCCATGAGTGCAAAGTGGTATTTTCTTAAACTTAATTCAGCTAATCAAAGAGGATCTGTGGTCATAATACAGCACTGTTTGAGGAACTATAGTTGAACACTTTACAGAAATATTTTTTAATGTCCAGTCCAAAGTGAGAACAATGTAGCCTACTTTATTTAACACCAAAACTGCTATAGTTTTGATCATCTGAAACTAAGGAATTTATAAATGACAAAAAGGGTATGAATTTTTATGACATTACGAAGCATCTCTCTGTTTGCTTTCAATGAAGGTGTAAATCTGGGTTCAGACTCAGTCAGAGTAAACGTTTTCTAACAGATGATTTTAAACAACCTAAATCTCAGTTGTGTCATAATGAACGCTTTCCCTGATCATCAGAGGGTGTATGTAGTAGATTCAGTCATTCTGTCAGGGGTAGAGGTGTTTGCTGTGGATTTTCGTCTTTTGACCTGTCACCTCTTGCTTTAACTTTAAATATAACCTCGAAATCCTGATTAATGTGAAAGGCATGGTGGTTTAAGAGAAAAGCATAGGCTTCACAAGCGGAAGGTTGTGGGTTTGAATCTTGGTCAGGGAAGATCTCAATTTTCGGTCTTTTTAAGGCGAGAAGCATGGATGAAGTCCGCCTCCCTCCTCACGCCCTCTTTTAGCTCCGGTAGGAGAGGGAGGAGCATGGAGGGAGCCCACCTCCAGGGGGAGGAGCTTAAGAATCCGGTAGGAGAGGGAGGAGCATGGAGGGAGTCCACCCCCAGGGGGAGGAGCTTAAGAAAGTTACATATTATGCAAAGTTTTTTTTGTTTTTGTTTTGTGATTTTATGAACGCTGTTTTTTCACATTAATTTGATTGAGGTATTTTTTTGTATTGTTTAGTGGTTTTTTTTTTTATTGTTTAGTGTTTTTTTTCCATCACCAGTTTGTATTGACCACAGTTTCATTTTAGTTGTTTTACCTTTTCAGTTTAGTTGTTGTTTGAGTTGTTTTGAGTGAGCTTTGAACCAGGAACCCTGGGTTTATGAACCACGTATTTATCTTTTAAGCCACGCTGGCATGGAAAGTACAATTGGGAACGTCATACTTAACCCACCATATTGAATTTAGATGGACAGGGAAAATGTTCTACAGGAGGTTTGAACCCTAAACCTTCTACTTTTCACCACGTATTTATCTTTTAAGCCACGCTGGCATGGAAAGTACAATTGGGAACGTCATACTTAACCCACCATATTGAATTTAGATGGACAAGTAAAATGTTCTACAGGAGGTTTGAACCCTAAACCTTCTACTTTCAGACCCTGGATTTATCTCTTGAGCCACACAGGTATGGACAATACACATGAGAACATAATACTTAAGCCACCTTTTAGAATTTAGATAGACAGTGAAAATGTGCTCCAGAAGTTTTGAACCTTAAACCTTCGGTTTATAAACCCCAGAGTTTTCTCTTGAGCCATGGTGGCATGAAAGATGCAACTGAGAACATAATAGTAGAATGTAGACATACAATGAAAATGTTCTGTGGGAGCTTTGAATCCTAAATTTTACGTTTATAAACCCTGGAATTATCTCTTGAGCTACGCTGGCATGGAAAATGCATGGGAGGACGTAATACTTAACCCACCTTTTAGAATTTGGATGGACAGTGAAAATGTTCTTTAGGAGCTTTGAACCTTAAGATCTTTGATTCATAAACAGTGACACATCTCTTGAGCCACAGAGACGAAACATTCAGATGGGAGGGAAATACTTATCCTTTTAGAATTTAGATGCAAAGCATATCTCTACATTGTGGTATTGATATTTTCACTTAAACCCTCTATTCTTAGTAAAGTTGCAACTTTACTGACTGCATGTTTTAATTTCATTGTGGTTCAAGCATAGGATGTTGCTGTGCATTTGATCGCTTGGATCTGGGTGTGCATGCTTTGTTTATTATATATTTGTATTTCTTGATGGAATAATAACCTCCTATCCGTGGCAGCAGACCAAAATGATGGCGATTTATAAAATACTTTGAATTAGATAGGGTTTTCATTGTGTACATTGTGATACTGACGATGACACTACTGACATACTAACCATGATACTACTGACCATAATACTGACCAACTAGAAAAAGTGCTCCTCGGAGCACAGGTCTCCGCCAGGTCAGGAAGGTTACGGAATTCGCCAAGCAGGATGGAATTTGAAAAATCGGACGCAACCTTGTTGATCACTTGACTATGGAAATAATGTGTACCGATTTGCATGATGTTTGGACCAAATTTGTAGTAGTAACATAAAATATCGTCAGAGGGGTTATGGCTTAATTTGTTAATTAAAGGGTCTTTGAGTGGGCTACTTAGAAAAGCCCTAAAATAATGTCAGGTATTATTATTATTATTATTATCAATTCAACAGTCACATAACTGCATCTGCATCAGGCTGTACCAGGTGATCCGTGTGGCATTTACTCTCTCTGCCATCACTTTGTTCTGTCTTCATTGTCCCGTGTCAATTGGGAAGAATTAATGCCTTGAAAACACAACGTTCACTTACCACGTCTAAAATGGCGTTGAGCGCCACATCCAGCCACACCACGTGGGTTTTGTGTGGTCTAGAACGGGCCGTGTTGCCATGTACATTCTGTTTCCTTCTTTCATTCAGGTGTATTAAAATGTCAATGTAACTGCACACCTGTTCAATACCTGAAACACAAGAGTGAACACAACTATGAATGAAAAATAAAGTCAAATATGTACCACACACAAAATATCCATTAGCCGTGGTCATTGAGAGGCCCCATTTTGTGGTTCCACATATAGAAAGCCCATTCATTCAGCCCATAGAGGTTTCCGAAAAATATGTATTTATATACATTATTTTAAGCCTGGAACCAAGCCATCCAGGCTCCTGGTGAATCATGACCATAAAACATTTGATTCTGTGTAAACACATATTTGAAAACCGCAAAAAAGGGTAGTTATTAAATATAGTATAGAATATAATAAAAAATGTAAATCATTTTTGAAACCTTCTAACAACACAAATCTAGTACGGGGCTCCCTGGCACAAAACATTTTCAGATGGGGGTTAGGGGACAAATACATAATTTTGGGGTCCATGACATGAAAATATTTGCGAACCACTGGTTAAAATAATTTAAATTTAAAATTGTGAAGCAAGCCCAAATGAGCAACTAAGCCCAAGAAACCACAACCTACACAACCAAATTTTACAAGCAAAAATAAGCCCAAAGTACGTTTGTTCTAAGCTGGTCCACCTGGCTCTCATTGGCTCTCATTGACTCTCATGACGTAGATGTTCGTACCTTCTTTTTATATACCTTGGTGTAATGCAGGTTATCAGTTGCCAGATTTTGAAAAAGAAACAAGCGGCCGTGTCGATAAAAACAAGCCCAAAAGAAGCAACTAGGCTAATTCGTTTCCACTTTTACATCGGCTGTTTGAAAATAGCAGATCAACAAGCTCACAACGTGTCAGATCATGACACGTTGTGAGCTTGTAGATCTGCTATTTTCAAAAAATATTTGGAAAAAAAGTAAAATATTCAGTTTTTTTTAAAAACATTTTATCAACACAAATCTTGTATGGGGGTCCCTGGCACCACATATTTTCAGATGTGGGTCTGCGACACATACATATTAATCTGGGGGTCCTTGACATGAAAGAAATGTGGGAACCACTGGTTTAAAAAACATTAGAAAGCATGCCCAATGAAGTGACTACAATTTAAAAAATATATAAATAAAATGCTCATTTATAAGCAAACATGGCAACAAGGATAACGAGCGTATTAGGAGCCCCTTAGATCTTGCCGTCCTTTGCGGTGACATCAGAGCGTGACGTTGCTGTTCTCCACTCTGATTTGAGTACTCCAATTGCCGCGCTAGCGCTCTCCTCCCCCCCATACACACACACACACACACACTCACACCAGCAAACACGACGACGGGTTGTTAACAAGCGCTGCTTGTTTGGAAGTAATAAAAGACTCTTATAGTGAAATAAACAACTCTTAATATAACGTTACTGGACATAGACGTCGAGTAGAGTTGTCAGTGCTTACCAGGCTGGTGAAAAAAAGCTGCTAAAACACACTATGTGAGCAGACTGTGGAAAGAGAAGTGAATTATCTCTCCATCCATCAAACAGGTGAGTTTTACTGCAGGTGTGTGTTAGCTGAGTGTCAACCTTTCCCATGTCAAGGACCCCCAAATTGACACTTATTAGCCCGCGGACACTCATTTGAAAAGATATGCCAGGACCCCCATAAGAGAAGATTGTTTACAGCTAGCAGTGATTCTCAACCATTTTAATTTCAAGGACCCCCCAGTTTGACATGCATTTAGGCTACGGACCCCCATTTAATGAAATTTCTATCTCTGGGACCGTAATTTATATTGTAAGTCAATGTTCATTTGAGAGTGTACAAAATGGAACCTAAATGGACCCGGTTCCATTTGTACACCCTCAGAGTTGCAGACCCATAAGGGTCCCATTTGGTTCCTAACTATCCATCATGTAGCTGGGGACCCCCTAGAACTCCCTCAAGGACCCCTGGGGGTCAACGGACCCCACTATGAGAACCAATGGCTTAGCTCAGTGGTTCTGAAACTTTTTCATGATAGGACCCCAAAATTGACACATAATAGTGGAAAAAGTACTCAAAGTCTGGAATTCCAAATGTACTTAAGTAAAAGTACAAACGTATTTGGTATCAAAATGTACTTAAAGTACCACAAATAAAAGTACTAAAATGTTAGAAAATAGCTGATCTAAGCTCACAACGCATCGCGAGCTTGTAGATCTGCTATTTTCAAATAGCCAAGGTATAAAATGGGGCTAAAGTGGTTAATGCAGTGTTTTATAATGTAATGATGTATATCTACAAAGTTACAAGTAACTAAAGATTTCAAATAATTGTAGTACAATATTTGATGGTTTAAGTGGTTACACAGATGCGTTCCCGGTTTTAATGGGTTAAATAAAGGTGCAATAACACATAAAACCCCCTCTCTGCTCTCTCTAGATGGCGAGCAACAGGTCGTGGCACGCCCGCTACCCCGTGCTGACCTACGTGCAGATCATGGTGTTCTACAATGTGTTCACACCCTCCTCAGTCTGCCCGCCGAAGTGCTGCCGCATCCGCACGCTGGTGATGCAACTACTGCTGGACGAGCAGCTGGAGGTACAGTAGCAGCACACACAGTAAAATCAGTACATATCATTAGTACATATCATTGTGGGGGTCCTTTGACATGAGAAAAGTTTGAGAACCACTGATATTATAGCAGGATAAGTTTGAAAAAAAAAAATGTTAGGATTTAGAATACATTTGTAGGATCCCCCAGAAGCAAAAGATTTGAGTTAAAAATGTTCGGTTTAAAACATATATATATATTAAAAGTTTGGGTTTGGGGTCTAAAAGATTAGGCTCCAAGAAAAGCTTAGGTTCGGGGCCCCAACACATGCTACAAGGCCCCAACTACAAGCTCACAACGCTTCGCACTGCAAGGTGTTGTGAGCTTGTAGATCGGCTATTTTAAAAAATGTTGCCTTTCTTGTAATATTTGACAATTTAGCCAATGTTTGACCATTTTTTATAGTATAGTTGGCTACTTCTGACGCAGTAATGGTTTATTCGTTTATTTTTATTTGTCATTTTAGAGGTTTGGGAACCATTGTTCTACTACTCAATGCTCAATCTAGGCATTATCATTGTATTGTGTAACTGCTGTTCTACTTTTATGGCAGTAGTATGGCATAATTTACAGTAATACAAACGTTTAAAGGTAGGGTAAGTGATTTTCTTTGGTTAAAATAAGTGTTAGATAGCTCTATATTCTGATAGTAATAATTGCTTTAGAGTGTTTGTTCAGTAACAGGAGTCTCCATGTCTCTCCAGCTCTACAGAAAATGAATTTTTAGGTCAAGATACCAATTTTATCCAATCAGGATAGAGAACTCAGACAGGATACAGATTAAACAAGTGAAATTGGAAGTGATGACACAAAGAAATGAGCAGACACAATTGGAACTGGAACACTATACAAATTAAATAAATGGGCACTATCTCCTGATTGGCTGAAACTTTGTCACCTACCTGAAATAAACTGTATGTTCTGTTTATTAAAGAGCTGGAGAGACTGGGAGACTCCTGTTACTGAACAAACACACTATCAGAATATAGTGCTTTAGCCTTTTAACAAAACACTTTTTCAACCCAAAAATATCACTTACCCTACCTTTAAGAAAATGTAAAAATGCAATGTTGAAAATATTTTGATGAATCTAAATGGCGTTTTTTTTGTCAATATCTCATCTGCTTTTAGAAGCAATTGAAAATACAAATGATGTTGCGTAGCCTATGCTTTGTTGATGCCCCCTAGGGGCACTGTGCTTGAATATCTGTCAGTTTTCCAAGATGATCAAAAGCTCAAGACTTAATGCCACTTTTGTTAACCACTTGAACCCTCAGCATCCCTATTCTGGGGGGAACGTTCAGCAAAAATAGCCGATCTACAACCTCACAGCGCGTTGTGAGCTTGTAGATTTGCTATTTTTAGCGAATCGATTTGTGTAGAGTGAAAGAAGAGCATACCAAATGCGCTCTTTACAGGTCAGTTTTTATCAAGTATAGAGCGTTTAAGTGGTCCTGAATTTGCATCTTAACAAAAGCTTATTCATCCTAGTGTATGACGGAGGACAAATTAAAATCTCTGCGATACGATTATTGTGACAGTTGTGACAGGATACAGTATACGTATACAGTAAACATATTGCCTCAATTCACTGGCTCCCTGTACATTTCAGAATGATTTTTCAATGATATTTCAAGAAATAGCAGATCTACAAGCTCATGTGCCGAGCTTATAGATTTGCTCACTTTAATTAATGTTTGTTTGTCCTTCTTTCTTTCTTTCTTTCTTTCTTTCTTTCTTAGAGTGGAGACAGACTGTGCCGTTGAAAGGCTCAACCCGAGGATGCCCTTAGAGATGGAGATCTCTCTATCCATGGATTTGTTTGCATGGGGGATTCCTCCGCGCCAACGGCCCTGGTCTTCGGTGGTCTCCACCGTGGATTGATTGCTGATTGACGCAAAATTCCACGACAGTGTGTATGATGTGTCTTCATTGATGCAGAATTCCATGACTGTGTGTATGTGTCTTCGGTGGTCTCCGCCGTCGGCCTCCACCGAAGACCTCGGCCAGCCGGGGGTTTCCTCTGAAGACGACTCTAAGTAGGAACCTCTTTTCCTTTTCCTTTGCTGGATGCTGCAGCTGCTTCATGCTGCAGTTTGTTGGATGCTGCTTGTGGTGTTGGTGTTGGATGCTGATTGTGTCGTATGCGTGCTGATGTGGTTAAAGATGTTGCTCTGCTGCTTTTTTCCCAGGTATTTTATTTCAGGTTGTGGAATCAAACGCCAACGTTGAATCTACGACTATGTTGGTAGTGTAGTGTTGTGGTTGTTATTTGTGGCTGTTAGTTAGTGTGTGTGAGAGAGATAATTTGCATTCAATATGTTTTTAGACATAGGCCTCTGTAAATCCGGGCATGAACCTGGTAATTTGGGGGGGGGTGGCAGGCGGGCGTTCACACTAATCACATGACGCTGCTACATTTTAATCAATGACGAGCCACATTTTTCATTTAAAAGTTTAATTTCTTGCCCGAAGAAGATCAAGAACATGTCGATGTGTTCCAACATACCTGAAATGAGTCAACGAAAAGCACATTTTGAATGATTTCTTCAGTCTTCAGTGAGAAGATGATTGATTTGACAACGCTGGACATCACTTATCACGATGTCTGAATAGTTTTAGGCCAAAAACAAAACACAGAACAAACTAGAAAAAGTGCTTTCCGCCAGGTCAGGTAGGTTATTGTGGCCTCCTGGTGGCGCTAAATGTGAAAAGGGTGCCATTTCTTCTTAGGCCTTGCATGGCAATCGTACTCTGCATTAATGATTTGAGGCATTTTGTTCCAAAAATATGTTTTGCTAAATTAGACCTGCTGGTGGCACTATAACAGGTCAATGTTAAAAGGGTGGCATTTGTTCCTCAACATAGTGTGAATGTGCATGCAAAGTTTATCCTCAATCGGACTCTGTGTTCATGATTTGCGGCATTTTGTTCAAAACAAGCCACTACTGCAAACTTTGGATGTGAATCTCAGCCAATCAGGATGGAATCAGAAAAATCAAACAGATCCGTCTTGATCACATGACTTTAGAGATCATGTATACCGATTTGCGTGAAATTTGGATAAAATCGGAGTCATATAAAAAAAAGAGTTTTACATAAGTCGGCCTCCTGGTGGCGCTATAAAAGGAAAAATGCAGGCCAATGACCTTTAGGGAGTGCGCATACAAAGTTTTACACAGATCGGTGCGTTTATAGATAAAAACACGAATCGGCCTGTTTTAGCGCCACCATGAGGCTGATTTGAAAATTCAAATGGCATTTCTTCCTCGGCCTAGTGGGAATGTGCGTGCAAAATCTCATGGAAACTGCATGCTGTGTTCATGATTTGAGGCATTTTGTTCAAAACAGGACACTCCTGCAAACGCTGGAAGCCATTTTTAGCCAATCAGGATGGAATATGAAAAATCTGAAAGACACATTTCCGTTTAATGACAATAGATATACACAATAAGCGTTCTCAAAGTTAGTTTGTGCTCTTCAGTAATACCTGAGATGGCAAAATCCAAGTGCTTTGGTTGCAAAGTTAAACAAGTCTCCGCCAGGTCAGGTAGATTATTGTGGCCTCCTGGTGGCGCTATAATAGGCCAATGTGAAAAGGGTGGCATTTCTTCTTAGGCCTTGCACGACAATCAGACACTGCATTCATGATTTGAGGCATTTTGTTCCAAAAATGTGGTTTGCTAAATTAGACCTGCTGGTGGCGCTATAACAGGCCAATGTGAAAAGGGTGGCATTTCTTCCTGGGCCAAGTGGGAATGTCTGTGGAAAATTTCATGGAAATCGCACACTGTGTTCATGATTTGAGGCATTTTGTTCAAAATGAACCAATCCTGCAAACTTTGGAAGCCAATTTTAGCCAATCAGGATGGAATATGGAAAATCAGACAGATCCGTGTTGATCACATGACTATAGAGATAGTGTGTACCGATTTGCGTGTTTTTTGGACAAAATCTGTAGGAGTAATAGCAAAAAATGTGTTTTGCAAAAGTCTGCATCATGGTGGCGCTATGACAGGCTGATCTGAAAAATGTGGGGCAGAGGTTCTGCTGTGGCATCCAGGGAGTGTGTGTGAGCAGTTTCACACACACACACACACACACACACACACACACACACACACACACACACACACACACACACACACACACACACACACACACACACACACACACACACACACACACACACACACACACACATAGATTCAAAGACCACGCTCACTCACATTCACACTGATCCAGTATTCTGGTAATGGTCCACAGTTTAACGATAAATATAGGTCACCACCTTGTGGTGAATGTTTGGAAGCACATCTAATCCACCAGAAACTTGGTATTACAGTAGTGCTGTACATCCAAATATTTCTCAAATTTCCAACAGTCGATAAATATTTCAACATCAAAATGACATCCCCTTGAAAGAATGTGGAAGAAATGATGATACTGACATGATACTGGCCATAATACTAACCTAGCTCTGGTCCATAGCGTTAAAAGGAGTTCTCCTTACTCCTTATATAACGCTATGGACCAGAGCTAATACTGACCATGATACTACTGACGTGATACTGACGATGACACTACTGACATACTAACCGTGATACTACTGACCGTAATACTGACCAATAATAAATCAACCATAACTCCAACCCTAATTAACCCCTAAATCTAGCCCAATCTCAAATTCTACTGTATTTGTGGGGACTTTTGGCCCTCACAAGTATAGAAATACAACTACACACACACACACACACACACACACACACACACACACACACACACACACACACACACACACACACACACACACACACACACACACACACACACACACACACACACTTTTAATAAGCTTCCTCCTAGCAGGGTACTGTAAATGTGAACAGAACATTGGAAATGTATTCAGGTTATAATCCTTGCAGATCCAAGCTGAAATATTAAAAAGGCACAGATGTCATTTGCCATCCTGACATAAAAGCTGAAATCCCCAAAGCTCATTCTACATAGCTGGCTTTAGGGGGAGAAAAGCCTGCCTGGATAATAAATAATACATGTCCAATGTTGTTTGTATAGAGATCCATGAGACACTGACAGGTGGCTCTATTTCAGTGGTTCTCAACCTGTGGGTCGGGACCCCAGGGGGGTCCCAACATTATTTTGGGGGGTCCTCTAGCTTAATGTGCAACATTGTTTTCTCACTCAACAGTAAACAAACCAACATACAGGATAAGTGTATACAGGGTATCTGCACATTTCTAAAGTTACAATTTAATGCATTTTAAGACCTTTTAAAGACCTCTACAATGAAAATAATAATTAATATGAATATATATAATACTGCGTCAAAAGTAATCAACAAACTATGCTACCAAAAAGGGTTAAACATTGGCCAAATTGTCAAATATTAGAAGCAAAGATTTTTTAAATATCAGATCTACAACGCCTCGCGTTGTGAGCATGTAGGTCTGATATTTTCACAATTATTTGTCTGTGGAGTCAAACTAAATTGAATGCCTCAACTCCTACAATTCCAAGTGCTTGTCACGGTGGGGGGGTCCCCAGTTCAAATATGATTATTTTGGGGGTCGCGCCCTGAAAAGGTTGAGAACCGCACTGTGTTGTGCCTGAAACGTATTTCACAGGTTCTGGATTTGTTTCCATTCCCTACGGCCCAGTTTAAGATACGGTTCTCAGAACCTCACCAGTTGAACTCAGAAGTTGTACTTCCCAAAAAAGTGAAAATATAATACATTAAAAAATATATTTTCTTTAAAACCTTTAAAAAAAAGTTTTCATTGTGATACCTATAAATAGGAACTTAAAGTGTACTGTGTTTGTTCCACTGATCCAAGCCAGAACACAATCGATTGATAGAGCATTAAAATAAACAAACAAGGGCCGTGAGCACTTTCAATATGTTCAAGTGGACCCTTATCCAGAAAAAGTGTTATGTGACATGTTGCTTGACAAAAAAATATGTTTTCAACCATGACAAAAACTCAACAACACACGTCAACACTTTTGTTGTTGAAAATACACCATTCTCTGCATACTGTAGGCTTGGAAGGGGCAATCAAAGGCAAATTCCATAACAACTAAGGCTGAAACATAACATTAGATTTTATTAATTCAAGCAAACTGTTACAGTCAACAGTTACATAAGTTACATGGTATACAGTATTGATCTTTTCTTCTTCTTTTTTCTTTCTTTTTAAACCAGGGTTCCTTTATTCCACCCCCTCCCCATTTGTCCCCAAACATAGAAACAGCTAATCCATACAAGCGCAGGCAAGTAAGTAGTAACAGCACGATACATTCATCAACTCAACAATACGTTTTTTTTGTACGAACAATAAGGCAAGTAGAAGAAATAACAAACAAATGAAATATAAGGACGGCAGACATCTTCAATTAGGAGTCAAAGAAAGGCATAAACGAATCCTTCTTTCTTCTGAGGCCTCAAAAAAGGTGGCATTACACATGTAGACAAACCATGGCCTTTTAAATTCTTCAGGGTAACCGTAAACTGCTCTAGAACCCAACGAGGTAAGGCTTCTTCTCGCTAGCCAGACAGGAAAAAAAAGAGTCCAGGGTATCTGTGGGATAAGCTGCCTTCAGTAGAATGAAGTGATTTGTACCTGGAGTCGGCTGGACACTGCATTGATCCACAGGCCTTTCAGCACCACATTAATGTATTCAAACCACTGATCTAGAAAACTAGAGCCCGACCGAATTTGTGAGTCCGTTGCTGATCCTGATTTTGGAGGGTCCTGGACCACTGATTACCGATATTTCAACCGATATTTTTGTCAAAAATTGCAAAAAGTTTCAAATCAATTTGAAAAACTTCCGATTCAAAGTTTCTATTTTGAAAATGTAACTTATAACAAACAAATAAATAAAAATAAACACAAATAACCACTCAAGCCCTATTGAAAATAGCTAACCTTCTATCTTTGAAAATGTTTGAAAATGTTAACTTATAATGATTAGGACACATCAGCTGTATAATTTCCGACACCGATGTCGCCAAAAAAGTGAAATAATGGCCGATATATCGGCCAGGCTCTAATTCGAACTTCTATTTCCCATATCCTTTCTTTCCCACAGCATACTGTATATTTGCCAAAGAGACCGAAGACCGTGCTGGACATAGTGTATACTATCTATCTATCCCACAAGAGACTACTTGTTATGGCCATACGGACACGGGGAGAGGAAGGTAGCGCGAATATACGCAAACCAATGGCTCAATAAGGTTTATTTTGACATTACCCCTTAATGTCAAAATGAGCTTCGGTTGGTCTTTAGGGACCCACAGAAGGAAAACAACTTTTCCCTCAATCTCTTGGCATACATTTCCCTGGGGCATAGATTAGTGCAGGTGAATGGATGGTGCAGACACTTGACCACAAGACCACAAACTTTCCCTCTCTTCATTTTCACCACAGTCTTACAACAATCATCACGACATACAGTATCATCACAATCGTTAGTTCTGAAGTGGTGAAAATAAGTCCTGTAGACAAAAAAACTAAACAAAATGAAAAACTAAAAACTAAAAACAAAGACGACCCAGCAGAATCAACATACAGCCGATGTGCATAACCAGTCTTGAAGTGGTTGTTATTGGCAACTACTGGCCCTTTAAAACTGCATATTCAGTAGGAGGGGGAAAAAAAGGTAAAGGAAAGACACAAAAATAAAACAGCATCCATTCAATACCACTTTCACCCACAAGGTGGCAAAATTGTACAGGGGAACTTAAGATAGATGCAACGTGCCACTTATTCTTTTTTTCTTTTTTACATTGACACACAACATTGCTGAGAAGAGAAGTGGTTCTTCATGTCTTTTTTTTGTTGATGTTGTTAAAAGTAAAGAAAAAAAAACGTGGGTTATATTCATGTTTAACAACTGCACACGGGAGATTTTATAATAAAAAACAAAAGCTGGTAGAAAGAACTCAAGGTTTGTGTGTGGTGATGTAAAAAGATGAATGAATACAAAAAATAAACAGCGAGACGGACAAGTCGACGCAGAGACTTCCCTCCAACACTGGGACCACAGAAGAACACCAAGTGGGGTAGAGAGAGAGAGAGAAAGAGAGCGAGAGATGGAGGAAAATGATGATGATGCGCAGGAGGAGGCCTTCGTCTCCTTCATTAGTTCTCAACGTCACTTCCGGGAACCGCCAGCAGTTCAAATGGACACTGAGGGGTCCATTTGGTTCACTCTCTGAGTTAAACAGGCACTGAGGATTTTACAGTGTAGACTGAGGGTCCCACTTCAGTTCAGTGATTCTCACACATTTTTATTTCAAGAACCCCCCCAGTTGGATATGCATTATGAGACGGACCTCCATTTGATAATAATGATACAATTGAAAGCAAAATCTCTGGGAACCCCTATCTACATTGTAAAATTCAGTATCAATTTAACTCTGAGAGTGTACAAATGGAACCGGGTCCATTTGGTTCCATTTGTGGAACGAGAGAATTTGTACAAGAAAGAACGAGAGAATTAATGCACGAGAATTTGTGAACGAGAGAATTTGTACACTCTCAGAGTTACAGGCCCGCGAGGGTCCAATTTGGACCCCTGGTGGTCCCCGAAACCCACGTTGAGAAACAGTAGTGTGAGAGGCTCTTGTGGGAGGTGAGTGGGAGTGCACTTGGGGGGCTTTCCCAACGCGTCTCGCCTCTGCAACCCCCCCACACACACACACAATCCCTCCCCTCTCTCTCTCTCTCTCTCTCTCTCCTCTGTCCTCATCACTCCATCCAGTCTCCCTCGTCGAACTCGGACTCGTCCTCGGAGTCGGAGTACTCGACGGCGATGCGTCGCGACAGGATGGTGGCAACGTCGTTGCCCACGCGCTCGTGCTTGGCTTCCTGTTCCCGCTGCTCCTCCACCTTCCGCAGTTGGATGCCTGGCGGGGACAACACACACACACAAGCATTTTTATAACTATACTTGTGAGGACATCAACATTTTAGGACAGTGATTTTATTAATGCAATTTTTAAAACTCTAAAACCAAAAATAGCACATCTACAAGCTCACAACGTGAGCCAAACCCTAATTGGCTCACCGTGAGCCAATTTCTCAAATTCTACTGTACTTGGGGGGACATTTGACCCTCCCAAGTATAGTAATACACATACACACACACGTACACACACACACACACACACACACACACACACACACACACACACACACACACACACACACACACACACACACACACACACACACACACACACACACACACACACACACACACACACAGGGCAAGGGGGAGGGGCAGAGGAGAGGAGAGGAAATAAAAATGGAACGAGAGGGAGCGAGGAGGGGTTGGGGGAGTAGGAAGGGGGAGGGGGTGTAGACTGTGTGTGTGTGTGTGTGTGTGTTGGGGGCATGGTTATAAAAGATCAGGGAGACGCAAGGTTTTAGAGACGGAAAGAGATGTGCCATTGGGAGAGAGGTAGAGTGATACAGTGAGTAGGAGGAGGAGAGAATAAAGAGAGAGAGAGAGAGTTCTGTTCTTTTGGCAAAAGCGACAAAAAACTGCATCACTGTCGGGTGGAAACCTTGTATGTCCAAAACCATTCCTTTTTTTTATTATTTACTATTATTTGTAATTGAATAAGTGAAAATAACCAATCTACAAGCTCACAACACGTCACATCGTGACCTGTTGCGAGCTTGTAGATCAGTAATTATTTACTACTTTTGTGCATTCATTTTCGAAAAAACATAAAAAGTTGAAACATGGAGATAGGAGGTTTCTGCCTGACAGCGACGATAAAAAAAAAGGGAAAAAAATGCTGAGCAAATTCCAGCACTGTTCCATGTGCTGCAGTGCAATTTCTGTGCTGGTCTCTATGTTTATGTGGTGCTTTGTCATTTAAAATGCTGATTCAACCCGTCCAACTGTTGTTTTGGATAACTCAAAGCTATCATCAAAATGCCACATCTACATGCTGCCCCAGCTTAACTATGTACTTTCTCCTCTAAAACTGTTTTATTTACAAACTTCTTGACATGGAAAAACAACAACATTTTTAGTCATGGTTCGACTTCGTCGTCCATACATTTTCCACAGCTGGAAAACACAGTGGAAGTTAACCTTGGACTCGCTCATAAAATAATACATAACAGCTTCTCTTGCTCTATCTGTCTGCCTGAAAAAAACAATCAATCCATTTTTAGAACAGTTCAGACAAACTATACGTCTTATATATGCTGATAACACTGGCAGCATGGCACTGTACAACGCCCCAGGTTGTTGCAGAGATACATGTCACTACATTTAACCAGTGGTGGAAAAAGTATTCACATATTTTGCCTAAGTAAAAGTATCAATACTGCATTGTAGAAATACTCCGGAATTAAAAATGTACTTAAGTAAAAGTACAAAAGCATTAGTATCAAAATGTACTTAAAGTACCAAAAGTAGAAAGTACTCTAGCTTGCAGATTTGCTATTGGCCGAAATATCAAATGGCCGAAATGGTTAATGTGTGTTTTGTAATAATAATCAAAATCTACAAAGTAACTAGTAACTAAAGTTTTCAAATAATTGTAGTGGAGTAAAAGTATAATATTAAAATATCTACAATCCCAAAATCAACACTGCCACCCACCTTTTCGGATGGCCTCCAGCAGCACGCTGCGCGCGTCGCTGATGGGCGGCAGCAGGGTGCCCGGGTGGTGCCTCTTGCTGTGTCCCGGCTCGTGGCCGTGGTGCGGCGACGCGGACGACATGGCCGCCGCCGAGGGGAAGGACGGGATCGGCGGAGGCCCCGACGGACAAGGGGAGGAGCTCCGCGCTCCGGGGAACGGCAAGGGGGGCGGCGGGGGCGGCGGCGGCAGGATGGAGCCGTCCAACTGGGAGGAGCCGGAGCCCGGATGCGGCGGGCCGCCTTTGTCCTGCTGGAGGCGGGCCGGGGAGGAGTG
Source organism: Gymnoscopelus microlampas (assembly GCF_963454915.1). Lineage (NCBI taxonomy): Eukaryota > Metazoa > Chordata > Actinopteri > Myctophiformes > Myctophidae > Gymnoscopelus > Gymnoscopelus microlampas. The sequence continues at coordinate 20,806,401 of NC_139953.1, forward strand.
GAGGGGAGGGGCCACGGGGGGCGGGGCCGGGTGGAGGACGCCGGGGGCGATCTGGAGCGGGGCGGGGGGAGGCGGGATGGCCGGGGCGTGCTGCTGCTGCTGGACGGGCAGCGGGGGGATGGGGGGAGGGGGGGTGCCCCGCAGGCCCCCCGGCCCGCCGCCACCGGAGGGTAAGGGGGGAGGCGGAGGTGGGAGGGGTGGCGGCGGAGGTGGAGGGGTGTTGGAGTTGAGACCCCCCGTCCGGGCCGGAGACTGAGGCCTGCTGTCTGAGAAGCCTGAACTGGAGCTAGAAAGAGAGAGAGAGAGAGAACATTTGTCAAAAATAAGGGAAATCAACAAGCTTGTGGATCTGCCATTTTCGAAACAATCAGCTATTATCAAATAGCCGATGTACTGTATATAGGTTTAAAGTGGTTAAACTGAAGCAAGCCCAAATAAGCAACTACACTTTAGAAACAAGCCCCCCAAAAATATATATATTTACAAGCCACAACAAGCTTATACTAAGTAGACTTGGCAACACTCCTGGCCTCAGCTGGTAATTGTTTTGGATGGAGTGTCATCAGTGGCTGACCGTTCCTTCAGGCTGTTTTCAGGCTGTTTCCCCAGCGTTCTGAGGGCTGCGTGGGAGAATGTGCTCATGCACAGGCCATCGCTAAACACCAAGACGGACAAATTCACAATCCATTGTCTTTTCGCAGCGAGAAAAACTGTCCCAGGCGCGCCGCCAAGCAAACCCGCAGCAACCACCTCTATCAAGCCTATGAGGCACAGTGGTAAAATGATTTATGACTAATAAACAAAGTGTATTATAATAGATGTGTAGACATGATATGGGCGAGAGGACACAACAAAAGATTACAGCATGTCAATCGAATAATTGAGAAGTGAGTTTTTTAGATATCTTAATTAAATATTCTTCTACACATTAAACACTGTACAGCAGGGGTCTTCAACGTTTTCAGGCCAAGGATCCCCTAGCTGAGAGAGAGACGAAGCAGGGACCTCCACTACATATTGCATAAAATTGTGTTTTAGATTAAACTTTTTTTGTTTACTTGGTCTGCCCTTTTTTCCCTCTACACCTACGTATACCTCTTTGCCAAAAATAGCTCACAACGCGCTGCGAGGCGTTGTGAGCTTGTAGATCTGCTATTTTTGGCTAAAGTTCTCTTCAGAAAAGGGATGCTAGGGTTCAAGTGGTTAAGGTAAAAAAAATAATCATATCACACAAAGATTTGGCGGACCCCCTGTAGTAACTCTGAGGACCCCCTATTGAAGACCCCTGCTGTACAGTGTATATCAATGAATCGAATAACCACTTAAGCCCTATTATTTTATACTTTGTTCAAAAAGAACGTAAATAGGTATGTCTTGTATGTATATGTATCTTGTTTTTGTTTCTTTTTGTATTATTCATGATGCATATATGGACACTGGCATAATTGTACTGCTGTTATATTGCTGATATGATGAATACAAATAATTGATAACAAAAACAAAGAATGTAAATAGGACATCTCCAAGCTCACAACGTGTCGCATTGTGATGCATTGTGAGCTTACAGATCTACTATGTTCACTATTTTTGTCATTTTTGGAACAATGACATGCCCAAAATAGAGATATATTATTAATCAAATATTTATATATTTTCATAATCATTTAAATCAATTGGTTCCATTAACTGCTGCACCCCTATAAATCAATGACACATTTCACAGCCTGGCTGTCCCTACTGATCTCTCCATCCCTTCTGACCAACAAAGAGACACAAAATGACCTCTGATACCCTCGCTGGCCGTAACACTTTATTGATTCACCCCTCAGCTTCTCCCTCTCTCCCTCTCACCTCTCTACAAGACATCAATCCATTCACCCATCCATCCATTGCACCTTCTTCACCTTTCTTTTTTTTTTGTGTGTCTTTTTTTTTTTTGCACCCCGCTCCAACAGAGCAGAAAATCCTAGAACAGAGAGCGGAGCTGCAGCCCTTTGTGTGTCTTTGCAACAATACACTCTAACGTAATAGGAAGACCTCACCGTTGACCGACTGATCTACAAGCTTACAATGCGACAATGGCAAAATTAACTGACAGAATAATCTATAGTAGCCCTACAACAACCAACATCTGATGGGATTACACATTACTGTATGTATGTACTGTACAGTGTATGTGTGAGACTGTGTACTGTATATGCATAAGTCAGTTATGTCAGTTAGACTCCCGGTCAGAACAGAAAACAGAATGTGTTTGTTTAACATGATGGGAGTACCAGCTGGGCGAGATTAACTGCTGATTTACCATCACTGTTGAAATTACAGCTACGCTATGTCGTCCAATGTAAAAAACATAAAAACATGCCATGCTACGCTATGTCGTCCAATGTAAAAAACATTTTAAAAATGCCATGCTACGCTATGCCGTCCAATGTAAAAAACATAAAAACATGCCATGCTACGCTATGTCGTCCAATGTAAAAACCATTAAAAAAATGCCATGTTACACTATGATCGTCCAATGTAAAAACCACACTACAGGGTATAATGTGTGTGTGTGTGTGTGTGTGTGTGTGTGTGTGTGTGTGTGTGTGTGTGTGTGTGTGTGTGTGTGTGTGTGTGTGTGTGTGTGTGTGTGTGTGTGTGTGTGTGTGTGTGTGTGTGTGTGTGTGTGTGTGTGCGGGGGGAGGGGGCTGGGGTGTCCCACCTGATCATAGAGGGTGGTTTGATTTCTCCCAGGGAGTGCATGGGTGGTGGTGGCGGGGGGTCGTGCGGTCGGGAGTACATTCTGTCCCCGGTGCGGTTGAGCAGCTCGTTCATCTGGGTGTAGGGCAGCGCCGCCAGCGAGAAGGGCCCGTCCAAATGCTCCATGTACAGCGGCGCCCTGAGCCAACAAACCATTTCACTTATTTCATTAGTTTTTTCCTCTTTGTTTTGGTGGTCTTCCTCATGCTCCTTAATCACTTAAAACCCCATACGTTGTTGAGCGGAGTCCCTCAGGGCTCTATACTAGTTTATTTTCCGTTTTCTCTCTACATTAAATAAATATCCTCGCTGAAAATAGCCGATCAACAAGCTCTCAATGTTGTGAGCTGCTATTTTCTGCAAAGGTTTTCCCCAGAATACGGATGCTGGGGTGCCTTTAATTCATGTCTTTAATTCATGTTTGATTGAGAGTCTTCGCTGACCAAAGACAAACATGGTGAAAAACAGTGGTTCTCAAAGTGGGGACCCCTAGGGGTCACTGAGGGGGTTCCAGGGGGTGCCCCAGCAAAATGAGTTAATATACAATCAAAATCAGTTTAACAACTTTAACACTATTTTTTTAATACTTTGGCTATTCGAAAATAGCCGAGCTTTTAGATCTGCTATTTTTGAAAAATCTAGAAAGAAATTGAAATCATTTGTAACATTGAACCGGCTGGCATAAAATCTTTTCAGATAGGGGTCCGCGACCTAATACATATGAATCCAGGGCTCCTTGACGTGAAAATGTTTTGAGAACCACTGTTGAAACACACACACACCTGTTGTCGTGGTAGGTGGCGGAGCCGTTAGCCTCCTCGTGTTTGTCGTCGGGTTCGTCCTGGGCTAGCTCCGCCCCCAGCGCCAGTTTCTGCCACTCCTTCTTGCGGTCGTGGGGCGCTCGAGGTATCTTCTCTGGCTCCTGAGGACGCTCTATGGCCTTCAGCTTTAACAGGTCCAATTGGGAAGGTGATAGGATTGCAGCAGAGATGGTGTAGGATGTGATGGAGAAACAATTTGAAAAATAAATATAAATAGAGCGCGAGGGGGGCGGGCGAGGTAAGCAAACAAATAAAAGAACGAGCAGAGAATGTGTGGTGTTGGGAGGAAGAGAGCGAAAGACGTGAAGTGAGAGGGAGAGGAGAGAAAACAGTTCAGATTAGTGGCTGTATCCTCTACTATGACATAAATGTCAATAATAAAATAATCTGCCTATTGTTTGCCATTAAGGTCAGACAGGAGGGACACAGAAGGTTTAAGGTTTAGAGGCACACAGTGAAATCCAGAGTGTTCATTTATCTCTGATATATTAACTCAAAGTTCAGGATTTTTCTGTGTTGGAAAACAAGAAATGGCAGGCAAGAAACAGGTGTTTCACAACCATCCTGTAGTCAAGGGGTTCCCCAACCTTTTTAGCGCGAACTGTAAAAAAATACATTCACTTAAGCCCTAATTAAAAATGAATGAAAATTGCCAATCTACAAGCTCTCAACACCTTTTTTTAAGGTTTTGACATATCTGGGAAATCTGATTTAAGGGCAAGGCCCCACCGCACTTTTATTTTACCTCTGGGGCGGAATCTGCCAATGCTTTGTCAATGTAAATGTGTGGATTCGAGTGAACCTAACCCGACAAAGCATTGGCAGATTCCGCCCCATAGGTAAAATAAAAGTGCAGTTTGACCGTGCCCTAAGTAAGGGTTCAGATTTTCTTTTCTGGAAATCTTTTGAAAACATTTTTTGTTCTTGAAAACAAATAAACAAAAAAAGGATATTTACTTGCAACCCATCAAGAAGGGTGCGCAACCCAAAAAATGGGTCACGACCCTACGTTTGGGAAACACTACTGCACAAGGTTAACCGAGGATCTCCTCTTTCAGTATAATAGTCTTGATTTTGCACAGCATAGCTGTTGTCATAGTGACAACTTCCTCTTAAGTTTTTCTTTGTGTGCATTTTAGACGAGGCTGTATGGAATATTTACAGCGCAAGGCCTTTGAAGAGAGAAATCAACACTGCTGTTGAAAGAGCATAATATCTAGCTACACAGGAAAGTCTCTCCCCCAACACACACACATAACTCTGGGAACAGGGAAGACTGCTAGACCATGTACAATACCAAATGAAATACTGTAGTCACAATACTACATACTTTAGTCAACCATGCTCTTCTGTAGAGGGCCACCCACACACCAAGAATGACTATCATGATAACAATAGACAATTTGTTGGGAAAATCATTTTAAACAAACAAGTACAAGCACGCACAGCCAAAGTTAAAAGGCTCGGTGCTGAGCAGAGACAATATTAAAAGAGAACAGTGAGGTCCACCCACTGGATCCAGCTCCAACAGCGTTTTGGATTTTTGGATTACCACCAAGGTGGTAGTCCAGTCAGTGTGCGGACTCTGTTCTCTTTTAACCACTTGAACCCCAGCGTCCATATTCTGGGGAGGACATTAGCCTATGACTACAGGGGTTTAAGTCGTTTTTTTTTCTTTGTCGGGTGGAAACCTCATGTCCAAAACTGTTACTTTTCAGGATTCAAATTTTAAAAAATCGCAAAAGTAGCAGACCGACAAGCTCAAAATGAGCTTATAGATCTGCAACCTTAGATGCTTTTGTGTGACGCTGTAGTATGATCAAGTAGTGCGTTAATTTAAGAAAAAAATACAAAAAGTCAGAATATGAAGATAAGAAGTTTCTGCCCGACAACAACAATACAGTAGATGGTAGATGGAGTCCCCACCACAACATGGCAACAATGACATTAGGGAACAATATCATTGGGACACTGTGACAGCTGTTCAAAATCCACCCGAATGTAACAGGGCGTCACGTTCATCACATCACTCAGATTCAACATGTTTACATGACGCTGTCATCAGTGTGGAGTGTGTGGACGCTCACATCATTATTGCTACAGTTAACGTAACAGTTATCAGTCTTGGTGTGGATGAACCCTTTACTCAGCAGAACAATGCTGGGTTTTAGCCAGAATATATCAATAAAAAGCAAGTCTCTTGCACACCTACAAAAGGCGACAGGTGCGTAGGAGAAGACCAAACAGGGGCCCAACCGCACTAAAAAAAGACTAAAGTCACGCACACTGTCTTCAAATGCAAATAAAAAGTTTTAATGGGAAACAACGTTTCGGTCTGTTTAGACCTTCATCAGGCTATCTTTCTAAGGGTGAAGGGGTTTAAACAGACCGAAACGTTGGTTCCCATTAAAACTTTGTATTTGCATTTGAAGACCGTGTACGGGAGTTTCTTCTTTTTTAGACAGAATATATCACACATTAGTCTAGTTGTCAAACACATTCCCTGTCCCAGCCCCTAGCAAAAACATGAAACCTTGAATTCACACACATCAGAAATCATACACAGGTACAGTAATTGTTTTGCTTCTTTTTTTTTTTTTGGTAGATAAATCGCTAGAGTTTTCACATACCTGCCCTGGAAGGTCTAAGTACCTATAGACCTGATCATACATGCGTGGGTCCTGTAACTACAAGAACAAAAACAAGAAAACAAAAACAAAAAAAGCACAAGAGAAGCACCGGTGGGCACAAAATTAACAGGGCACAGTGTGGGCTTACAGCTCACAGCCAACAAGGACAAAACACAGGGTCGTGGATGTGTGTGTGTGTGTGTGTGTGTGTGTGTGTGTGTGTGTGTGTGTGTGTGTGTGTGTGTGTGTGTGTGTGTGTGTGTGTGTGTGTGTGTGTGTGTGTGCACTCATGTGTGTGTGAGGGACAATGGGGGAAAAAGTGCTGTTACACAGAAAAATGACAGCATGCACAGCTGGGGGGGACGTCACAACGTCACAATGCTCGGCAGGACACCGGACACGGTCTAGCGCAAACATTTCATTTAACCACTTAAGCCCCATTTCAGAACCAGAGAAAATAACCGATCTACAAGCTCACAACACCTCGCAATGCGGCACGTTGTGAGCTTGTGGATCGGATATGTTTAGCTCTTTATGTCAAATTGAGGACATTTTGGAAGATTTTTGGTGGTTAAAACACACACAGACGTACAACAACAACAGCCCAAGCTCCGATACATACATACACACACACACACACACACACGCACACACGAACGCACACACACACAGAAAGGAAAGCAAACACATAGAAAGGAAAGGAAACATCGGTACAGGTATTGAGAAGACACTGGAAGAGGAGGACACACTACAAAGGCATCTTTCTAGACACTGGAGAAACAAACATTCCAACACAGTCCAATCCAGTGTTAATCAACTCCTATAGTGTTTAACACTCTCAGAGTTAACTTAAATTAACACAAGAGGATGTTACTGTGAGTGTGCAATACACAGCAGAACACACGGCATGCCAAACACAAGTGTTGGGAGTGACATCAAACAGCACCGGGTGAGGTGGTAGAACAAGAACAACATAGGATGCTAAACAAAACACGACAGAGTCATATATACAATTTATATATCACAGTCCAACTAAACATCAGCAGCTAAAACAGTTTGCGCATACACAGTGAAAAATCCTGAGTGTTAGTTTAACTCTGAAAGGGTTCATTAAAGTTAAAAACAACACTCAGTATTTTACTGTAGTACGTAGCCATAAAACATTCTAGACGAAGACGATAACTATTCTTTTCTTTTCTGGACTGAAAATAATGCTATATGAACAGCAAGTAAAGTATACAGTACTGATGATAACAATGCAATGTGTGTACCATTTCTATTAAGTTTATGTCAAAAAGGACAAACAGGTAGGTTTAGTGTTGATGATTCCAAGATCATGTACTGCATGCGTATAACACAATGTGTGTCAAAGTTTGCGTGACATATTCTAGACCAGGGGTCTTCAACGTTTTTCAGGCCAAGAAACCCATAGCTAAGACTCAAGAGAGAGATGAAGCAGAGACCCACGCTACATATTGTATAGAATTGTGTGGCAGATTAAACTTTTTCATAGATTTCATAGATGCTTCATAGACTTGTTTGACAGCAATATCATCAGAGTTGTGTAAATTAATGTTTTTTGTTGGTTTGTTTACACATGATCTTTTCATGATCCCCGCCCCACGGGAGTAGAATAGGGATGCTTGGGTTCAAGTGGTAATGTAAAAAAAAGTTCCTATCACAAAACTGTGAGTGTAGTAAATTTAAGGACCCCCCGGACCCCCTGTTGAAGACCCTTGTTCTAGACAATTCAATAACTCAAACACATATGAGCCTATTTTCTCAGACTCAAACCATCACATCAACACGGATCCCCTTATCAATCCCATTCCTGTTAGTAGGTGCTACAATTGATGCAGATTGTGTTTATGTGTGTGTACTGTGTATGTTTGTCTGCTGTAGAGTTTTCTTGGCTGGAATGAAAGGCTCCTCAAACAGAGCATGTGACACAAACCATCTCCCCTGAGACCACTGTAACTTAAATTATTTTCAGTGGGGAACAGGGGCACGTCCATGGACAGGCCCACACTAGACCCACCCATTTGGCATCCAGGTCCACCCAATCAGTGAGCTTGATTTTGTGAAATATTGTCATAAATCACGCTGGGCAAGACCAAGCCGGTTGAGTGTCTAAACGGAAGTACCGGAATTTGGAGGAAGTACCGCCCCCAGAAAATTACGTCGACGCTTTACAAATCTGCTAACATTCTCCGCGAACGAAACGAATGTTGTGATTGGTTGAAAAAGATAGTTTCCGGGGGAAACACGTACGACGGCAGTCCTGCCCCTATAGACACTCTCTGCTTTAGGTAGTGACCAGGCTTTTCTCTTCGCAGATGGGTAAGGCTGGGAACGAGGCTAGTCATAAATAATAATTTAAAAAAAAGTTGTTTTACTACCAATAAAGCGGTTTTAAATCAGTCTTTATTGATAGGACTTTTTATTGTTAAGGTCTTTACAAGCCAAAGGGATGTGACAATTAAACAATATGAAATTTGAAGATGCACTCAAAACTATTCATATAGTTGATGCCTCTTTTAATACAGGCTGATGCCTTTATTCACGGTGAAAAACAAACTGTTCGAAAATATATATTTTCGTGTGAATTAATCACACACATCAAAACGCCCCCAGTGAATTAGAAAATTGTCTTTTCTTCAGAATTATATAACCGTGAATGTTGGCAGTTAATACAGACATGTTATTTTGTCAGCTGATGCACATTGTGGCCGCCTCCTCACAGTACAAGCCATCTCCCCATCCATCTGGCTCACAGAATAACAATAAAGCCTGATTTATACCGTATATGACCGATCTACAAGTTCAGAACACATCGCGCTGTGACGAGTTACAGTATGAGTAATAATCATAGTAATAATGATAATTGTGTTCCCTTTAGTTGTTGTTGGGGTATTTTCCAGGTATTTGTACATTTACACATGCCTGGAATTTGTTTTCGGCATTTACCCATCCTAACTATTAGGAGCAGTAGATGCCATTAATACGGCACCTGGGGAGCAAATCAGGGTTAAGTGTCTTGCTCAGGGACACTTCAACTTTTTTTTTGTTTTATATTTGATTAAATCGAATAGTTGGACTAACGCCTTTACAGTACACACAGCCACTCAACACAAAATCACGCACGCAACATTTCAACTTCTTGTCACCCCCTGCGTTTCTAAATTGATTAAAATTAAACACACACACACACACACACACACACACACACACACACACACACACACACACACACACACACACACACACACACACACACACACACACACACACACACACACACACACACACACCTCTGTCATCACAGTCTTCCAATTATGTTTGCACACTGCCAATGTGAACTAGCAAAAAAACACCAACAATATTGGAGCCTGCTGGGAGGCTTAGCAGAGCATGAATTCAAACCGAAATGATTATAATATATTAGATATGATTGATGCTACTGAACAGAATTCTGTTGTGGCTTATCTTATGGCAGTTGTGTGTTGTTGATCATGAAGATACAGAAAAGAATGACATGCAACTAAAGAGGCATGTCATGACGCCACTATTCTCCCAAGCCTGCTAGACAGTAAAATCCTGTGCTAAAAGTGTTAATTTATCCATTTGTAACTCTCAGCATTAAGTTAACACTGAGGACTTTATTGTGTAATCCACAGAGCACAATGAACTTTATTAGGCTGTATAAGGTGAATGTGACAACAGTGTTTCGCTGTTGTGGAGCCACTGTGCGTCAAAAAGCACGGGACGAGAGGTTAGACGGAATGGGGCGTGTATGTGTGAGTGTGTGTGTGTGTGTGTGTGTGTGGGGGGGGGGGGCAGTGGTGGAAGAAGTATTCGGATTTTTCTTACTTAAGTAAAATAGTAAGTACAACTAAAAGTCAGCAACATTTTACTTGAGTAAGAGAGAAAAGGTATTGGCATCGAAATATACAAAAGACGTTCATAATTTGTCAAACTTTTGAAGCCCAAGTATCGTAAAATTGGGCTTAATGTATGTATGTAGTGGGTGTATGTAGAAATTAAAGCTGTCAAAATATAATATACAACATTGTAGTGGAGTAAAAAGTGGTTGTGGTTGTTACAGAATGAGAGAGGCACAGACCAACAAATACAGAAAGAAAGAGTGTCTGTGTGTATGTAATGTAAGTGTCTGCTGTTATAAATGTAGCTAATTCCAGGGGGGCTCTCTGTGTGTGTGTGTGTGTGTGTGTGTGTGTGTGTGTGTGTGTGTGTGTGTGTGTGTGTGTGTGTGTGTGTGTGTGTGTGTGTGTGTGTGTGTGTGTGTGTGTGTGTGTGTGTGTATGTATGTATGTATGTATGTGTGTGTGTGCGCGCGCGCGTGCGTGCGTGTGCGTGTGTGGTATTCATCTCTCATCTGAATGGATCCTGCTGTGTAAGCTCTATGAGTGAGTGTGAGTGTGTGCATTTGTGCGAGTAGTACTGGTGTCATAGTTATGTATTTATGTGGACTTGTCTGTGTGTGTACATGATAAATAGTGGAGCATGTACTGTATGCTTGTAGTTTTTGTTTTGGTGTATGGTTCTGTGTGTTTGTGAAATCATGAAAGTGAATGAATGTGCTCTGGTGTGTGTGTGTGTGTGTGTGTGTGTGTGTGTGTGTGTGTGTGTGTGTGTGTGTGTGTGTGTGTGTGTGTGTGTGTGTGTGTGTATACTGTATAAAAAATGTGACAGACTCAGCAGAAGTCCGGAGGCTATGGTGCAGTGTTGTAAAACCCCTGGGAGCCCCATTGAGGCCCAGTAGTGCCAGACCACCCTGGGGCTGATGATAACACAGCAGCCCCTAATACTGCAACACACATTATTATTACTGTGTTGCTCCATCTAATAGGTTTGTGTTGTACACACTTTGTACAGTAATTATCTGTGGCTTCTGTTTTCAGATGAGGGTAATTACAGTAAGGTCATCATCTGAGAATTACTACACACATATTAACCTCTACACTACAGCACACATTTTGGCTGGCGGAAAAAAGTTCCTCTGCAGTCAATGTAATGCGCGTGGGCCGAATTATCATAATATTTGGAATTATCATGTAGCCTGGTGGGAATAACAAAATGTGCTTGTGTGTTCATGCCATAAGGGAAATAGGAAGTAGAAAGCTAGCAAACGGAGGCAGGCTGCAATCAAGCGCAGTGCAAGGAATGGCAAAAATCAATGCAGCCATCCACGATTCTGCAGCTTAACCCAGCATCTAGCTGTGCAGCTGATACACGTGTAGTCATTGTTACAATGCAAATCGAATTGACATCGACAGCATGAGAACACAGATTCTCATGAATGTGAAAGAGGATAAACAATTCTTGTGACCAGGGGCGTCACGGCCATTCACTGTGCGTACGACGCAACACCCTCACTCTCACAGATCCGTGATTTCATACCCCCCACTTTTTGAAAAAAAAAAAAAAAAAATGTTTTTTGATAATAAATCGGTAAAATCAGGCAAAAATACGAATTAAATAACCTAACCCTAACACCGAAATAAAGTAACCAAAACACGAAAAAAACTAACAAAATTTGAAAATACAGAATTTGTTTACATTTGACAGTTACAAATGTTTTTCACGCTTTTTCAAAAATAGCAGATCTACAAGCTCATAGCGCGGCACTCGGTGCCGTGCTATGAGCTTGTATATCTGCTATTTTTGAATAGCCAAAGTGTAAAGTATGGGGTATAGTCCACGTCCACCGAAAGTCCATCCCCTCCCACCTTCTGAGAGCCCGTGACGTCCCTGCTTGTGACAGAAGATTTGAGGGGAGACTTGAGAGTTATTGTTAGTTCGGGCAGCAAACAGAGGTCTGCAAGGCACAGAGTCACCCTAAAGAGGGCTACAACCACTCCCAAGAAACGTGCAATCAACGTTGTGCTGATAAATAACGTGACAGGACACCTTGCGGTTAGTAGAGTGAACGATCATGTGGCTGCTTCCCAATTTAAATGTAGTTTTGTACACCTATTTCTTATTCTACCTTACAGATAGTCAGACATAAGGCCAGCTAAAGTTAGAGACTGTATGCTGTTCATCATGTACAGTATGCCAATAGGAAAGTAGGGCAAAAACCACAGTAAAGGAACTAGTGATAATTCTATAGGGAGAAGGAGGGGTCCTTACATACAATGGCAATCACGACCCTGAAGATCAACTACTTTTACTCAGTCAAGGACTCTGTCCCCGTCTTCTCCTCGTGTAGAACCAGTGGTGGAAACAGTACTCAAATGTTTTACTTAAGTAAAAGTAGCAATACCACCATATCAAAATACTCGTTTACAAGTAAAAGGCCTGTGTTAAATATTTTACTTGAGTAAAAGTACAAAACTATTGGCATCAAAGTAAAAGTAAAAGTACTAAAATGTTTGAAAATAGCAGATCTACAAGCTCACAACGCGTCGCGTTGTGAGCTTGTAGATCAGCTATTTTCAAATAGCCTATGTATAAAATACGGCTAAAGTGGTTAATTTATGTTTTATGATATAATAATTTACATCCGCAAAGTAAAGTAAAAAATTACCTCAAAATTGTACTTAAGTACAGTACTTGAGTAAATGTACTCGGTTACTTTACACCACTGTGTAGAACTGGGATGCACTCAGGGGAGGTGAGTATTGGAGGGCAGTTAGTAATAGAGGTGGTGAGTACAACAGTCTCCAGAACCAGTCAAGAGAGGATGAAGCAGAGAGGCAGCAGGCCAAACCCAGGGAGGAGGGGCGCGGGCGCGGGGGCCCAGCAACGGCAGAGGTCGGGTTGTGGTCTTACCTCTGAGGGGTTGATGAGGGGAGGAGGGGATTCAGAGGGCGCTCTTATAAGGCCCTCTGGGCACACATGATAAGGCAGCTCCAGCTGCACAGAGTCAGACACAACAGAGAGCGAGAGGTGAGAAAAGAGGACCGGTATGAAAAGTGAGAGAGAGAGAGAGAGAGAGAGAGAGAGAGAGAGAGAGAGAGAGAGAGAGAGAGAGAGAGAGAGAGAGAGAGAGAGAGAGAGAGAGAGAGAGAGAGAGAGAGAGAGAGAGAGAGAGAGAGAGAGAGAGAGAGAGAGAGAGAGAGAGAGAGAGAGAGAGAGAGAGAGAGAGAGAGAGAGAGAGAGAATGCTAAACGTGCAACAGACAGAACCCTGTTCTTTCTCGGATGTCACACTGGGCAGGGAAACAGTGTCTCGAGTTTGACATTATTAATATTTTTTCATACCCTGTTTGAAAAGGCTTACTGTGAAATCCCTAGGCTCTCGGTGTGCAAAGCATGCAAGTGGCAGTGTGGTGGCCTCTTGCCGATGTGTAAAAATGGCTCAGTCAGGCACATTCCTAAACTTTATTGACTATAACTCCAAAACGCCGGTCATGATTCTGTGGGTCCTGTGCGTGCCAGGTTAATGTTTGGAACTTTCTAAGCTACAGTACCAGTAAAAATAACCGCGTATCCCTTGCTAAAATTTAAGCTGTGCAGACGCACTTTCCCCAAAACCCACTACTGAGCAATCATCAGGCGTACAAAAGTGCACGAACCGCAAACAATTATCTACCATTTCGATTAGGACATTATCATAAAACGTGGATTGAAAGAGCACTTAAACCAGCCCATTCTAAATTAAATACAATGTGCAGTCACACTATAGCAATGCAATTCAATTTGTGTTGGTAGTAAACTTTTTTGTTGTTGTTGCATTAAACATTTAAATTAAATCAAAACCCTTTTATCAGGGCGTGCACCTATGCACTATGCATGTGTATTTCAGTTATTAAATTGTGAAAAGATCTGGGCTGTGCCAGTGCTCAGTGTACGTATATGGGAATAAATACAAGAGGATTCTTATTCGCTCAATATACTTATCCAGGCCGGCACTGTTAACCATGTAACCACATACATATACTTTGTTTTACGTCAAATAGAAAACAATAGCATATCTACAAGCTCACAACACAGTTGTGAGTGAGCTTGTAGCTATCTTCGCTGCATGTTCACCAGTTTTTGCAGAATGTTAGACTAAAAGACATGCCCAGAACAGGGATGCTAGGGTTCATGTGGTTAAATATGGCACAAAAGCATCCTGACCATGCTTTTAGTGACAGACAGGAGGCCAAGCAGTGTCTACAGTATGTTTACAGTGCACCAGGCTGGGATGTGTGCATGTTGCTTGTAGCAAGGGGCCCCCTGTTGAGCCAGCCATTCCCAGCTTGTCTATATAACTGCTTCAAAAAGACCACTGCCTCCCATCTCTCTCTCCCACAGACCTCCTCGGTTGCCATGGCAGTGGGGGGGGGGGCCTGGGGCCATTGGGAACAGTTGATTGGAGGAGGGGGGGGTGTTGTAACTCGACATTGTAAACTAGTGCTTGAAAGCCGTGGTGAATGGGGTTGTTATGGACATGCTCTCTGTATACTGTATGTCTGTGCAGACGCAACAATGGATGTGTCCTGGGGTGACCACGAAGACCTTTTGAGGCAGGCTGCCAGGCCACTATTATAAAGAAGAATCCTCGAATGTCCAAAATCGTTCCTTTTTTATTATTATTTTAAAAACGATTTAAAATAGTGAAAATAGCCGAACTACAAGCTACTGTATACCTGCTATTTTCACTACTTTTGTGCGACAAAGTATTTGTATGACGAAGTAGGGCATTCGTTTACCGAAATAATAAAACGTTGAAATATGGAGATATGAGGTTTCTGCCTGACAGCAACGATTTTGTTCTTAATGACTTGTCTGGCTAAATAAAGGTTGAGTAAAATTTTAAAGACAAATCCTTGTTTAACTCAGACAAGACAGTAATAGAACATTGATTTTGTAATTGGAAAACATTGATTGGTCCACGAGTGCACAAAAGGAGCCATGAGGTATGATAAGCAACTTGTATACAAATACACACACACACACACACACACACACACACACACACAATGCTTAATATTATAGCTTAACAAAAGTAAACTACTGCACAGGGCCTTTCGTATTGACCTGGCTGTCGTGTGTGCATTTCAGCCTAAGCTCTCTGAGAGAGTTGGTCTAACCTTTGTAACTTAGAATTTCACCTCCTCCCTAGTCACAAAACACACTTCAAGTTGGCTCATTGGCGTGCAGCAAGGTGCTCTAGTCAATTTCACTGAGGAATGAGGCATTTCCAGGTGTCTGTGAGACAGAAACTTTTACCTTACCACGGTGTCAAGTAAAGTTATACAAAGAAACCACAGAATGGCATTCAGAAGGTCCCATTAGGTTATCTTTGATGTGTACAGCGAGTGAGTGAAAAGCTGCAGGGACCGAGCCTAAAGCCTAATTTATGCTTCAACGAAAAGGTGTCACATCGACACTTTTTTTCTGTTGAAAAAACACGTCATTTTTGTCAAGTGACACTCTTTCACCGAGGCATAAATTAGTCTTCAGAAGGCTCCCTATAGAGACCGCCAGCTCCTACCTGGTGGGTAATCAGACATTGATCTCAATGAGACACCGATGCTATCTTTCTCCCTTCCCTGAACCTCTTGTCACCCTTTCTCTCTTTTTCTCCTTTGTCGAATGTTTGAACCTGAGTCGTCTTCTCTTTGCTGAGTTGTGTCTTCCTGTCAGAGGGGCAGACTGACTCACTGGTCTAGTGCTAATCCACTGAGAGGGATGCTAACACAGGAGCTAATGAGATTAGTCCCACTGCAGGTCTCTCCTCCCACCTCTGCCCTGCCTGCATTGCTCTTCATTTATCAACAGCTAATCGGTGTGTGTGTGTGTGTGTGTGTGTGTGTGTGTGTGTGTGTGTGTGTGCGCGTGCAGTGGTGGAAAAAGTACTCAAATGTTTTACTTAAGTAAAAGTATCAATACTGCAATGTAGAAGTACTCTGTTACAAGTAAAAGTCCAGAATGTCCAGAATGTTTGAAAATACAGATCTACAAGCTCACAGCGCGTCGCATATCGACACGTTGGACCCATAGGCTATTTTCAAATAGCCTATGTATAAAATAAGGCTAAAGTGGTTAATGTCGGTTTTATTATGTGATAAGATAATTTATACCTACAAAGTAACTAGTAACTAAGTACGTTTTCAAATAATTGTAGCGGAGTAAAAGTACAATATTTGCCTCTGAGATGTAGTGGAGTAGAAGTAAAAGTATAGACAATTGGAAATACTCCAGTAAAGTAAAAGTACCTCAAAATTGTACTTAAGTACAGTACTTGAGTAAATGTACTTAGTTACTTTACACCACTGTGTGTGTGTGTGTGTGTGTGTGTGTGTGTGTGTGTGTGTGTGTGTGTGTGTGTGTGTGTGTGTGTGTGTGTGTGTGTGTGTGTGTGTGTGTGTGTGTGTGTGTGTGTGTGTGTGTGTGTGTGTGTGTGTGTGTGTGTGTGTGTGTGTGTGTGTGTGTGCGTGTGTGCGTGTGCGTGTGCGTGTGTGTGTGTGTGTGTGTGAGCGCGCGTGCGTGTGCGTGTGAGAGGCAGCAAAGGAGGCCAGGAACAGAGAGAAAGTGTGTGTTGTGTAACGTGACTCGGGGTAACGGAAAAAGATGGAGAGATATCAGGGGAGAGAAAAGAGAGATGCTTAATTTATACATAGTTATACGCACCGGTATTGCATGTGGGAAATAGCTGGTGTAAAACGCTCACAACGCACAGCATCGTGACGCGTCATGAGCTTGTATTTCGGCCGACCTTGTAGATCGGCTATTTTTCGCACATTATAACTGACACTCAAGTAAATCAGACTAGAGTGTGCGATGCTGGAGAGGAAGTTGAGTGACACGCGGCACTAGGGAGATGAGAGGCAGAGAGAACTGAAGCTCTGTGTGTGTGTGTGTGTCTGTGTGTCTGTCTGTGTGTGTGTGTGTGTGTGTGTGTGTGTGTGTGTGTCTGTGTGTGTGTGTGTGTGTGTGTGTGTGTGTGTGTGTGTGTGTGTGTGTGTGTGTGTGTGTAGGGGGGGGGGCATGGAGGGCACGACAACCTCTCTTGAGTGACACTGATTGACAGCTGGCATAGACAATCAGCTTCCAGACGCTGTACTGTTGTAGTTGTTGAATTTTTTTCCTCTCTCTCTGTATTTCGACTTTATATCTCATGGTGACAGTGAGAGGGAGACGGGAAAGGTGAGCGAGAGAAATGGGATGACATGCAGCAAAAGAGCCTCAGGTTGCATTTGAACCCGGGGCCAGGTGAGACATGTGAGCCATGTGTTTTCACACGCACACGTCTGTATGCTCGTGTGTGGTATATTAGGTTATATAGTGCTACATACTGTATACTATGATATAGTGCTTATTGTTTTTGAAGCTTAGGTTATCAGTCATGTTGTTCCATTAACAGGGAAACAATGTTAAGTTCACTCCCCTTCGTCAGGTTTTTTTTTATATTACCCCGCGCGCGCACAAGGTAATATAAACGCACACGCGCGCGCACGCGCGCACGCGCGCACGCACGCACGCACGCACGCACGCACGCACACACACACACACACACACACACACACACACACACACACACACACACACACACACACACACACACACACACACACACACACACACACACACACACACACACACACAGCTATACTTGTGAGGAGGTCCAAACCAAGTTTTGAAAAAAACGAATGCATTTTTATTGGGGAAAAAAACCTAACCCAACCTCAAGTTCTAAACTCAGAATGCCCAGGCTATTCATAAAAATAACCATAGAACTAACTCTATAGCCTTAACCCGTAACCCTAATTATAAACCAAACGTAAATGCCTAACTAACTAACTTATATTTTGTACATAGTTGTAACTAACTAAGACACAATTAACCATAAACATTTCATAAAAAAAATATAGTAAGACTGTGTGACACGCACGCACGCGGATGTGACTGCACTACCCAATGAGCTGGGACTGCTATCCCTTAGGACGGACTAAGCTCTGCATTTTTTGGTCTACCTCCTTCATCCTGCAGTGCATCCTTGTCTATGACTGGTTTTCCACACATGAACCCTGTATTTGTCATAATACTCATCGACCGTTTATCCTCAATAGTGGTAACTCAAACCCCAAAATATGTGTGAGTAATCCGTCCTTTTTGGCCCGGAGGTTTTCTAGGCCTTTCCATGGGGTCTTTCTGGCTTCCAAAGTGGCAGAGGGGGAAATTAATAAGACTTTATGAGCAAAGCCCACTGTGGCCGTTCATTAGAATAGACACTGTTGGGTAGGTCTGTCACAATTATTGCATAATCCCCTAATGGCAATCATTTGATATAATCACAATTATTTTACATCATCGTCATAATCATTTCCATGTTGATGGATACATTTTCCCAAAATAGAGGAAATAGCAGATTTCCTATTTCCACTATAAAGAAAAATTGAAAGTATAAATTATTAAATATGTACTTTCGGTTATTTTTCATATCTGCCCTGTGGAAGTTTTGTTGTATTTTTCATTTATACTGTATGTTCCAATATTAAATGACAATTATTTTAGGTTAATCACAATTATTTATATGACAATTAATCGTCAAGTAAAATGTCATGATCGTGACATCCATAAAGCCCACTGTGGCACTGTTGGGTCCGGCTTCAGCTGTCTTATTATACTCCTCCTTCTAAACCAAATTAGGTCTACTGACAGTAGTCATTATTCTAGGCTTTTCCTATAAACACACACAGTACATTTTTGCCCATTTCAGTGACGCCGCTCTGTGCAGCACTGCAAGCAGCTTTTTCTACCGTAGGCAGGCTCTTGGATAGATATCTAGGGAAAAGACGCAATATCCATCTTACTCTGACAGTGACTGTCACCCTCGGAGTGTTTTCGTGCCTCAACAAGCTCGCTTTTGTTCAGAACCTACTGTGTGTCACATAGCATACCCACAACCATTAGAAAGCCCAAACCACCAAATTACATCCTCCTCGTACGTTCTCGTTGGCTGGTGACACGACCGCAGGCAGGCTTCGATTGGCTCTGTGTGGGGATGTGGGGGGGCACACATCCCACACATGGAGACACAAGCTGGTGTTGATTAGAGTCCCATTGAGCCCCTCGTGCTCGCGGGTGGGAGACCCCTCCATCTGCGAAGGGGGCTCAGAGGTCTGTAATCTAGGGTTTGCGGGGGAAGAGAGGCTCTCAAAGGACGCGCGGGAGAGCACCCTCGCTATGTTGTGCCAGCGTTGTGTTTGTTTGCAAACAAATACACACAGGGTATAAAGGCAAAACAGACAAGGCTGTTTGTGTACCTAGAAATTCCCCACTGGACCATGTGTACACGTTTGTGTGTGTACGCATGCTTTATAGTAGACAGAGATGGTACACACAGTTCCCTGTGAGAAGCACAGTGGGGGGGGGCAAGCAAAAAGCAGACGCTCCCGTTCATTCTGTTTAATAATTAGACAACAAGAAGGCCTGGCGATGAGAGCTGACGTGGTGTGATTGCTAACGCGTGATGCGATACATGTATGCGTATTGTGTGTAACATTGACTCTCCGCTGAGTCTAACCCAGGCAGGAGTGTTGGATCAATAGCTGCTGAGGACACAGCAAATCCTGTGATTCATGCTCACCTCTTCTTACCCCACGGAGCCTAATTAACTGCAGCATGAGTAAGTGTGTGTGTGCACGTGTGTGTGTGTGTGTATGTGTGGGTGGGTGTTTGTCTGTCTGTCCTCACGAAACCACATCCTCATTTTTAATCCCCTATAATAGAGCCACCCTCTGACAGATACCGGCTCAATCTGGAAACGACCAATAAGACGAATGCCGGCCTCCGGGGGGCGATGGTCTGGGTCTGCGGTACGGTTTTAGGAGAACATCCTTACCTTCTGTTTCCGCCTCTCCTTCCTCTTGTCCTCTGTGTCCTGTAGCATCTTCTCTCTCCATAGGTCGAAGAAGTAAGATGGGTTGGTGTAGAACTTGAGACCCTCCTTCCCATCATCTCTGCAGGGAGTGGGGGGGGGGCAGGAAAATAGATAAAGCAATCTCAATAAGAGCATGATTGTACTGTATAAAAAAGGTACACATGCTTTGTATAGAACCTTGGGTTGTGTTGGTAACTGGGCATGATTTAAGTACTATCATATTTATCTGTGGCTTAGCACATAAACACAAAATGGACAGGTAAGACGAAGACGATCGACAATTTGGAGTAATGACCAGGGAACCTATATAAATTATTTGATGCCATTTGATTGCATGACTTTAACTGGAGAGCAAAGAACATCAAAACATTTTGTGGAAATTGTAGGAATATATATACAGTATATATTTTTTACCAAATCAATTATTTCAATGGAAGTCCCCTGGGAGTGGAAGTCCATATTACTTTTTATGGATTTCGGTGTGCATTACAACTTCATTTTGAATGAAGGACTACAGTAGAAGAACAGGTAGATAGAAAAGACCAACATCATAACTACTATGATATCTTTCTTTGGTTTTCCTTAACATCATTTCTGACACTTCAGGGAAACTTCAGGGTCACCTCTGAATAAAAAAAAAAAAAGACGAGTTGGAGAGTGAGTTATGTGTCTGCCAGCAGAGCGCCAATCTCTCTCTTCCTTCGCCCCTCCTCTTCCTGTCTCGGAATCTCCATCAAGAAAACTAAATCATCTTTGTTCACAACCTGTCATGACTCATACCTAATGTCCTACATCACAATCTATTCGTTCACAGCTCTCCCTATGCCTCTCTGTCCGTACTTGTGAGAGTGTGGTTGGTGGGCGCTGGTTTCCCTGTGGAGCAGTGCTAGGGCGATAGGAGCGGTGGTGGTAACTATGGGGGCGGCTGTGCAGTTATCACTTCAAAGGGTTCCTCCGACAAGAAAATTGATTATCATACACAAATGCCCACACATGCCGCCTGGAAATGTCATATCACGTCGATACGGGAATAAGCCTCGAAATTGCCTTCCTGATGTTTCTCAGGCTTTTCCTTATTGCTCTCCTTCTCTTTATCTCTCTCTTTCTCGCTCTACTTCATTCCCAACTGTACAATGTACACAAGTATGTGCAGAGTCATTTTAACGTAACCGAAGGCTCCCTTGTCGATAAAACTGTCCAAGACCCATTTCCGTGATGGCATTAGTAAATATCACAGGACTACGGGTGAAATTCTTCTCGGCTTTTTGGGAACCGATTACGTGAGCTTGTTTTAAACTTAATTGTAGTCTCGTTATAATAATACCGGCTTATTATTAGGTCCTAATTAATGCATCTCTTAACCGCATGAACCCTAGTGCCCATGTTCAGGGCATGTCATAATATGTGAAATATAAATAGCAGATACTGTAGGGCAAGTGTATGAAGAAAATCACATTTTATAGTGTGTGTGTGTGTGTGTGTGTGCGCGTGCGTGCGTGCGTGCGTAATTATCCTTTCAGTACTTACATATTATTTATTATTTTACCACTTAATATCAAGTGGCATGTGTCACTGCCAGTTAGCCTAAAGCTTGATTGGCTTGCTGTATTAATAGTTCTGAATGTGTTTAACACTACTAGTGTTAAATTAATAAAAAATGTAAAAGTACCCGTAGCGGTCCATGTTTACACTCTCAGTTACATTAACACTGTGTATTCCTTGCAACCCGTGGTGCACATGTTGCATGAGACGTACTCTAAGAGCTACTAACCCCATACTCTGTGTGTCATACACGAGTGTTCCATCAGAGCATTGTCTTAGCAGGGCGGAAAGACCTCTGAAACGCTGAAGTTATGGGACAATAAAAATCCTCTCCGCTGAGACTATTACTAATGAAATTCCATCAGGCCCGGATGAAGCCCCTCATGGAAGGGTGTTCCGCCGTAACTAACAGCTAACCCAGGATTTACCTCACTCATAGCTGGCCCAGACCCAGGTTGCAGCAAGCACACTGTGAGAGCATTTGATGTACAATGTGTTTTGATGGCACTCTGATAAGAGCAGGGAAGAGAGAACATGAAAAGGAAAGAGGCTTTAAAAGGGGAGGGGGGGGGGGTAGTTAATGATATACAACACAACAAAGGAAAGGAGCTGGAGTTCGACAGCCGGATAAGGCGAGGGTGGGGAGTCAGTAGGATTCAGCGTGCGCATATGGGAGTTAGGGAGTTATTTGAGATTTTGAGTGCATGGATCATTATGCATGATATTCTCTCTGTGTATACTGTACGTGTGTGTGTGTGTGTGTGTGTGTGTGTGTGTGTGTGTGTGTGTGTGTGTGTGTGTGTGTGTGTGTGTGTGTGTGTGTGTGTGTGTATGTGTGTGTGTGTGCGCGCGTGCGCGTGTGTGCAGCGTGCAGCAGCAGCAGCTGTGCTCTGGGTGGATATAAAGAATATCAGCCTGAGGAGGTGTCCCAGACAGCCTCCTGGTGTGTGACGTCAGATAGACGAGAGAGGAGGAGGAGAGGAGAAGGAGAACAGAGGAGAACTAGAGAGAGGGAGGAAAACAAGGACGGACGGGGGCCGGGGGGGGGGGGGGGGGTCGAGAAGATCAAGATGAAGGCAGAATAAATATGAATTATTTAAGCGTGGGTATGAAACTGGTGCCAGCAACACTCACATTCAATCACTGAGTACATACGAGTACAGTGCCAGCGACGCCAGGTGTCCCGTTCCAAGCATTAAGCTAACCTAAGCCCACCACAACAGAATAAAAGGACCTATAATTAATTCCAGGCTTTGTTTCTTAAATATCGCGTTAGGGCCCAAAATCTTAGGTCCAGTGCCAAAATAACCCCTGAAGTTGTGTTCAATCTTTATTTTTTCCAGGGAAAGTTTGCTGTGCTTTTTTCTTAGTTATTTTCTAGCAGCCTGAATTCACACAGTGGAACTTCCTAGCACCATTAGTCCTGCATTATTGTGCAGCTGAGATCTTGCTCAAAGGCACGCCGGCAGCGGCAGTTGCTCATGGAATCTGGAGAATTTTCTTATTCACTTTCCCCATCCAGATTTTTTTTTTCTTACCTCCAGCCGGAGGATGTCACGTCTGCCTAACCTTTACCACTACTACAGAGCACTCTCTGTGTAGAACTATGGTGTCTGCCTAACCTTTACCACTACCACTGTGCACTCTCTGTGTTAGGTCTCCATGTTCCATTGTGATTTGAACCGACACTGAAACCTTCAGCTGTCTGAGAGTCTCAACAACAGCTGACATGAAGCCTGCAACGAACAGAGAAGTGAGCCAGGCATTTAGAGACAGTCTGTTGGTCTGGTGTACACCCACGCGTGTATAATGTCAATGCCTACATATAGCAGTTAAATGCACCGACCTGCACCTGTCTCCATCCATTGTATGCGTATACAGTACGTGTGTGTGTGTGTGTGTGTGTGTGTGTGTGTGTGTGTGAGAATAATACAACTATATTATTCACACACACACACGCGCACACACACACACACACACACACACACACACACACACACACACACACACACACACACACACACACACACACACACACACACACACACACACACACACACACACACACACACACACACACACACACACACACACACACACACACACACACACACACACGCTGAAGTGAAACCCTCTATCAGACCCTCTAGTCTCCTATGTTAAACCCTCCTCATGAAACCTGGGTGTAATCTTTAACCAAAGTATGTACTTTGACTCATACACATTAAAAAAGCTTGTGCAAACCTACTTTTTCCTACACCACAACATCGCAGAATTCAAATCAATGCTATCAACCAAAAATCTTGAATTACAGATCTATACACTATTTTTTCACCTTGACTACTGCAGTGCTCTTTTCTCCTGTCTCAGCCAAGCAGCCCTATACTAGCCAGCCTGCAGCTTCATGCAAAACGCTGCATAGCAGCCAGGTTGCAAACCAAAACCATCCGGAAATCCCCACAGCACACTAATCCTCGTCTCCCTCCATTGGCTCCCAGTAAAGCACGGGTTCTCAAAGTGGGGTCCGGAGGGTCCCCAACAAAATTAGGATCAGTTTAAAACACTTATTACCTATTTTATGTCTCAGCTATGTTTGAATGATTTTGACAAATCCCTGGCACAAAAGATTTTCAAATGGGGGTCCGCGGCCAAATACATGAAGATGTTTGAGAACCACTGCATAGAATATAGTTTAGATACTGCTTATCACGTATACACATCACATATATACCATATATACAGGCACTGTATACATTGTCTTGACCCTTCATATATTTCTGAACTTTCATATCCGTACTCCACCTCTCAGACCACCATCTCTCTATTTATACCCCTGAACCTCCACAAATCCAAGGGTGATTGTGTTTTTGCCGTCAGGGCCCCATCCCTCTGGAACAGTCCCCAGCCCCTTCCGTTACATTAGCTGACTCTGTAAAAGGCTTAAAACCCGAATTGCCTTCCCTGCAAAGGGGCTGTAATTTATTTATTTATTTATTGTATCTAACTGAGTGTGTACAGCATGTTGTTTATTTTAGTATCTGCATCCTGTGCAGCACTTTGTAACTTTGTTCTAAAAAGGTGCTATATATATAACACACACATGCACACACGCACACGCACACACACACACACACACACACACGCACACACGCACACACACACACACACACACACACACACACACACACACACACACACACACACACACACACACACGAAGGGATCTTGTTAAGTCTTTAATCATCTGCAACAAGTCAACAGTATTAAAACAGAGACCTTGTTAAAGCCCTGTCACTTACGTGCGGAAAATAGCCCATGTACCAGCCCACAATGCAACGCAGCACAACTAAGTATAAATCACACATGTTGGTAGAAAATAGAGAGAAAGAAATTCAGACAGCGGGGTGAGAGATGCATATTAATACAAGGATGGGAGGGCAGACTACTGTAGTGAGTAGGAGTTTTTCATGCATTATTTATCTCCAGGTGACTTGCTACTCTACATCTCCGCTCACCTCACGCCACTCTGGAAGGCCTAGTGAGCCTACCAAAATGGACAGTGCAATGAAGCACGGTAATAGACACTATTTGGTAATAGTGTCTATTACCAAATGTTCATCAGCAATTTTCTGTGGTGTTCCCAGAAATGTTTGTCGTTAACGTGTACTAAAGTATCAAATCACATGACGTGGTTAATCTATGTTAATAATAAAAGATAAAACATTATATGAAGTTGCAAGAGAATTCTAGTCAAATCTTTGGATGTTTGTTTTGAGAGAGAAGTTATTAATTGTAACTATTGTAATTTTCTGCTGCTCTGTCATTTGTTTCAATTTGTAGATATCTGTTGTTTTTCTAAGACTTACTATGCACTGAATGTTCTGTTAGTGATTGTTATTTGAGGTGCTTTGACTGTGCGCTCACCCTCATGCCTCTCGGCAGTTTTCTCTCCTACTCTCCAGTATGGTGTATTGCTATAGTGCGAATTTTGAAAGATAATTAAAATGAAACAAATGATAAACAATTACAGTAAATGGTAGAGTTTATGAATTATTTAGTATAGTCAATAGAAGTGAATTTTGTTTCCGAGACCCGTTTGGTTCCGAGATTTGTTTCAGGCTAGAAGTCAGTTTTGCGCCATAATGAAACCTAGCAGCTACGTAGCAGCCTACAATAAGAGACAATGACATTAAATTGCATGTTTTTTGATGAAAAAGGATGATCGCACATGCCACGGTGCACATTTTTATTCAATGGAGGTATAGTCTGTGCACTCTCCGCTCACACTGAACTGACAGTAGGCGCTGCTCAATTTTGTTCCCCTGTATATTGCGCTGCAGTTCTGTCAGGACAACTCATGAACGGATAAAGGACAACTCATGAAGGATGAGATACTTTTATTGAAGATAAAATGAGCAATATATTTATTATGGTTTGGCAATGAATTGGATCTGCTTTTAGGTACTCTGATAAAGCGCATCTCCCAACCACTCAGAATCCCCTGTACATAAACAGCAGATACAAAAGGTAGCTAAGGTAGCTGGGGTGGTGGAGGGTGAGCAGCAATTTTTTTGCAAGGCAGCAGTGGTGAGAGCAGCAGCATCAGCATGAGCAGCAGCAAAGGCAAGCAGGGCTGAGTAGTGCAAAATTCCAGTTAAAAAGAGCGGTCTGAGAATGAAATGAGTGTGTGATTGGATGTGTGGATGTGAACGTGGAGCTGAGGTCGGCCCAATGGTCGGCCGCCAACAACTGAGTTCCCTGACAGAACTTACTCTGCGCGACGCTCATTTACCGGATCCCAGGTCTGTGTAATCATCATGGCACTTCATGCGTTTCTCTACCAATCAGCGCTCGGATCTACTCGGGTATTATACATAATGATAAATAGACCCGAGGTCTGAGATAATGGAACCGTATGGGTCTCGGGTCCTGTCTTTTCGGAACCGGGGGACTTGTGACTCTAATAGTCAAGTCAAGGCAATTGTATTTGTATATGTACAGTATATCGGCAAATCACAAAAGAAGTTACCTCCAGGCACTTTTCATGTAGAGTAGGTATAAAGACTAAAGAGTGCTCTTTATGGGAGAGCACATAATGTTAAACTAAGTAGGGATGGCCCGATAAAGTCATCCTAAACATGCAATTTTCAAAACTAACATACTCTACATGTCTGTGATTTCAAGATGCTGCTGTATTATTTATATTAGACTTGGTGCCAGCTTTGTCGGCAGTCTGCAAACTTTGGAAGTCAAAAATCGGAACAATACATTTATCAAAATGTTTGGGACGGCTATTGGCCAAAAACAAAGCGGCCTGGTATACCGGCAAAAAAAAACATTTTCTCCCCTCCTGGCCTGGCCGAGTTAGAAATAAGATGCACTGTTGACACAAAAGGTAGAGCCATATGAAATCCGTTTTATTTTTTTCCCAATTCCGTTTTATTTTTTCCCAAATTCTGTTTTTTTCCATTTTAATATTTCTGAATTCTGTATTTTGCTTTTTATGCTCATTTTTACCATTAAAAAAGTGTCTGGTAAGTGGAAATGAATAAATGTTCAAGATATAACAGTCCATACATGGCCCTTGTTGTGTTATACGCAAAAATGTTCCCAAAATAATTCGGTCTAATTCGGTCTGAGCATGCGCAAAATGGCGTCGCCCATGTATTATTGTTTCTATCGTCTTTCTAAGACTATTTCTACGTGGATTTTACTGTTTATAAAGTAGGATGTGGCCATGCAAAATGGTGGTGTCCCGTGGATTTGTAAAAAATCGCGGTAAAAAAAAAAAAATTACCGCGATTTTTTTTTATTTTCCAAATTCTGCAATATTCCGTGTTTTATTCCAATTCCATTTTTATTGGTCATTTCCGCGATTCCGTCCGCGATTCCGTTAACACGGATTTCATATGGCTCTACACAAAAGGTGTTTATGGGTAGCTTTCGGGACTTTGCCGCTGACCTGTAGGGTGAGAGGATGTTGAGGGGCGGAGGCTGTTCGCAGGTATGGAAGGTCTCCTGCAGTGGGATGGGCAGCGACTGGCGGTCAAACAGCTGCTGGTCCTGGATGGTGGAGCTCCTGAACGCCTTTCTCATAGTGATGTCCTGGAGAGACACTGAGGGAGAGAGAGAGAGAGAGAGAGAGATGTTTGTTGCTAAACTCCAAATTGTGTGTTTAACATTATGATCGATACACTTATTTGTTTTAGTTCTTGCTCATTTGATTCTCCTACTTGTCTCATTTGTTTAAGAAAGTAGGTAGCTGATATATTGCACTTTTACCTTAGCGCTAGGTATACTCTTAGATGCTTGTTTTAGAAGAGAATGCATTTAAGACTTTTGGTGATTAGTTTCGCTCCCTACCTATGTTGAATGCACTTATTGTAAGTCGCTTTGGATAAAAGCGTCTGCTAAATGACTGTAATGTAATGTAAAATTGGAGAATAGATATGTGTGTGTGTGGTATCATGTGAAAAATAGAAAGAGAATGTACAAAACAAAAGCCACGTACATGCTGACACACAAACACACAAGCTCAATCACCAACTCAAGCCCTCTGTAATAAACATAATCATTGACATTTAATTCAATTATCATCACTGCCATCAAAAATCAAATTGGCACGGACTCATCTAAACACCCATCTCACTCATCTAAACACCTAAACAGAGGGAAATGTTGAAGCCGCTGTCATCCACTCATGGCCCAAACACTTTAGTGATTTGTGAATATCACGTCCCCCTACAAAAGAAATCCACGTGGCCAGGCTGGGCTCGTCTGGGCTAGACCAAGGTCGTTTGTCACACGCTGTGGGAGTAATTGCCCTCCTTTCATATAGAAACATTTGACATTCGGAGGAGGAGGAATAACAGAGGGAAATCGATGCCGCATAGTCGAAGCTTTCAGACACAAAAAAAAAAGTTAAAAACAGCCTTGAGAAATTGCAGAGAGGATGAGAGAGAAAAAAAAAGAGAAAATAAGACAGACACTCACTAACCCTCAATCTGGCTAGGGCAACTAGAAATGGCGTTTCTTGGGAAGGGTTCCAGAGAGTTGCAATCAGACCTGAATTATGCATTAGACATGACAAGTGGGATACACTTTATTCCTTCTCCAGGGAGCGATGGCACTGTTTTAGTTACAGAGAACAGTGTAATGTGGCAGATAATGCTTAATCTGTACTCCATCGTACAGCACTACAGCAGTATCACGCACCAAAAAACAGCCAATCTACAAGCTCACAACGTGTCCCATCGCAACACATTGTGAGCTTGTAGATGGGAGACATACCTGAAGTATAAATTTGGCTTAAAAGCATTATAGTCTACCATTAGTAACTGCAAGAATGCTACACTATTTGAGGCGCCTTTCTCCCGATACCGACTACTGTATACACATACTTAAAGTATAGTATAGATGTTCTTCCCTTAACCTTGATGACAGCAACAATGTTCTCTTCCAAATGAAGAGCTATTTAAGATCCGGTTTCCCTGTCGTCCAAGCCGATGCCCATTTAGAACGAGAGCCATTTGCAAAGCAGCCAGTTTGACAGAATAGCTCCTTTCCAGATCGCGTAGACAGGCCAAGGCAATGACTCCCAGAGTTAGTGTTTAAGTAGTGGAGCGACAAGCTGCCTGAGGTGCTGCTTGACTATTAAACAAACACTATCACAGATCTGAGGTCTTGCGAAGGAGCAGAGCAGAGCAGAAAGGGGAAGAGATAATAAAACTGACATGGAAACAGTGAGTCAGTGACAAAGAAGAAATGGGTGGGGGTGAGAGAGAGAGAGAGAGAGAGAGAGAGAGAGAGAGAGAGAGAGAGAGAGAGAGAGAGAGAGAGAGAGAGAGAGAGAGAGAGAGAGAGAGAGAGAGAGAGAGAGAGAGAGAGAGAGAGAGAGAGAGAGAGAGAGAGAGAGAGAGAGAGAGAGGGAAAAACTCTAGCGGGCCTTATAGATATCACACACACACATACACACAACTCGCAAACATACTCTCTCACACACACACGCACACCTGAAAAGGGACACTTGACGTTCTGGAGTGACAGGTCTAGTAATGGCACTTCTAAATCATTAGGGACTCTCAGCCCGCTGCAGGGCACTTTACCGCATCAGCAACAGGTGTCCTCTCAGGGTCACGGCTGTCTAGAGCCCAGGAGTACGCACAACACAAGGCAGGCCAGAAGAATGGCCTCTTTAATTCATGCCATCTCCCCCTTCTTTGCTCCCCCGAGCCTCCAATACCTGCAAGCTGAATCTTAATGGTATATATGAGCCACAATAGATTGCTATGTGGATAGATGGAGCGGTCTTTGTTGGAGCCAGACAGATAGTGCTGCTGGCCAGCAGATAAGTGTGGTTGATGAGGGTTTTTTGGCACAGATCAACAAACACCGCTGCATCGCGTGTACAGTGTGTGTGTGTGTGTGTGTGTGTGTGTGTAAGAGAGAGAGAGAGAGAGAGCAGCAGATGCGTCATACTGTCAGACGCGTTGTGAAATGCGGGCGTGAGAGAGTGCGCCGGACAACAAAGGGAGGGACGTCTGTGTCAGGATGGATTCGATGCAGAGTGGCCCCTGAGAACCCTCTGACTTCTGAGATATAGGCCCGCTGTGCTGATCGATACGGGAATTGCACACACAGTGCACAAACACAGCAGATGTGACCCGTGAGGGACATCTGCATAAAACAACACTCACTCACTCACTCATCCACACACCCATGGATGAACACATAATGTGTTGTCCGACAACCTAATTAGAGGTAAACATCTATTCAGCAGAACTACCAAATACACCAAGTCTGGGGATACATTTAGTGAGTGAGTGTGTGCATGTGTGTTCGGCTGAGTGTGGCAACCTCTGATTTCAAGATGAATTCCTTATCAGTGAAAAGTGGGGGATAGTTTATCTCTTTCTCTCTCTCATATCTCTCCCTCAGATACCATGATAGTATCTCGTTAATACACTCTCGACTAGAGAGGGGGGAAGAAGTCACACACACACACACACACACACACACACACACACACACACACACACACACACACACACACACACACACACACACACACACACACACACACACACACACACACACACACACACACACACACACACACACACACACAGCTATCTCCTTCAACCATACCCCCCAAAAATATTCTATGAAGTTATCTTTTTTTGCATGTCTTCCCAATCCATGTCTCATAGCAGTGGAATCGCATGCACAGCCGCAGAAGATAAGGACAGGCTCAAACCAAGCTGCCTGTCAGCATGCTGCGCTGGCCAGCTTGCCTCTTGCACTTTTGCACAATGCAAATGTTGCCCTACTTCTTGTCTCCTGCACACACCTCTTCCCTCTGTCTTCATACTCCCCCCTGCTCCCCTCCCCTCTCCCCTCCTCTGCATTCTTATCGCCACCCACTCTTTGACTCTTATTTCTTTTGCTTTGATTCTTTCATTGCTTTCCCCTCCTTTTTGCCCTCTCCATCCGTTAATGTCAATGACCCCCATAACTCTCAGTTACAGACCCGTAAGAGTCAATTTGGAACCTCCTCAAGAACCCAGAGGGTCCCTGGACCCGCACGGAAAATAGGGCCCCTAGTCTGATGATGAGCACTAACTTCAAACATTGTTGGTGGATGTGCCAATAACCTGCATCTAAGGGAGTTACAGTACACTGTGCAGACCTTCTTTTATGTTTTATCATAGCCTTTCTTCGGTCCAGTACCTGCTTTAAAAACATTTCTGGGATCTGCGTAGCTACTTTGTATGTATTGTTTGATTAGTGGGAGAACACAGCCAACCTCAAGCTAGCAGAAATGAATTGAAGAGAGAAGTTGAACTAACTCAATCACATGGACGCACACATCTGCAATGCAAATAAGACTGGAAGCTCCATGGTATTTGGAGGTCACAGCGTTTTAACAGTGTGCTGGGCAGGCAACATATGAGCTCCCTGTAGCCTGCATCACCTCATTGCATGTGCTTTCACTGTGGATCCAATAATGCTGCACCCTATGCATAATGTTATCTATTCATGGCGTTATATCTCATCCATGGCATTATCGAGTTGTTTTATGTGTGTCTGGGAGTGCAATTCATATGTTCGTATTTAGCCTGGGCTAGCTTGTTACAGTGTGGTTTTCTCAGTTTCCTTGGCAGGGAGACAGAGACACAGAGACATAGTTTAGTCTGATGCAGGGATCACAGTGCCCCAAACATCTGGCCTTTACCCACAATGCTGTTGGATACAAGCCAAGCCTCTGGAGGACAATCAGCGAAGCTGCCTGGTGGGGAATAAGGTTCACGCAAACATACATATTCAGAACATACCACACACCACCCCAGAATAGGGGCATGGGGGTTTAAGTTTAAACAACCCCTCACACACGCACACACACACACACACACACACACACACACACACACACACACACACACACACACACACACACACACACACACACACACACACACACACACACACACACACACACACACACACACACACACACACACACACACACAGTATATGCATTTTAGTGGCCGAGTTCGTGGTATGTGTGCATGTGTGT